>NW_005842454.1:307242-310772 GCF_000455745.1 Alligator sinensis | reverse complement strand
ACTGACTGTGCTCCATGGAGGAGCAGGGGGCCATTCATCTTCACCCACAACTCCCCCACATCCCCCCACAAGCCCCCACACCCACCTACATGCACTTCCAACACCCGCCCACCCACCCACATGCCATTGGCCTCAGCAGACTCCCTGTTGCCACAGGAGGCTCTCAGCAGTGCAGGAAGGAGCTCCCCTCCGCACTCACCAGCAGTCCAGTCACCCACCATTGCATTCCGTGCTTCCACATGAGGTTCCTAGCTGGAGTGCCGGGAGTCCTGTGGAGGTAGAAGCACAGAGCCTGCCCGATCCAGTGGTATGCAACCTCTGAAAGCCTACCTCTCACCCATTTTCAGAGGGGCAGCCACACACCATTAATAATTGTTTATTTGGAGGGGCCCTATGGGCCAGATAGAATGGCTTGTTGGAGTGTATCCAGCCCATGAAGGCTGTATTTTGCCTACCCCACATCTAAGATGAGATCTTCTTTCCCAATCAGCCTGGGGGAAAAATCTCCTTGTCTTAGATTTATGTACATAGTTTCATAGTTTCATGGTGCTTAGGGTTAGAAGGGACCTAAACAGATCATCAGGTCCAACCCCCTGTCCTAGACAGAAATGAGTGTGGGCTCATAACTCCCCAGCCAAATATCTGTCCAGCCTCCTCTTGAAGACCCCCAAGGTAGGAGACAGTGCCACCTCACTTGGGAGTCCATTCCAGAGCCTGGCAGCCCTAACTATAATGTAATGTCTCCTGATGTCCAGCCTGAACCTTCTCTCTAATAATTTGTGGTCGTTATTCCTAGTAAGCCCCAGTGGTGCCCGGGGGAACAGAGCTTCACCCAATTCCCGCTGGTCCCCCCTGGTGAGTTTGTAAATGGCCACCAGATCCCCTCTCAGCCTTCTCTTATGGAGGCTGAATAGATTCAGGCCCTGTAGCCTCTCTTCGTAGGGCCTGACCCGGTGCCCCTTGACAACGTGAGTGGCCCTCCAGAGCTAAGGAGGGGCCCTCCAGACCCTCTCAATGCTAGCACACCCCTATTGAAGTGCAGAGCCCGGAACTGGATATAATACTCCAACAGCAGCCTTATCAATGCCGCATAGAGGGGAAGGATCACCTTCCTGGACCCGCTTGTGATAGTGGAGATGGGGAGCAAGCTGCTGCTGCAGCTCTGACTGTGGCCCTGAGTCTGCAGCTTCTATCCTCTCCCCCCTCCACCCTGCACTCTTTCTCTTTCCTCTTCCTTACCATCAGGCACAGCTCAGCTATGGTTCAGGCTAGATTCCCTCCTGGGCAGGGAGCACATGGAAATGGCCCCCTGCCTGGTGAATCAGCAACACCAATGCTGTGACATTGCATGCCTGGCCATTCAGCAGTGCTGATATTCCTGCATGGACAGCAGGGGTGGCACTTCCTTATGCTATGTTCCAGGTAGAGAAAAAAGCCTGAGAAGAATCTAACAATAAGGGGTTCAGAGAAAGGCAGAGATTGGGGAGTGGGGAATAGACAGAATCAGAGACAGTGAAGAGTTGGGGGGGAAGGGTAGACACTGTGGGGAGCATAAATTGTACTTTGTGGAGCTGTTTGAAGAATCTCTTTTGACCATTCTTTATGTGAAAATGTGTGGAAAATATGTCACTTTTTAAAATGCTGCAACATAGAGTTTAGCAGATGAAGCTAAAGTTCTTTAATTACAGTAGCATTAGTTCTTGTGCAACACTGTAGCACAAAGATAATTTTTAAATGTATAAAAAAAGGACTAATGTGATCATTGGATGTATAAAGAAAGAAATATCAGATAGAAATAAGAAGGGATTCAACTTTTATATGAATGTAGGCAAATCATTATTACAATAAGAGTTCCCAGGACTGTTGCATGTGTCACAACCCAAGGGTGTGATTTTTGTTTGTGTGTGCTTTGGCACTGCTGAATCATTTCCCGCCACTCGTAGCTTTCTTTGCAGGGTGCATTTCTGAGCTGCAGAAAGGAGATGCACGTTGCAAGGAGTTCCCGCCACTTGTATTCAAATTTGTGCCCCACTATTGGCCAGTTCTAAATTATTCCTACGGGGCGGCTAGTGATTGGCTTGCTAGCCGTATAAGAGGCTTGAGCGGTTTCTGCCCAAGTTGGAGGACTCCACGACCATCAGGAGGAGGAGAACTTCACGTCTCGTGAAGATCTCTAAGCGATGCGGAGCCTATCGGACCCAGCGTGTATCTCAAGAAGGCTATAGGGGTCTGATCAGCCTCTCGCCTCTCCCCATCGCCGCCTGATCTCTTGACGTACCCTTCCCTGCGTGCAAAGTTCCACGGAGCCTAGCAAACTTCGTGTGAGTGAATCCAGAGCTCTACCCAGGGTTCGAGTCCTGCAGTTTTTTTCTTCCCATCGCCGAAACCCCATTGCGATGTACTCCTGAGGTTTTAGTTCACCTCCCGTCGCCAAAACCCCATTGCGACGTACCCTTACGTTCTGCAGGTTCGAGTTTTTTGTTTTGTTTTGTAACCGCAACTCAAGCAAGTTTTCCTGCCTGCATCGCGACCATCTTCGGTGTAAGTAAAATAATCTTAAATCAACCACTAAGCATCCGTGCCTAATTCTAGCGTGCTGCCTGTCTTCCCCGACCCGGCGTGTCCGGGCTGCTGGCCACAGCCCGCCGCGCGAAAAAAGGGCCTCAGACTGCTCCTGGCCTGCACATGGCGACGAGGATGGGATCAGGGGAAGGCACGCTGGAGCTAGAATTAGTTAAAAACTGCCCTTGGCGCTGTGGAAAACGCCAAGTAGAAAGCTTTATGGAGCTGGAGGTGCATAACGCTTACCACCAGGCAGGCGGAACAGGTGAGAGATTTATCAGCGGACATCTTTCACTGAAGGGAGAAGAGGGAGCTTCCGAAGATGGAGCCCTGAAAGAGAGGGAAGTGTATCTGCACCCCGCGGCATTCGGGTGTATAATGAGCGATGAGCGGGTCCTGTTCAGGCCCCCGGACACTGTGTCCCTCGCCAGAGTCAACCGGGCGGGTGAAGTGAACCCGACCCTCACCCGGGAGTGTGCCCGTTGCCTAAGATGTGCTCGGGAGAGTAAAGAACCAGTGCCGATCGACTGGTTTGCCCCCTTTATGTTGGCGTCTAGATTAAGGGGTCGCGAGCTTCCATCTGAGCTCCGCGAAGATCTGGAGACGGAGAAAGGCGCCGCGGATGAGAGGGTGGCCCCACGATCCGACAAGGGGGGAGTGTTAACTGCAACTTTTTGTACTGTAACCGATCTAATGCAGAAGAATTTAAGTTTGAAACCCCAGCTGCGTATGGCCGTTCAAGCGGTCAAAGAAGCGGTTGCAAAAGAGAATCCTGAGACACCACGACAAGATGGCGCCGAGCAAGAGGGAGACCACGTGGAAGAACCAGAAGAGGAGGGTGGAGCTTCGGAGAAACCCGCGAGAGTTCGGCCAGTGACTCCACCCAGTGACGCAGCGTCGTTTCCGGCGACCCCGCCCACCGACACAGCGTCGCTGCCGACGACCACACCTTCTTGGCAACGGAGGCG
>NW_005842454.1:300817-306409 GCF_000455745.1 Alligator sinensis | reverse complement strand
GATTTTAGGGGACGCAGGCCAATGGCAACTGGCCTATGAGTTAGGTTTCCATTACCTAGAAGAATTAGAAGACGGCTCCTCGACGATTTCATTTAGTTGAGTGTGCAAGAGAGGGTAGTTTAAAGTAGCAAACACCTGTATTATATGTTTTAGAAATGATAGTGTAGTTCCATGGAAATTTTGTAAATATTTTGAGAGATGTTAACTTATTTTTTGAGAGTTCTGTTCACAGATCCAGAATTCAGAGTGCGTGGTGAAGAGAAGCCCCAAGAGGGATAACACCATCGGAAGAAGTGAGGGCCTGACACGCAACTTCGCCATGACGCCCACTGAAGCCCTGATCATACAGTTTTTTGTTGTGGATCTGATCATGTGTATATGTATTTGTTTGTTATTTGGTTCGATCCCTAGAGGACGAACTTCTTATGTTAGTGGATTTTGTGTTTACCCGTTTAGTTCGATGACCCGTGGTAAGAGCTCTTGATAACCCGAGTGATGAGCGTGCAGCATAATTCAGCTGTGCCTTCAGCAAGTGGGGATGTCACAACACAAGGGTGTGATTTTTGTTTGTGTGTGCTTTGGCACTGCTGAATCATTTCCCGCCACTCATAGCTTTCTTTGCAGGGTGCATTTCTGAGCTGCAGAAAGGAGATGCACGTTGCAAGGAGTTCCCACCATTTGTATTCAGATTCGTGCCACACTATTGGCCAGTTCTAAATTATTCCTACGTGGAGGCTAGCGATTAGCTTGCTAGCCGTATAAGAGGCTTGAGTGGTTTCCTCCCAAGTTGGAGGACTCCACAACTATCAGGAGGAGGAGAACTTCACGTCTTGTGAAGATCTCTAAGTGCTGCGGAGCCTATCGGACCCAGCGTGTATCTCAAGAAGGCTATAGGGGTCTGATCAGCCTCTCGCCTCTCCCTGTCGCCGCCTGATCCTTCGACGTACCCGTCCCTGTGTGCAAAGTTCCACAGAGCCTAGCAAACTTCGTGTGAGTGAATCCAGAGCTCTACCCAGGGTTCGAGTCCTGCAGTTTTTTTCTTCCCGTCGCCGAAACCCCATTGCGACGTACCCTTACGTTCTGCAGGTTCGAGTTTTTTGTTTTCTTTTGTAACCGCAACTCAAGCAAGTTTTCCTGCCTGCACCGTGACCATCTTCGGTGTAAGTAAAATAATCTTAAATCAACCACTAAGCATCCGTGCCTAATTCTAGCGTGCCGCCTGTCTTCCCCGACCCGGTGTGTCCGGGCTGCTGGCCACAGCCCTCCGCGCGAAAAAAGGGCCTCGGACTGCTCCTGGCCCGCACCGCATGTACTTAAAGATAGATGTGGAGTAACTGGAGATATTTCAGAAGGCCACAAAAAGAATTTGGAACTTGGAAAACAAACTTTTTGATCTGGTACTCAAGGAGATCCATTTATTTAGCTTATGACACAAGTCTGTGAGGTGAATTGATCACTACAAATAAGTATTTACACATGCAAAAAAAAAAGCTGTTGGGGAGGGGGGACATTCAGTCTTGATAATGAAGGCATAACAAAATCCAATGGCTAGAAACTCAAGTTAGACAAATTTGACCTTGAAATTAGATGACATTTCCTAGCAGTGAAGATAATTAAACATTGAACATCTTGCTAGGGAAGTTGTCTAGCCATTGCTTTGAGTTTTTATGATGAGATACAAAATCTTCCTAAAAGCTGTACTTTAATTCAGTTTCTAAAATAAATTCTATGACCTGCATATGGAGAGCTAAGGTCAAAAGCTGACAGTGTTCCCTTCTTGCACTTGAGTCTGGAATGTGTAATTTTATGAATCACCTATTCATTCCCTTCCTTCATGGGCCATGGAGAGTACAAGCCATTTTGTGTCACTGTTATCATACTCATAATACCTATTGCTCTGCATTAAGCTAACAATTTTAATGATATATTCCTGCTCAGTTGAATTCTGTTGTGCTCTGCTTTGCTTCCCCTTTCTCTGAAATATCCAAGACTAGTTCCTGGGGGAGATGAGACCCTATACAGGTCTCAGGTGACCACAACTCCTAAATGTTACAAATGATCTTTTTTAGATAACTAGCTTTTGAATAATGCTCATAGGCTCAGTCATATTGAACACCAGGTTTGGGTTGTGAGGACTTTAGGGAGGAGACCATGTGGCTTGACTCATTTGAAGTGATTTCTTAATCAGTTCCCTGGAACTGCAAAAGTTCAGGCATCTATGCACCTTGCTTTCTGCTATTCTTTCTGCCTGTGGCATAAAACTGTTTAGTTTCCTGAAGAGTGGAAGGACTATCTATCCCAAAGTACTCAGCTCAATACAGAGATAAGTGGGTGAAACCCAATTGCCTATGATATACAAGAAATCAAGTGATGTGACTGACAGATCTCTTATGGTCTTAAACCCTATGAAGCTATGAAACCAGTAACTGTGCAAAAATTCTAGTGTGTGTGTGGCTCAGAATTAAATTTTCAGAGTTACAAATATATATCTTGGTATTGAAAGGTTCAGCATACCATAGATATACTGAATTGCCTGCCAAAGTATAATCAATTTAACAATTGTAAATAGAAAATAAAAGTAAAAAATAACCAAATGTCTTGTCAAATTACACAGGAGCCTTCAAGTGGAAAATATAATTTCAAAATTCAGGTATGTCATTAGTTTAGTTATTCAAAATAATATCTATATCAGCAGGGAAAAATAGGAGACATTAGAGATAATTAAAGGATGGCTGCTAAAACATAATTATTCTGAGCGTAAATTATACTTTGTAGAGCCATTCGGAAAATCTCTTTTGAAATGTGCCTTTGACCAATTTTTTTGTAATATGAAAATGCATGTTCCCCCAGAACCTGATGCACACCTCTTATGTACTTATAGGCTGCCACCAAATCACCTCTGGGTCTGCACTTCTCCAGGCTGAAGAGTCCCACAGATTGCAGCCTGTCTTCATAAGACCTGTTCTCATGCCCTTTGATCTTGCACATAGCTCTCCTCTGGATTCTTTCAAGCTTCTCCACATCCTTCCTAAATTGTGGAGCCTAGACTTGCATGCAGTACTCCAGCTGTGGCCTCACCAGAGCCAAGTACAGCAGGAGGATGACATCCTGGGTCTTTTTTGAGATGCATTGGTTGATGCAAGCCAAAGTTTTGTTTGTTTTGCCAGGTGTGGTATTGTATTGGTGGTTCATATTCATCTTGTGGTCAATCGTGACCCCCAAGTCTCTTTCGGTTATGGTGCTATAGGTTGCCGAGCCTGTAAGTGTGATGTGGGTTTTTATTCCAGAGCACCTTGGAGCACCTTGCATTTCTCCATATTAAATGCCATCAGATTTTCATCCACCCACCTTGCAAGCCTATCAAGATCAGTCTGGATCACCAGCCTATCCTCAAGTGTGGACACTCTTCACCCAAGTTTGGTGTCATCAGCAAACTTGGCCGTCTGCTTTTGACACCAGTGTCCAGATCGCTTATGAAGACATTAAAGAGTACAGGTCCAAGAACAGAGCCTTGGGGGATTCCACTAGTCACTGAGTGCCATGTTGATTCAGTTCCATCAACTACCACTCTCTGGGTCCGACCTCAGAGCCAGTTCTCCAGCCACCGAACTGTGGAGTAGTCGAGACGACAGTTGCCCAATTTTTCCATGAAGACATCATGGGGCACCAGGTCAAAGGCTTTTTTAAAGTGCAAATATATGACATCAACTTCTTCCCTCTTGTCCAGTTGATCCGTCACCTGGTCATAGAAGGAAATAAGATTGGTCAAGCAAGACCTACCCACAACAAATTCATGTTGACTATCCCTCAGAATATTGCCTTCTGTTAGCCTATCAAGAATGTTTTCGTTGATAATTTTTTTTTCCAAAATCTTCCCAGGGATTGAGGTCAAATTGATTGGCTTATAGTTTCCCAGGTCTTCTTTCCCCCACTTTCATGAAGATGGGCACCACATTGGCCCTCTTCCAATTTTCAGGTACTTCACCACGAGTTCTTGAATATCCTCACCAGTGGCTGTGCTATGATGTCTGCCAGTTCCTTTAGTATTCTTGGGTGCAACTTATCTGGATCAGCTGATTTATGGGGTCCAGCTTATCAAGATGCTCCCTCATAAGATCCATGACAATGGTGGGCATATATTCATCTTCACCCTGATCACCCCACATCACGTTAGGCAGGGTGGTCCCTTTGGGATCATGAGAAACCAATGCAAATTAACCATTAAGCAGATTGTCTTTTTACTGAGTGTCGGTAGTCAGCTGCTCCAGCTGGTTTAGCTGGGGTCCAATGCTGCCCTTGTTTTTCTTTTGACTCCCCACACTTCGTCTGAAGAATGACTTTTTATTGACCTTGATTCATGTAGCCAGATATAGAATTCAGTTGCAGCCTTGGCTTTTCTACTTTGCTCCCTGCAGGTGCGGGCCAGTGCATAATATTCCTCCTTAGTGGTGTTTCTTGTCCTCCGTCCATTAAATGCCTCTTTTTTTAGACATAGGAGGTCCATGAGTTTCCTGTTGAGCAAAGGGGGTTGTTGAGTTCTTTTACGCCCTTTCTTACAGGTGGGGATAGACTCCCCTTGTGCTTCTAGGATTGCTTCCTTAAGGAGCAACCACTAATCATGTACTCCCCTTGCTGTGAAATTATGGCCTCTCAGGGCCTCAAAAACAAGCCTCCTGAGGTTATGAAAGTCAGCTTTCCTAAAGTCAAGGTTTACTGAATTGCTGGCTGACTTGCCAGCTTTGTGATGGATAGTGAAAGTGATCTACTCATGGTCACTGTCATCCAGCTTCCCTTCAATTCTTAGGTCACTGATTAGATCATTCCCTTTGGGCAGTACCAGGTCTAGCAGTGCCTTGCCTCTTGTAGGCCCATAAACTTCTTGGGACAAGTAGAGCTCATCCACGCATGTAAGGAAGCTTTGTGACCAATTGGGTTTGGCTGCCACCAGGCTGTCAGACTAAGACTTCATCTGGAGTCTGAAGTTTTCTTCTAGTATTGTGATAAACACATTTATATATATAAATTAAATTATTATATATACAATTAGAGTATATAAATGGCCAAATAGTGAGATGCACCTAGATTAATCCAATTTGATTTCAATGGTGCATGCTGGAACATTTAATTTGGCTGGATTTGAACACCTAATATAGGTGTTGAAATCCAGCCAACAAGGAGATGTAGGCACTTCAGAGAGTGATTTATATAATCCCCGCTGTCTGGAACTATCATGTGTTCTATATTAGAGAAAAACTAATTACAAAACAAAAACAGAAACCCTGAGAGAAAGCAAGATGCTGTAGCCTAGTGGTTACAGAATAATTCTGGTGGGGGGGGACTTAGGTACCAAACCCTGTTCTAATGGTTATTTCTGTTTAATCAGTCAATTGTATAACTCCCCAGAGGATGAGAATGTTCCTCAAAGAGTGCTCTAACCATTGCACTACTGAGCAAAGGGTAAGCAACATTACCACCAATGTGTTTGAACTGAATTCAGTGCTCTCAGGCACACCTCAAAAGCTCCCCCACTTCCTGGGAATTAGGGCCATCTCCATAGGCAGAGGGAGAAAAAAAGATTTGGAGAGGGGCTGA
>NW_005842454.1:286346-300746 GCF_000455745.1 Alligator sinensis | reverse complement strand
CAGGGCCCCAGTGAGGAGGGGGGGATCGGGGCACAGGCAGGACCCACTCCCCCCAGCCCCTGCTCCCTCCCTCATCACTGGGGCCTCAATCTGCTCCCCCCAATGGCAGTGAGGCAGGGAGCGGGTCTGGGGCAGGCCCTGCACAGTGGGGGCAGGGCATGGGATGGAGCCACAAGTGGCTCATCCAAGGGGTGTCTGATGCAGGGAGGGGGTGGCAGCTCCTGCCACTGTACGCACCCTGGGACAGCATGGGGGCTATGTGCCCAGAATCTGTACATGGGGTAAGGGTGGAATACAGGCTGGAGCCAGGCTCTTCCCAGTAGTGGGGGTTGGGCCACACTATGCTAGGGGCAGGCAGTGCTGGGAGGGCTACAGTGAATTTTGGAGTGGCTGCAGCCTCCCCGTAACATCCCCTCCCAGCGACACCACCACCCACCCTGTGCTCATCCCAGCCCAGCCACCCACCCCAGAAGAGCCCCTTATAGCCCCAGCCCCAAACTTCAGTGACAGCCCACCCTGCACCACAGAGATCCGGGGACACACCCCATGCTTCCCAGGGTGTGTGTAGCAGCAGGAGCTGTGCGGCCCTGGATGAGCCACTCACAGCTCAGTCCTGTGCCCCACTCTGACTGTACAGAACCTGCCCCATCCCCAGCCTCAGCCCCATTCCCTCCTTCACTACTGTGGGCATGCCCTTCCCTCCCTGCTGCAGCTTCAGGAAGCCTGGGGCTGGGCTGCCTTGAAGCCCTACCACTGCCTCTGTGGTAGCCCCTCTGTTAGCCACCCCCACCCCTTCCACCACCTGTGCCACTCTCCAAAACCAAACTGAGTCTCAAGGAAGTTTACTGCTTTGTTTATGAGCATGTTTGGAAGATACAGTATAGGTGCAAAAGAAACTTTTCAGTACTAATTTAAATGTTGTCTAGAATTATGCTTCTGCTGCTTTTTGAGTCCTGTAAATCATGGCTACACTGGATTACTGTGAAACTTAGGCACCTACATTCTACCTTACTATTATGGTGGTGCATCTGCAACCATAAAGGACAAGCCTTAAGAAACCATCTGAAAGGTGTTACCAAATCCAACTTTGTAAACAAGTTCTAGATGTGTTTTTTTCTTCTTTTTATTACTAATTTTTTGATGATAAGGCAAACCTGCATTCTGATCCCATGGAAAACATAAGGGAAGAATGAATAGCCTAACACAAATTGGCACTGGTGAATGCCTCTAAACCTCATTGAAATATCTCGGAGACAAACTGATGTTACATGTTTAAGAAGTTTCAGGGATCATTTTAACTGCATAGATAACTTTGGCTCTAATGTAAATAACAGATGAGCTAAGTAACAACCCAACAGAAGAAGGAGGAATGTAGGTTTGCCACTGCAGTTGGTTGTGTTTCAAAACTGCTCAAGTGGTAAGTGGATTGATTCAGCATTAAGTGAAGTCAATAAAGATTCTTATTGAAAAGAGAGGGAAATAAAGTGGTCCAAACACCAAAGAGCTTTAATTGAACCCCAGCCTCCTTGGAATTTGAATGTTTCCTGAAGGACAGACTGGGTAGGTATGTAATAGCTCCATAGGTGGTTGTTTATAACCAAAAGTACAAACTATAAAGCCATGTAAAAGGGATTAGACACCTAAGTATGAGCCTGTTGCAACCTATTCAAGTCCCTGAAAAAAAATTATTAGCACAAAAGATGGGTGGGTCCTCCTCCTCACTGCTTTCATGACTCAATCTTAAGGGTAAGATAACTTAAACTCATTAATGGTTTTAAGGGCTTTGAACAAGGTGGAATAGAATCACACTTAAGTACCTAAGTCCACCTGGATGCCCAATAGACAGAATACTATCGGATGCCCTGTCTCTCTCTCTCTCTCTTTCTTCTTGGTTATAAACAGCTAATGGTAATGCCTAGATAATCTTTCTTTAACTTATGAAGTACAATAAACGACAATTCAACAAAAAACAACAAGGAAAATATTCTCAAGACTAGAAGAAAGGAGAGAGAACTGGCAATGCACAGTGAGGGTAATTGCCACTAGGGGCTTGTCTACACTGCCTCTGTGTATGGCAGTGCTGAGCCTGTGACTGGTGCCAAGGAGCATGTCCTTCCTACTTGCTCTGTCTCAGTATGTGCCAAAACCATTCAGCATTGCTCTCTGAATAGCAGGGAGTGGGGAGCAGTAGTTTGTATTTATCTCCATGTTAATGAAAACAGTAATTTAAGGAATGGAGGATGTTTCTGAAGTTGGGAGAGAGAAGGGTGATCAAAAGTAGCTTGAAAAACGAGTAATGCAATTGCCTCGGTAACCTAATTATGAGGTAAAACTGGGTTGTGCTGACTTATCCACCATGAATAAGGTGAAATTATTCACCCCTAAGGTGGCTTAGGGGTGTTAGTCTGCAGCACTACATGCTCACTCTGTGTGAGGTGCTACCCGGTCTAGACCTGGTAATTAGCCCTTCAAAGGTCTAGTTGGGTACTTAAATGTGGGCCTCTGTCACCTGCTGGGGATGTGCCTGGTGCCCCTTCTGTGGCTCCTGCAGCAGGCCAGGTAGTCTGGGTTGCTGATTCTTGATCCCCAATGCTAGAGCCAGGGTTTGAGATTAGACTTTCTCCTGTGCAGCACAGTGCAATCAAATGCTCAGAACAACATGGTTCCAGAACATGGAGAACTCTGCATAGATACACCTTGTCCACTTCCCTGGCTGTTCACCTGGTCTGTCCCTAGCCTGGGTGTAATTCCTCCTAGATCCCCTCTAGTCACCTATAGTCCCTAATCTGGACCTTGGCTTTACAGTTTACCTGCATTCCTGAATCTAACTTTGACTTGTCTTTCTGGTGTCCTCTCAGTTGCCTCTTTCAATTCTTCCTGGCACAGTGGGGCCTGTATGCCACTTTCCCTACAATCAGTAATAGCTCCAAAGGCCCCTTTCAGGTGTGATCAGGATGCTAAGCAGGTTGGCATCCTCATGTGTAGTAAGTGGCAATGACCTCCAAGTCATGTTTTGAAAACAGCTACATTCTCTGGCTGCTGAAGTCTAAAGTATGTGTAATAGAAATATTCCAGAGGGCAGATGGCTACAACACACCTCCAGGCTACAACACACTTATATCTTGATAAGTGACATTTATGCACCCCTTAAGCAGATACTGGGGGTAATAAAATTTGGTTCAAAGTGCCCAAGACTATTTGTGCTCCAGGAACGGTACTGAAGCCTAAGTGCATCCTGCCCCAAATACATCTGTATGAACAATTCCTTCCAAATCAGCCAATTGCCTAAGTTTTCAGGGGATAACTCTAAGTCAGGTTTCAAACACAGCTCACAGAGGTAATATATACTCGCTGGGAACTAATTAAGTATAGTTGAATGTACTTAAACTCAGTATTATAATGAAATGGTGCAACTCTCAAAAGAAAAACACTTTGTACTGAGCATAAGGTTGGAAGTAGTGTGCTAAAGAACTATGAAAGCTATTCTGTACATGGAAATTTCATTATAGAACTCATTAAAAAAACTGTTTGGAGGTACTGAAGAGAATAAAACTGTGTATGGTGTGTATTTCCTATCTAATCATTTCATAAAAGGAAAAGGTAGGAAAGATCTCAAAGGCTGTTCAATTATGGCTTTTTCTTTGTGTGTGTGTGTGTGTGTGTGTGTGTGTGTGTGTGTGTGTGTGTGCGCGCGCAATAAATTGTCACACATGATGTAAGTTCAGAAAAAATATGTATACATTAGAGAGTGTTGTTGCAGTATATTTCTAGAAGTAGGTTATTTGCCTGTACTTTTGAAGCATCAGGTGATGGCTAAAGAATCCCTGGAGTCACCTAAGGCAGCTCAGAGTTTTGTCTTTTGTTCTCTTTATAGTCACAGAGCAGCCCTAGATTTGAGTCTAGATTATTTGCTATAAGTTAAGAAAAACAACAAGAAAGATGAACAAAGCCAAAATCTCCCAAACCACAGAAGATTCATAAGATACATAAGGGAACTTACCATGGATACCTAATTCTCCAGGGAAAAGTAAAACTCTAGAAAACTGATATGTATATTCTTCTTCAGCTCTTTGTCAGAGATGTAATTAATGGGTAAGTAACACTGTCATTTCAGATTTCCATGTATATCACCACCAGCTATCCACATTATAAGTCTATTCCATCTGAATTCTTGAATACTGAACTAATGGAGAAATCTTCCTCCCAAATTCCGACTTTCCCTGTGTTCTTAAATCATGGATGATATCACTGTCCACGTCTGCACCATTTTCTTGAGAAAAGGATAAATATGCTCTGTCTTGTGTAGTCATGAATCTCAGTAGGATTTAGGTGTCTATGCAGGAGTTAGATGACTCCATATCTTTGTGGATCTGAGCCCAAAACTGTGAGGCAATGCCATCTTGCCTTAGATATAAGTATTAAATAACCTTTCTAATTGTGCCTTACTGTTTGGAAGGGATCTCCTTGTTTACAAGGGGATTTGTGTTTAGTGAATGGCTGAATGCAGTGCTACAACTCTGCCATTGATTCAATGCTGCAATCCCCAGATAACTGAATGGATGTTATTTGCAATATCCGAGCATAAACCATTACTACCTCTTATCTGGGAAACTTGTTTTAGGATTAATCCTGGGACAATGAACATGGATGTCTGTACAATTGCACTTTGTCCCAGTATAGAATAGTTGATTCTGGGATCAACGTGGCATTTGTTTGCATACTTATATATGTACAAGTGTGGTTCTATTCCCCCTGTTCAAGTGTCTGAAAAATAATTCATGCAAAAGGTCTTCGGTTCAAGATTTTGGGATTTTTTCCTCTCAGAAGTATAGTTCTCCCCCCCCCCCAACTCCATCTCCATAATTCTCTCCTTATCTCCCTCCCCCATACACATAGCTATTTATTTACAATTCTATCTTGTGACCATCATAGCTCACCAACAGTCCATACATTTCCAAAAAAGAAATAGATCCATTACTGTTACAATCATGCTACTGTCTCTGCATTCCTTCTCTTCTCTCTCCCCCCACACAAACCCTGCAAAACCCCACCCACAAAACGAATAATTTCCCCATCTCCTTTCTTGGTCCATATTCACAGCTCCATCACTCTTCCACAGCTGCCATCTTCATCACTCATGTCTCTCAACATCACACACCATCTCCTCTTCATATCTCAGCTTCATCACAGTAACCACAAGCAAGTGATCATTGTTATAATCAGCACTATGGTAGTGATACTCAACAAGGACATTACTGAAATTGAACTGCCTTGTGGTGATGAGGTCCAACTGCTGCCAGTGGTCAGATCTTGGGTGCCTCCATGATACCTTATGACAAGGGTAAGTTCGAAAGAATGAGTTGGTGATGCAAAAGTTATGATAAGAACAGAACTCCAACAACCTTATTCCATTATCATTAATATTACCCATGTTGTGTGAACCCATAAAAAATTGGCCAAGATTCACTGTCAGCACCAATTCTGACTTTGAGGTCCCCCAGAAGATGCAGGTCCTCAGTGTTTGGAATCTTACCAATAACAGACAATTCTTCATAAAACGTGTCTTTAACCTCAGGAGTAGAGTAGAGTGTTGGAACATATACACACGCTAAAATGATTGTGCCTTCTGAAGTATAAAGGCAAAGCATGAGGATCTACTCAGAATCATTCAATGGATCTGTGATCATTTTGAGAAGATTGTTTCTAACAGCAAAGCCTATGCCATGTTCATGTATCTCTGGAAGCTTTCCCTTGCCACAAGAACGTATACTATTTTTCTCTTAGAGATTCATCCAAGGCCAGACATGTTTTTTTCAGTGCTGCAGAGTCAATATTCAACTTGTCTTATTTATATCTATCACTTCTGCCTTATGGGAATCAGAAGCATTCCCAAAATAGTCAGTCAGGCACATGGTTCTAACTTTCCATATTCCAATGTGGAGTATTTTTCTTTTTGTGTGGTACAGTGGTGCAACCTATTTTGACTTTTATCTTACCTCCAGTACCCAGTGGAGCAGCCAGACTGTGGTGACTGAGCACCTTACTGGCTGGGGCAGGGGCAGGGGCAGGGGCAGGAAAAATACAGCCTGTGGGCCAGATCCAGCCTGCCAAGCACTGTCACCTGGCCTGTGGTACCCACCAACAAATTGTACCCCACCCAGCCCTTCCACCCATGAGGATGGGAGTGAGGCACCCATGTGTATACCACTTCCAAACAAATCCTATTGCCTTACTCCCACCCTTGTGGGTGAAAGGGCCCCTCCCAGCCAGTGTGCAGCTTCCATGTGGGGCTGTTGCTGGTGCTGCAGCCTCCAGGGACCTGCTCCCCTTCCTCCCGTCTCTTGCTGGCTCCAGGAAGCAGGTAGGGAAGCAGAAGGTGTGGGGCTGCAGCTGGACAGGAGTGTGGAGAAGTGGGGCTGGGGCTGGTGGCAGTGTTCAGCCTGCGCCCAGGGGGACAGGGAGTGGTAGCACACTCCACACCCTCCCCCACGTATACACAACCCCCCAACATACCTTATGTCCCCCACATAACCACACCCCCTCACAACCCCCCCACACCCACTGTACATACACAGCCCCACACCCCACCATACACACCCACCGTACATACACACCACACACACCCCACCCTACTCCCACACACTCATGCACCACCATACACACACTCCACCATACAACCCCCCAGAATATACAAAAGTAAGAATGTATTTTTAAGTTATTATGCAATCACTTATGTATACACTATGCAAACACAAATTATGACAAAACAATTTGTAATAAAATTAAAATATGTTATAGTAGGTGTTTGACTTTTAGTGTATGATTTGGGTTTTTTCTGGACAACTGTCAAGGCATGCAGCTACCCATGTGGCCCTCAACTCATGAAAACTCATTAAGCAGCTTTCTACCTGAAATAATTGCCCACCACTGGGCTGGAGGCTGCCCAGTTCTAGGTGCGTGATAGCTGATCAACAAGATACAATATTCTCTACTACCAGCAGAGGCAACCCATAGTGGTCCTCTCTAAACCAAACAAGTGGATCTTGACTCATAACTGCTGTTTCCCGTGTTGAATCCTCGCTTGAAAGATAAAGTGAAACTGGAGTGACTTCTCCGGGGTGCAAAAGCTTAGACCATGTATATGGAGATACTGAGTGGCCCACACACCAGTGTACTCCTCTCACCCTTGCTGGTTGCTGTTGACCAAAGTTAAAGAGCCCAGTCTACCCCATCATGCAGTAGACCTCAGTTCTACAACTTTTTGGTGGCATTTCCTCTGCCATGGATAAAATTAATACCCCCCTAGGATACTCTACTGCCCAAATCCATTAACACCCTAGAAGTTGCCAGGTTATTTAACCACTACCCAGGACTCAGCATTAACAGTCATAGATAATATCATCTACTGTACTTTATACTAACAAGCAAACCTTTCCTGAATCCTATATATACATCCACATTATAATATACATTATATAATTATATATAGCATACCACACACACATCATATCACATATATGGTGTTGGAGGGGGTGATAAATAAAAGGAAATAAGAGATAAATAAAAGGAAAAACAGTTAATTAAAACAGTTAATTTTAGAAACGTAAGAAATGCCATAATAGATCAGACCACAATGCAGCTGGTAAATATACCATAGTTCAAAAAAATCTAATTAGTTATATGACAACCTGTTACATTGGTATCTTTTAACAAGAGGTAGCATTTTACCTCATGATGTTGAACTTGTTGAAGAATTATCAAAATATTCTGCTGGAATTTTTTTTTAGTTTTATTTGTTTACTTAAAAATAAAAATAAACATTTTAATCATAAAATAAATTGAACAGTTTGGGGATTTTTTAGTTAATAGAATTACAAAACAAGTGTAGTTCTGTGTCCCTTTAGGAAGAGGGAGAAAGAAAAAAAAAGTTCTGTGGCCTAGAGTGGTTTGCAGGCAATACAGGGCAATGATTAGCTTGGACTTGCATAATAACTGAAATCAATTGCAGTGTTCTGCAGTATTCCACTAAATTAATATTTCAATCTGTGGCTGAACAAGAATAACTGAATTAAGTATGTAGTTCTCACTGAAGACACCCCCTTTTCCCAGGCTGATGAGAAGACAGTAATAAGCTCAGAACTATAAGAAACTGATTTAGTAAAATAATTTAATATTTTTATAGGAGTGTGGAAAAATCAAAAGCATTACAATTACCATTTAGACAGTTCCCAAAATCAATTTGAAATATGACTACCTTTTATGGTGTAGATTTCTTTTCTTCTTCTTCTTCTTTTTTGCCATTATGAGAAGCCTTGCAATGATCAACCCACCACAGACTAGATCCATACCCAGCACAATGAGGGCTGCTCCTTGACTCCACCTGAGGGCCACAGCACCAATCTGGACATGTGTGTAAACTGTTTATGCCTCCTTATCCATTCTGACGACAATATTTATGCTACAGCCTCAGTTTCATGGAATAGAGAGCCATACTTAGCCTTAAAAACATCCTGGACATTATCGTACAACAGGCTGATAAGATGGTGAGGGGACACTATTGTCATGAACAAAACAGCGTACACAGGAAGCCAAGAGACAACTTTCCAATGCAGAGTTTTACCAACTCCTGAGAGAGGTCCCTATGGTACAACAACAGAATGACCTAAATAAAACTCTTGAAAAATGGAAACACAGGAGAGGATTACTGCTTCCACCTCTCAGGAACCTAGGCTAGGCAATTTTTAATTATTACCCAAGATCCACAAAATCTGGCAAACCAGGATGCCTCATTATCCCTGGCACAGGCACCATCATGGAGAGAGTTTCTGGCTATGTTGTTTCTATCTTATTCCCATATGCCACTGGAGCTGCCAGCTATTTGAGAGACCACACATTTCTTAAAGAAACTGGGCTCCATTGACAATCTTCCAGCAAATTCCATATTAGGTACCAAGGATATTACATCTCTGTACACCAACATCCCTCATAAGATGGATTACAAGGCATACAGCATATTATTCCTGGCAAGAAAACTGCTTCTGTTTCCCTTAGCCTCTCCTGCTTTGTCCTCACACACAACTGTTTCAGGTTTGGGGACTCCCTATACCTACAAACGAATGGCAGTGCTATGGCACCCCAGTATGCAAACATATTTATGACAGACCTTGAAGTTTCTTTCCTCTTCAGTTGCCCTTTCATGCTTCTGATATACCTCAGGTACATCGATGATGTGTCCATATTATGAAGATGTCAGAAGGAATCTTTGGAGAATTTCCATCCCTCCACCAAACACATTCTGGAATACTCCATGCAAAAGATTCATTTCCTACACAGGACAGTCAAGCAAGAAATGGCCACATTGCCATCACATTGTACTGGAAACCTACTGACTGCCACAGCTACCTTCACACGATCAGCTTTCACCCTAAACACACCACTAGATCCATTATCTATAGTCACCATCTGTGTTACAGCCAGCTCTCAAACCTGTAGTCACTCAAGTCAACAAAGCCAGAGTCTCACCTTGCTCTAACCTGCTATACTACCAACCCTGGGACAAGGACACTAGAATCCTTGTGGTCATCATTTAAGGCCTGTAGCAAGTCCTGGTCTCTGAGGGTGGCTGTGATGCCCCCTAGTAGCCACCTGACTCCTACTCCCACCCCTGCTCCTTGGAGTACCCAACCTTCCTTTGATCTTTCCTGCCATGCTTTGATGTACTTATTCTTAGTGTAAAAAGAAGGCTGCCCCAGGTCCAGGAGTGAGCCCAGTCCTGCAACCAGTTGCCTTATGGAATTTTCATGGCCTCCATCCAATCCTATAGCCCCACCCATGTCTCACAGATATTACCCTAGATCCACACATCATCTTGCACATGCCTCAGCCCCTTGGCTTTAGCCAACTGGTTACTCTTGCTATACACTGCCAGCCTAGGCCCACTTCCTGAGTCCATGCTTCTGAGTCTTTGCCTGGTCCGGTCCTAGGCCAGTCTCATTCTGCTTTGGTCCATTGCCTGCTCATACCTTGGCCTGCCCCTAAGTCATTGTCAGTGCTCAGTCCCTGGCTCGCTTGGCTAGAGTCTATCTCAGATACAGCTTAGAATTGGAATGCCTCCCAGGTATTCCTGTGTGGCCTCTTACCCTCTCCTCGAGACACTACCTGGTCTTCTGGTATAAAAAGCAACACAAAGTGTCAGCAGACTGCTCCTAAAGAAACTCCCCCTCTGGGCTGTCATGCTACTACAAAAAAAAACCTCCTCCTGCTTGCTGCTCTCTTAGCCCCTGGGGTATCTGGCCTAGCTTGCAGCTTCTGCCTCTTACCAGTTCAGGCTGGTAGGAGCTCTTCTCACCATGGGATTCAGGTACTCTCTTAACTTGCCGCAGGTTTGTCCTCCCAGGTTGATGGGTTGCTTACTGTGCATAGGCTGTAGTTGCTCCCCTGCTGCTTTCCCTCCCACAGGGAAGTTGAATGCCTATTCAATTGCTGGGGACCCTTTCTGCTGCAGTCTCTTTCAAAGTATTAGGGGCCCCTGGCTCCATTACAAGCACCCACCTTGAATATGTAAGACATATCAGTCAGCTACAGAAGTTAAACTTATTGTGTGCTAAGTGCACAGAAAGCACTCTACAGCTGTAATAGAACAGATGATCAGGGCTCATACAGTGCTGTAAAAATGGTGGATTCTGATCTAAGATAACCCTGGATGTGGCATCAGACTTCACTGCTGTAGATTAGAGCACTGCAACAAACATCTGTACCAGATCCCATCGTAATTCATTTTATGATACATTCTTCTTTCAACTCATGGAGATTTTCAGCCCCTCTACTCATCCCCCTCCCGTGCCATCTCAAAGGGCAAAGGGCAATGCTCTAGCTTTGGCCAGAGTTCACATGGTCTTCCCAAGCACCAGGCCAGTCCTGCCCCTAGACTATCACTAAGAGTCAGCAAAGCCTCTATCCCCAGGCCCCAATCCTTTCTCTCCATTTAACCTTGCTGACTCACCATGTGGATGCAGTCTTGACAAGGATGGTTATTTCTCTCACCCAATGTCTTGACTTGGTGCATTTCCTCTTCAGGCTTACCTCTCCCCCTCTGACCCCTCCAGTTAACATAGATCCATGCACACAAAGAAAACTGCTTATTGCTGAATTTCTCTTATTGCATATTGTCATGGGTGCAGTTGAGCAAGTGCTGAATGTGCTTCAGCTGCATTTTTAGGCTGAAAGAAACCAGGGATGCCTCTGCTTACAGTAACCTGTCTTAAAAATTGATTCATCTGCACTGATTTCTGGCAATGGGCAAGTTCCCTAATGGACGTAAAATATATTCTTGAACATGCCCAAAATGTACATCAGCACACCAATGCATACTAACATGTATCACTGCTTTCCAACTTATCTGGGGAAACTGAACGTATGTGTAAGATGTAGATTATGAGAAGCACTTGAACTGCCTTTGTTTCAAGCAGGATGCAGGACCAGAAAACCTTAAGTCCAACTCACAGATCGGAAGTTCCAAAAACCTTGGATGCATTCAATAGCTCATAAAAAAGCAAAGAGTGTTTCTCTGTTTTCAGGTCTTAAATTCAATTTCTAATAATTATGGTCACTCAAGTAATGGTTTGGAACCATGTGCACTTGAAAAAAGCTGGTTCAGTCTGTTACAGAGTTTGAGGTATGCTGCTGGGAGTCCCTAGATATACACATAGAGTAGCTACCTCTGGCTTGTATTCGACTCTTTTTTGTCAATTTCCCACATTGTTTGTTTAATTAGGTACTGTTTTACAGTTGTTACTTTTCCTGCTATATGGATAATATCCAATGGTCTTGCTGTCCTTAATGCAGTGTTTGTTTCTTAAGCTACCCAGTAATCACACAAAAACCCTCTGCAATACAGTGTCTATGATGTTCCCCTTAGAAAAAAACTTCATATACTTCACTGGGGGGAAAGGAAATTCTTTCCTCAGCTTCCCAGTCTGTTGCCTGCAAAAGAAACAGCAATTTGATTTTCCCTTCTGAGCCCAGTAGATTTGCTAAAATCTGTACAGAATTTTGGAAGCCAAGAGACAAACAGGGACACTTTCTGGAAGCCCTAGTGAGTGGAGGCACTCAGGTTGTCCCATTTGCTTGTTCATGCCCCAGAAAGGATTTAGGATTACTAGATACTTGGTACTGTGTCAAAATTCCACCAGTTCTTTTTTAATTGTCTAATTAGTCAGTACGCTAACATTAGGAACTGGTAGGAGGTGTTATCTATCTGGAAGACAGGCAGTGGGGCCATGACCTACAGTGCCAGGACAAATCATTGTTTACCAAGACATTCTTCGAACATTTTCAGAGGCATTGTTTGTGTGCACTCAGGGCCATAACTTTCCCAGGCTGCGTCTAGACAAGTGCAGCCATGAGGTATGTGGCACTGCAGACACATCTGTGGCACCACACACTGAACATTCAGGCATTTTCTGCACTGCTACCTTGCAGTGGGGGGGAGGGAGGGGCAGGAATTTTGACCCTGGGAATCCTGGAGCCACACTCCCACTGTTGGCCAGGCTCTCAGCTGCAGGAAGGATGTGGCTGCAGCATTCCCAGCGCCCAGGATCCCAGGTAAGGCTGCTGGAGCCAGTACGGTTGCTGGCCTGAGCCTCCCCTACTCCACCCAAGGTACCCTGCCATGTGCCAGAAGGTACATGGCACTGGCATTCACAGGGACAACTAGCAGTGGCACAAGGTATGCCGCTGCTAGTATCCCCCAGGAAACCAAACCGGGGACTTGTCTGGACAGGTCCCCGCTGTGTATTTTCTGAAGTTCTCTAATAGATACTGCAAGGAAATTTGTGGGGGTGGGTTTAAGTTTATCACAGTCCTTCAGTCATATGCAAGGTGTTGAAATGTTGTAATACTTAAATCTGAGATTGGGGGAAAAGTTTCCCTTAATTTAAAGTGGAAAAGGATTGGGTCTTTGTACTGTACTGTTTAGTCTATTAGGTATATCTCCAGCCTGCCTTCATTTTGTCTCCTAGAAATGAATAAAAGAAATTGCCTGAACTGGGAGAAAATCCCATCTGATGCTGGATAATTATTATGAGCAGTTACAAATATTCACAAATTCTTCAGTGTAAGGGAAGGGGGAGGGAAGACAGTGATTTCAGAAGTGAATTAAACGAACTAAGGCTTAGCAGGTGAAGCTGCTGAGCTTTATACAGACATAAAAAAGTATGAATAACAGCCAGGTATGTAAGTAGGTGTAAATTAAGAAGCAACATCTTGTCTGAAATATTTTAATAACATTGAACTTTCTTACTCTATCTGAAGTCTTTTATGGGTGGGGGAGAGTAGAGGGGGGCCAAAAAAGAAAACTGTATTTCTTGCTTTCACTACCTACACTCCATCAGATCTACTTTATCCATCTTGCATTATCCAAAGTGATTTCAGGTTTATCTGACGCAGTAAGTGGTTGCTTACTCTCAGAAGTATTTTCTAATGTCCTAATGCAAACAGTGTCTTGTTCAAACCAAGTTTCTCTTTGTTTGAGATTTAGAATAGTTCTGAACTCTGAACCAAAAACTCTGGACTTGCCCAGTTTGTCCAAAAATCACTTTCATGTAGAAACAGAATAAAACTTTAAATATGACATTTAAATATAAGTGTATAGGAGAGTGTTTGAACCGGATTTTTGGTCTGAACATGGCATATGGTTTTGGTGCCAATGTTAGAATAGTTCTACCTATGTCTGTTCTTAAACATTTACATCTCTGGATGATGAAAAGTAATGAAAGGAGATGATCTCTCCTTACATCTGCCTCAGACCTCATTTGTAATATTCTTCCTTTTCAAAATGAATTCATAATAATGCAAAACAGCCACTTGAGAGTGTGTTGCCTTGTGCCACCTATATTTATATTGAAATCTCATTAAAACAGGGACTTTATACAGTGCCAGTTATGGTATGAGAAAAAAAAAAGAATAAAAGTGAAAAATAAAATCTAATACATTTGGAAAGTACTATTTGAGGTTCAAATTCATAACATGCCATTAATAGAATCCACTACATGCTCCTAATTCATGTGGGCACCAATGACACGGCTCGGAGCACTCCCAGCCGGGTCATGAGGCGCTACAGGGATTTGGGAGTGGGGCTAAAGGTTCTGGGGGCACAGGTGGTGTTCTCGTCGATCCTCCCAGTCTCAGGCTATGGGCCGAGGAGGGAGAGGAGGATCCACGTGGTCAACCAAAGACTGAGGCGCTGGTGTTGTCGGGAAGGCTTTGGCTTTCATGACCACAGCCCGCTCTTTGGCGAGAGAGGCAGTGAGCTGCTGGGAAGAGATGGCCTCCACCTCTCTCTGCTGGGGAGGAGGCTCTTCTCAGCCAGACTGGCTGACCTGCTCCACCGGGCTTTAACCT
>NW_005842454.1:274944-284996 GCF_000455745.1 Alligator sinensis | reverse complement strand
TACCTTCAAGTCAGCCGGCCCTGACAATCTTCACCCCAGGGTACTCAAGGAGCTGGCGAGCATCATAGCCCAGCCTCTAGCACGGATCTTTGAAAACTCTTGGTGCTCTGGTGTAGTGCCCGAAGACTGGAAGAAGGCCAATGTGGTGCCTATCTTCAAGAAAGGGAGGAAAGTGGATCTGGCTAACTATAGGCCCATCAGCCTGACTTCTATCCCGGGGAAGATCTTAGAAAATTTTATTAAAGAGGCCACCCTTAATGGACTGGCCGACGCCAACATTTTAAGGGATAGCCAGCATGGGTTTGTTGCGGGTAGGTCTTGCTTGACCAATCTCATTTCCTTCTACAACCAGGTGACCTATCACCTGGACAAGGGAGAAGAGATTGATGTCATATATCTTGACTTCAAAAAGTCTTCGATCTGGTTTCCCATGATCACCTCTTGGAGAAACTGGCCAATTGTTGCCTTAGGTCTTCCACGATCCACTGGCTGGGAAATTGGCTCCGTGGTTGGACCCAGAGGGTAGTAATTGATGGAAGTCACTCATCATGGTGTCCTGTGATGAGTGGGGTCCCCCAAGGCTCTGTCCTTGGACCCATACTGTTCAACATCTTCATTAATGATGTGGACACTGGAGTCAGAAGCGGACTGGCCAAGTTCGCCGATGACACGGCTGAGAGCCCTGGGGCTCTTTAGCCTGGAAAAACGCAGGCTCAGGGGTGATTTGATGGCCACCTATAAGTTTATCAGGGGTGACCACCAGTATCTGGGGGAACGTTTGTTCACCAGAGCACCCCAAGGGATGACGACTAGTTCAAATGGTCATAAACTACGACAAGACCATTTCAGGCTGGACATAAGGAAGAATTTCTTTTCTGTCCGAGCTCCCAAGATCTGGAACAGCCTGCCACCGGAGGAGGTTCAAGCTCCCACATTGAACACCTTCAAGAGCAAACTGGATGCTTATCTTGCTGGGATCCTATGACCCCAGCTGACTTCCTGCCCTTTGGGTAGGGGGATGGACTCGATGATCTTCCGAGTTCCCTTCCAGCCCTAATGTCTATGAAATCTATGAAATCTACAGGGCAGTCCTCCATGTTATATGGATGTAAAGTAAGGGTGGCAGAGTTGGGCCCTAAATATTTCCCATCCCTTTTTAAAAAAAGATGTTTGGAGGAAAGACACCTGCTAAGTCCTTCGTTCTCATTCAGTGCAGATTGACTCCCCCTCTTCTTCACTGATCAGATATTGAGTAGCTGATCAACTTACTAGTTCAGTGTGTGGTGGGATATAGTTAGAAGAGTGCAATGGGAAACCCTTACCCTGTTACTAGGCAGTGGAGAAAGACAGAGGGTGGAGAGGTTAAATAGATGGGAAGACAGAAGGGAATCACAGGCTGAAGAACAGAGGCTTGTTCTCCTTGGACTCTTTCACACGTGCAAGCACTACAGTGCCAGGCGCTTTGAAAAGCACCCAGTGCTGCACTGCATGCAGTTGTATAAGCACTGAATTTTTCTGTGCACTGATGTACATTTTGCCACTTATGCAACCACACACAGCTCAGCACAGAATGCATCAGTTCATGTGCAGAGCAGACTCAATTAATTGAGTCTGCACTGAAGCGGCAGGTCTCCAGCATGTAGCCAGACAAAAGGGTAGGTGTATAAATGCCTCTTAAGATTAAACAGCAGGCATCTTAATGCCTCCTGAACTAAGTAATTAACAGATCATTCACAGATGCTGAGAAGGGAACAGAAGAGAGATACAGGGCTTTTTAAACCTACTGTAATGGTGGAAGATAGGAGGTGAGCAGGATGGAAGAAGAGTCTGGCGACAAAGACACGCAGATCAGTAGCTGCAAGCTTCTTCTGTATGCGTGCACCCTGGATGCCTAGGTTCTCTGTGTGTGACTGTGTGCATTTACATGTTCTCACACACCCACAAACAGACACACAAGACCCAGGCATCATGAACACACACACACACACACACACATGCACACACACACACTTGGTGGGTGGAGGGTGTGCTGGGTGGGCATGCATGGCACAGCTGGCTGATGGCTCATGACCATGAAAGTGCCTGTCATGATGAGCTGCTGCCACATCAAGTCCAGGTGAACAGCTTTGGTGTCTCCACCAGCCAATCAGGGATGGCCCGACCATTTGGCTCTGCTCATCAGAACCCTGGGGAGCTCGTGGGGCATGCTGGGAAGTGTGCAAGATTTCCCCCTGCCTGCTGAGTTTGGGCCATGCAGGCTGCCACCAAGCCCCACTCTCACAAGGGCTAGTGCATGTTCTGCTTGCTCCCAATGTAGCAAAAAACATTTTTGACTACCCCCCACTCAAATGCGAAGCTTCTCCATATGGCAAAGCTACTTTTGCAGTATTTGCTCCCTTTTGGGGATGCTTCCTCTTTTCTATCTTTTCTTCCTTCCTCTCTTTTTCTTTTATCATATCATTATTATTTTTATATAAGGTGTATTTGTTGTGAAAATAGAGCTTGTAGATGCTTTTACAAATGTACTTTAAAAGTAAGTTGTACCATGTAACAATGTTAGCAAGGGCAGGAATCTCTATATGGAGCAGGTCCCTGAATGAATCATGGTTGATTGTGTAACACAGTAGCTAGTCTGGATAAGCAAGTTAACGAGCAGCAATTAACACCTACAAAACAATAAACTAAGAAGAGGAAAGAATCAATACAGAGCCAGGAACTCCTTGAAACTTCACTGTTAAAGGTGTGGAAGCCCCGGGTTGAACTAATCAATGCTGGAAACAGACCTTTGGGGCTGAAATATCCCCAATCAACCATTTCCAGAGCTCTATTCATCACAACAGTGAATCAATCAAAATTCATCAACAGACTCCCGAGACATCCGCAGGTATGCTCAGTGACCCCTGGGGCTGACAGTTGCCCTCCAGCAGCTACCAAGAGCAATGTCCCTCGAGGTCAATGACACCTAGATTGGATAAGCCTGAGAATTGGGGAGTCACCAAAGTCTGCCAGAGAGGGATAAAAGGCAGAGAAGAATGACCCCCAATGGCACCTTCTTTGACCTGACCAGCACCCTGCCTGTCCAGCCAGAAGGACCAGCCGGCAATCCCCTTCTGAAGCAACATTGCACTGAAAGAAGCCTTGACTGGCCATCGACAGCAAACTCCAGCGCTTGGGGATAGGTATAATTTGACAATGGTGCTTAGTGTTCATAGATAGCTACTGTGAGTGTGTGTGTGTCTGTGTGCGTGAGTGAATGTGTGTGTGTTTGAGAGATACAGAGATACAGGATACAGGAGAAGGAGGTAAGTATTCAGGAGGTAAGTATTCCCACCCCTAGGAGGAGATGCCAGGTGTTGGTGGTGGGGGACTGTCTCCTGAGGGGCATGGAGGGACCTATCTGCCATCCGGACCCCTTAGCCCAAGAGGTTTGCTGCCTCCCTGAGACCCATATCAAAGACATTGTAGAGAGGATCCCCAGGCTCATCCATTCCTTTGACTATTACCCCATGCTCCTTATCCATGTGGGCATGAATGACACAGCCAGAGGTAACCTTGATGAAGTCATGAGTGACTACAGGGCTCTGGGGGCTGGGTTCAAGAGACTAGGGGCTCAACTAGTTTTCTCTTCTGTGCTCCCTGCTGCAGGACACAGACCCAGGAGGGAAGGCTTCATGGAAGAGGTCAACAGACACCTCAGATGGTGGTGCTACCATGAAGGGTTCATTTACTTCAACCACAGCACACACTTCGGAGACATAAAGAGGACTTCTAAGATGAGATGGCATTCACCTCACATGGAGAGGTAAGGCCCTGTTCTAGGCAGGATGGCAGATCTACTGGACAGGGCTTTAAACTGACTTTGCTGGGGAATGGGAAAACTCCAAGTGGAGCATGCCTGGGGACTGGCACACAGGAAAGCTCCCTTTTGGAGGACACCAGCACAACTGTTTTTGAAAATGCTAACCAAACAGTTTTCCCACAGTGTCTCAGAGTGTCAGTTGAGGGCCTCATCTGCCTATACACCAATGTCAGGAGCATGGGAAATAAGCAGAAGGAGCTAGCCCTGCTGCTCTCTAGTGGGCAATATGATCTGGTAGGGATCATAGAGATCTGGTGGGACTCCTTGCATGACTGGAGCATAGCCGTAGAGGGCTACACCCTGCACAGAAGGGACAGATTAGGGAGAAAAGGCAAAGGGTTAGCTCTCTATATGAGAGAGCAGTACACCTCTCTGGAGGCTGACATTGACTCCAAAGATAAGCAGCTTGAAAACCCTCTGGGTCAAGCTATGGGGTGGGGTGGGGGGGTGAGGTGAGAGAGACCTCACTGTGGGCATTTACTACAGGCCACCAAACCAAGGGGAGGAGCTGGATCTGGAGTTCTCTCGATAACTGACAGATGCCAGACATGCAAGGGACTTGATATTCATTGGTGACTTCAATTACAGATCGTTCATGCAGTTTCCTGAGTGCAATCAAGGAGCCTTTTTTGACCCAGGAAGTGCAAGGGCCAACCAGAGGAAATGCTCTTCGGGACCTGGTCTTGGCTAAGGGAGATGATCTGGTGTGTGGCTTGAATACTGAGGGTAACCTGGGTGACAGCAACCATGAAATTATCAGGTTAACTGTCCACTGCAAGGTTGACCAATCAGCCAGCAGGATTGAAGTCCTGGATTTCAAGAATGCTGACTTTGACAGGCTCAGAGAATTAGTAGGGGAGGCGATGAGGGACCAGGAAGGGAAGGCAAATGCGGTGCATGAAGACTGGTCATTGCTCAAGGACACAATCCTCAAAGCACAAAAGAATACCATCCCTGCAAAGAGGAAAGGTAGCAGGAGAGCTGGCAAGCCCTCCTGCCTTCATAGGGACATTGCAGTCCTCTTAAAAAAAGAAAAAAAGAGATATAGGCATTGTGGAAGCTAGGGATAGCCCTCAAAGAGGACTATACTTCAGCGGCCAGCACTTGGAGAGAAATGATCAGGAAAGCCAAGGCAGTGACTGAGTTAGGCTAGCCACAGGAGTCAAGGACAATAAGAAGTCCTTCTTTAGGTATATAGACAGTAGAAGGGAAACAAAAGGAAGTGTGGGACCCCTGCTTAATACCTTAGGACAGCTGGTAACCAACACTCAGGAAAAAAACTGAACTCCTGAATGCCCACTTTGCTTCGCTATTTCACTGGACCATGGGGAAAGTCACGCGAAATAAGGCTCATAGGGCGCATGCCGGGACCGTCAGCCTCCCCACTGTGGATGCTTAGCATGTGCAATACCAACTAGGAAAGCTAGGCATGTATAAGTCAGCAGGACCAGATGGATTTCATCTGAGAGTGCTGAAGGAGCTGGCTGAGGTCATCGTGGAACCCCTGGCAAAGCTCTTTCAGAATTTGTGGAACACAGGTGAGATCCCTGAGGACTGGAAGAAGGCCAACATTGTGCCCATCTTTAAGAGGAAGAGGGAGGATCTGGGCAACTATAAGCCAATCAGCATAACCTCTATCCCAGGGAAAATCCTGGAAAAGCTCATTAAAGAATCTATGTGTGATACACTCGCGGAAGGTAAGATTCTGAATGACAGCCAGTATGGTTTTGTCATGGTTAGTTCCTGTCTTACCAATCTCATCTTCTATGACCAGGTCTCTTGCCACCTGGACATGAGAGACAAGGTAAACATTATATACCTAGACTTCCAAAAGGCCTTTGATCTAGTATCCCATGGTATCCTTGTGGGAAGACTGGAAGATTGTGGGCTCAGCTGCTTGACAGTTCAGTGGGTGGGAAACTGGCTACAGGGTAGGACCCAGAAAGTTCTCATGAGCAGGTCTATGTCATCATGGCACAAAGTAGCCAGTGGTGTTCCTCAGGAGTCCGTGCTTGGACCAGTGCTTTTCAACATCTTTATCAATGATTTGGATGTGGGGAGTGAAAAGCTCACTGGCCAAGTTCGCTGATGACACCAAATTATGGGGCAGTGTTGCCACACTAGAAGAGGTTGCTGATACAGGCAGACCTGGACAGGCTAGAGAGTTGGGCAGACTGGAACCAGATTAAGTTTAACACTTCCAAGGGTAAGGTGCTCCATCTGGGGGCAAATAACCCTCAACATACATACAGGCTTGGAGGTGACAGCCTGACCTGCACCATCGCTGAAAGGGACCTAGGGGTAATGATTGACCACTACATGAACATGAACCATCAGTGTGATGTGGTGGCCAGTAGGGCAAACAACATGCTGGCATGCATCAACCAATGCATCTTGTGTAAAATTAAGGAAGTGCTACTCCCACTGTACTCAGCACTAGTGAGACCACAGTTGGAGTAATGCATCCAGTTCTGGATGCTGCACTTCAATAAGGATGTGGAAAAGCTTGAGAGGATTCAGAGAAGAGTCACCCCTAAGATCAGGGACTTGCAAGGCAAGCCATCTGAGGAAAGGATGAGGGACCTGGGCCTCTTTAGCCTAAAGAAGAGATGTTTAAGAAGGGACTTGATAGCAGCTTACCACTATATCAGAGGAGTGCATCAGAAGCACGGTGAACAACTGTTCACTAGGGCACCCATGGGGAAGACCAGGAACAATGGATACAAACTCCTGGAAGGCTACTTAAGGCTTAATACCAAGAAAAACTCCTTCACAGTCAGGGTGTCCAGACTGTGGAATAAACTCCCTCCAGAGGTGGTGCAGTCATCTACCCTGAATGTTTTCAAGAGGAGACTGGACAGTCATCTCACTGGGGTCACTTGACCGTACTTGTCTTCCTGTCTAGAGCGAGGGGAGGGTGGACCCAATGATCTGCAAGGTCCCTTCCAGCCCTTAACAATGTTTTAATCTATCAAAAGTGGTGCTTAGTCATCATTAATAATCTCCATCTCCTCCTAGAAAAGGATGACTGTCTCAATGTAGTCTTTAGATACAAACCTATCCTCACTTACAGGAAGCCTCCTAACCTAAAATAGTGCCTCTCCAACAGCTAATGAACAAACTCCCTTCCTCAGTGAGATACTAGGCCTTGCAATGGACTCAAATGCCTTCTGTGTACCTACATCAGTTGGGCAGCTCACATCATTACTGGACTATACAACAAGGAGTAAATCATCCAAGGTTCAATTACGTGAAAGTCTACCAACATCAGAGATAACATCACCTGCTTACAATGCCTCTCTGCAGTCTACATTGGACAGACAAGGTATTTTCTACATGTAGGAGTGAATGAATGTTGATTTGACATTAGCTGCAGAAAGATGAGAAAGCTCATGATAAGACAAGAACACTTCAACCTTCCTGGAGACTCCATTGCTGCACTCAGGATTGCTGTTTTGTGGCAATAATAATTAAAAACCAGTTTGAATGGGAAATTATGGAACAAGAAATCACCCACTAGATGGACTGTACTAAATATGGTTTAACAAGGAGTATGGATTCTTATCTTATTACTTGAGTCATTTTTTGTGACCCGCCCTGTAGCAGGTTGCCACCTCAGGTCCTTTCAAACAGGCCCCTTCCTCAAGCATCTCCCAGGAAGTCTTAGTAACAGGGACTGCCTATACATGTGCTTGGGATTGAAATAGGGATGGGGGGCATTTTAATTAGAGACGTTCCTGGAGAGCTGCTCTAATTAAAGCACCTCACCATCACCTGTATTATGCCCCTATTCATTTAAAAATGGCTGCAGGATGCCTTATATAAACCTTATTAAATGAGGTTTAGATAAAGCACCTCCGCAGCAATGTTCAAAGGTGCAGGGACTTATACATGTGACGGTGAGTCTGTGTTGGAGCATTATAATTAGAAAGTGGAGCAGACTCAATTAGGCGACCCTTTGTTGTCTGAAGCACCAGTCAGCATGCCCCAGGCCTGTACTGTCTTTCACCAAAGAGAGTAAGCAAATAAAAAACCTTATTGTCCTGAATCCTGGGATGTCTGTTATGGCTTCAGCCTTCCTATCCCAGACTTGTCCTACTCATAGCCCAGAAGTCTCCTGCCTCTTTTCCTGTGATCCTTCTGTCTCCTGAGGTTTTTGATTCCCAGTAAGCCATGCCGTCATTAGCCTTCCCACAGCTGCAGCCCTTCAGCCAAGTTAGCAGCTTTCTTTTAATGGAACTGTTACACTCCAATTTGTTTCTATAGGTTAATTGCTTCTCAGCTTGTCTCTTCTAGCACTCTCCCTAATTCTCCCTTCTTTTGTATTTATTTTCTCTCTGCTTCTTATACTCTGCTTTCTGCATATTCTTTCACAGGATATGATTAAGTGAACTTGGGTTCATGAAAGCTTATGTTCTTTATATATCTTGTTTGGTGGGTGCATCTACACGTGGTACTAGCCTGGAGCAATAAACTCCAGCACATATCACTCTAGAGTTTATTGCTCCTGGGTGCCACATTTGAGTGTGGGCCCAGGACCACAGCACATTGAGCTGTCTCAGAGCATCCCCAGCTGCCAGGGGGCCTTGCTCAACATGCTACAGTGGAACTTGTTGGGGCACAAAGGTGCTCCAGTGCAGAGCTAGATGGCAGGCAGGCTCTGCACTAAAGCACCATCATGCCCCAGCCAGCCCTGTCAGCATCTATACATGTGTTACTGCACACTAAAGAACTCTGCTATGGAATAGTGCTTGTCTTTACAAGCACTAACCTAGTATCAGGTTTAATGAGTTTACTACAGCCTAATAGGGCTGCATGTGTAGACACTGAGATTTTACTGTGGAGCTAATTAGGCAGCTCTGCAGTAAGCATCTTGTGTAGGTGTGCCCAGTTAATGGATAAAGGTACTACCCTGCCTTCTGATTTAATTCAGACTAACATGGTTAACTACCTCCCTACTTTTTTCCTCAAACATTAATAACACAGTGGAAGCATATACACATCCACATTTACTGCAGAATAACTGAAATTACTGTGCAGTACAGGTGCACAGCTACATGCATATGCCCGTATGGCACGGTAAATATGGCAACTCATGCCGACTTGAGCATAAATTTGATACCTGCATGATGCAGGTATCAAATTCACACCTGATTAGTTACTGTACACTTATGATACTTGGCGGGTTGAATGCCTAAAAACATTTAGATTTCTTTTTTATCCTGGTTTTAGTTTTTTATAACTTGTTTAGTGATCATCAAAATGCTTAATTTTTGGTAGTGAATTTTTGTTACTTTTAGTTAATAGATTCCATATGTAGAGCAACCCCTGTTTCAGATATTAATGTGTAGTATGCTGACTTTTTCTCTTGATAATTACTGTATCTAGTAACAACACAACCACACTTTGGGTTTGCCTGTGTATGGTGGGAAGTGCATTATTGAAACATAGTTATGTCTCTGCTAGAATTTTTTTTTTCAAGTAATGATGGTAACTATTTAAAATAGGTGCTTATTGCACCCTAGCATTTGTCTGTTCCTATATATTTGCATCATTCACTTTATAAGTTTGGAAGAGACCTCAAGAGATCATTTAGTCCAACCAGGGATCAAGCCTGTGACATAATACTGTGAAAGTTTAATTTCTATTTATTTCTAATTTTCCCTATTTTAGATCTACAAAAATGGCAATACACTGTCTTCATGGAAACAGAGTTGCCTTCTCCATATTTATTAGATTTCAGGGTTTTTTTAACTCTTTTTCATTTTCCATCACTACTTTTCTCTTCTAGCCCTTTTTCAAGATCTCCATATTTAGAAACTAGTGTCAGTGTCACTGTTTGAAGTATCTCACAGGCAACATACTGCATAGTGGTCTCTTTGAACTGAGGTTGAACCATTTTCCTTATCATTGACAGCAGGGTCAATGGCGTGTGCCACTAAATTAATCAGTATGGATTTAATGCTGTGCACAGTGGGTTATCAGCAAGCTAAGCTTCAGGTGGAAGGCAATGAGCTGGCAGATTTCCCCTTTGCTCCCATGTTAACCTGTCAGGCCTCTTATTCAAAAAGAGAAACTAACAAATTATACTAGTACTGACAGCTGCTTTTTCCCACTGCTAGCCATGTCAGACTCTCTTACATCATTGACAGATAAAAGAACTCTACAGTTTTCCATATAGTTTCCTCCAAAT
>NW_005842454.1:262950-274913 GCF_000455745.1 Alligator sinensis | reverse complement strand
TTTCCCTACTTTTCAGTCTTCACAAATAAAGCAAGGAAGCATACATATGTGGCAGTACAACGACAGGTGTGTTGAGGTTAAGTATTTTTGACTCACTTAGAGCCATAGGGGAAAAAACGGAATTTCTTTCTCACATAAAACGTGGGTTTTGGAACAAGACTATCTCATCTCACTTAAATGGCAGGGGAATGTATATGTATGTGTATTTATATACAAGACAGAGAGAGAAAGAAGGACAATACAGATGTAAGGAAAAAAACAGTGTGTGTTTTACAAAAGAACATTGTTATTATGAATAGTGAATATAGTGTTATTGAAAGAAGAAATGAGAAGAAATCTTACCACTTGTACTTTCTTAATAAACGCTCCTTAGGAAAAAATGCATTAAAATAGGGGTCAATCTGACCATTACATCATTTTAAGCTTCAGAATATTTTTAGTGCAACATCTAAGCTTTAAGGTATACTTTCAAACTTTTTCTCCTTAAGAACTGTTCAGAAATTTTCTGATGAAATAAAGTTTTTTTTTCCCAGAAAGTGCTGATTCATCAAAACATTTTATTAAAATATCCCAATTTCTTAGACAAGACTTTGACAGAAAACTACACGGTTTCCTGCCAGATCAATTTGGACTAGAAATAGAAATGGTCTAGAAAAAGAATGTGATCTTCAGGAGTCCCAGATTCCCAAGTCAACTGCATACTTATCAATCTGAAATTCACAGGTGGAGGAGCCAGCTGGGCTGAAGATTGAGCAGCCCAAGAATCATCTGGCCCATCAATGACAGTGTGAACCTGAATGGAATCATACATTTTCAGGCAGCAGTTATCAGGCTCTTGGGTACCATTTCATTTGGACAAACTGTGTATTCATAGTTTTGGAAATAAATATTGTGGAATTTTAGTTCTTCAAACCTTTTCAAGTTGTGTGTTTTTGTCTTGATTTCGGATGAAACATTTTACAAACAATTAAAAAAATCATAAATTAAATATTCAGTTTCCTAGCTAACGATGTTTAAAAGCAGTCCTATAAATGTTCTGAAGTTCTGAGTAACGCTGTGTCTTTTAAAAAAAAGCATCCTCCAACAAATGTGGCACCTGGTTTAGCGAAGTGATTTATATTGGTAATGATTATAACAACCATGCAGATTGCAAATGGCTGATAACAGATTTACAGCCGTCATTGCTAGGCTTCTGTCGCAGGTTGGACAGGCCACCTGGGGTTTCAACTCTGAATAACCTAAAACAGGTCTGCCACAGGGGATCATTGTAAATAGCCAAATTCCAACAGTCATCTTCATGGAAATTTGCAGTTAGCATTAGAATTAACTCATGTTGTCAGATGCTATAAAAATACCAGAATCTGGCTGCCTTTTATTTACTGTGTATCTCCCGTAAGACTTTCTTTTTTTTCCCTCCTGCATTATTTGCTGTCCTGAACTCATCTACTTTTTCACTGAATTAGATGTAGAAAAGATGCTCATATTAATTTTTATTTTATTTCCATATTTATATTCCTGTTCTTATGAGTCTTGTTCTTTGACTTGTTTAAACGGGAGGTAGACATTAAGAACAATTAATGACTTTTAGCTTAGATTCTAGTTTCACAAATCCTTTGCCTGTTCGATACATCTCCTAGGAAACATAAAATCCTAGCAGGCAAAGAAGATACAGTTTTTGGAAAACCACTGCTGAAAAACTTCTAATGGTCTGTTGCCCTGAACAATAACCACAACATAGGAATACTGGTGCATGTGGTAATACAAAATAAATTAAAATAAAATTCTCAATCTTTGTGTTTTTGAAATATTTAACATTTTGCATCCATATGTTCAAAACATTTATATTTAAAACTCATGAATATTATAATTATCAAAAGAATTATATAAAAACCACGTGCTTAAAAAATTATTGGTTATGTTAACAAATAACAAACCATTTTAATAATTTTTTTGATAAATATAATTAAAATGAATTTAAAAAGCAAGCTATTTGAAATGTTAGAAGAGGAAGAATGTTAATTTTTACCAAAAACCTTACAAAAAATATACGGGGTGCAGCTGCTAATTAAAGTTCTGTTATTATTTAATTTCCTGTAGTTCCTTTAGTAATGCTGAAAGGATATTGTGAGTTTACACATCCCTGTTCCTTTTCTTTTCTTGTTCTTAATATCTGGTTTATAATTTTTACAAGTCTCACACTGACAAAGAGACTCCTTCAAATGTCACATTTTAGGGAAAATATTATGACTAGGAAGTTCATAAAGCATTTACATCTTAAGATGTGAATGTTTCTGTAGATAAGAAATTAGGGTTCTATGTCTGTTAAGTAATTAACAAACAATAAAATTGTCCTGATTTTATCACCAGAAAGCTTGTACTTCAGTAAGTTTTCTAGGTTTCTGTTCTCTGATTTTGCTAACTGGGGCAATGAATAATAATTAGAGAAAATTATGTTCAAATAAGAGAAAGTGTCTGTTTTTTTAATCAAGAAGCTTTACTCTTCTTGAGTAAAGGAAACATAATCCAGTTCTCTCTGGGTTGGTATCAAATGATTTCAAGCATTAAATATTTTAGAGGGAGTTTCTCATTGGAAGTGCCTGTTAACCACAGAGGTTTACATAAACTTGTAATCAGGAAAAAAATATGTTTGTTATGTTGCTCATGTACATCAAAAAGTAATAAGTTGTAGTTACAAGGTTCCATTTGGGGGCAATTTGTGTCTGTAAAGTAATATAATAGTTTACTCTCAAGAAATTAAAACCTTTCTTTATCTCTTTTCCCTGCAAAAAGGGGAAAAAATATACCTTTAGATGGATCCCAATGGCTAGGGACAGACATTAAAAAAGCCGGAGCCTGAATTGATTCAATATTTACAGGTTAGTCTGACGTGGCTAGGCTGAACTGGTTTGTAATCAGACAGACATTCTCTCTGGACTGAGGAAATGCAGGCACATGCCTGCAATGGCTCAGGCTAGAAGACAGGGTACTAGGGCAGCCCTCCCTTCCCTTACAAAATGCTGAACCTGGCGGGGAGGTGTGGTCAGGCCCTAGCAGGACATTCTGATTAAGAAAGTCTGCCTGCACCATACCAGGCTTTTCCCCACTGGCTGCTCAAGGGGCAGGAATGTTGCCAGCCCCGAGCCCCAAGCTAGCACTCTGAGTCGAGTGGGTAGGGCATGGAGTTAATGCATCTGTTGATGATATGGAGCTTTTAAATATCCCTCTCCCTGCATCTTTATACTGTCTGCAGCAAACTGACAGGGACGCAAGCCAGCAGGGAGCTGATATCAGTGTTTATCACCCTATCAGCAAAACAATAGCCTCTTCATTAGTCCAAACTTTTCTTAAACCGCTTATCAGCTGACCTGTTGATTAGCTCCAAAAAGCCCTATGCAGTCACTGTTCTGTCTGCCTGTCCCAGTGGAATTGGAGAGACGCACACACAGACACCTCTTGGCATTAGCTAGCATAGCACATGGCTAGGGTCCATGGGGCTGGGATCTGTGTTATGGGAGATGGGAGGGAGGGAGCAGGGGATCTGCTTCAGCAGTGAGCAGCAGGGGGAGGTAGAGCAGGAGGAAGCCAGGCAGAACCTGCTATACCTGTAGTGTCTGCCAAAGGTCCAGTGAGGGAGCAGAGGGGAGGGGTCAGCTCTGCTATGGAGCAAAGAGCCCCACCCAGCCTAGAGAGCATGCTAGGATGCTGGGGGAGTCTGGTTTATCTTTAACCAGCAAGGGGTCTGGGACAGACATTGCAAAAACCAGTTTGAGCCACATCAGTTAAGTCTGATACTACATTCAACCAGGTTTATCTCAACTGGTTTCAGCCATTTTCAAACTGCTTTATGTACACTGAACATATGTTCTGTTACAGGTTTAAACCAGCTTCTGATCACTTTAACCTGTTTACATGTAATGTTTCCCCCATGTGTTGGTTTACACTGTTATCTTCTCTTCAGATATTCAGATAAGCTGTAAAACATGTGTATTTGGTATTGATGGATGGGCAAAATGATTGTAACACTGATATACAGGAAGTAAGGGACATTATTTCAAGATGAACATCTAATGACAGCATGGGCGACTGGTGCCTCCTGAGTCTGGGAGGGGGGGGTGTCATTTGCCATCAGCAAAGCCAATTTCAAGGGAAGCACTAGCACTCTTTGTGCCCCCCCTACCAGCTGGAACATTTGATGTTAGCGGGGGCACCAGCACTCTCATGGGGTGGGGGGGGCACATGCCCCCCCACGTCCTCCCTATGAATCACCTATGCATGAGACGGTCTAAGAAAATGTAACATGAGCATATCTCTGTGGCTTCTTGCCAAACTTCAGGTCTTCAGCTAACAAAATGAATTTTGTTCTTTGGCTTCCACTGGGGTTCCTAAGCCCAGCAATAGGGCTGTGTAGATGGCTTAAGCACATCCAAGCAGTTAGGAGTAGACATGAGTGACCACGATGTCATTTCCAGGCTCTTCTGAATCAGGGAATCTGTACATGTCTCTGAGCAACTTATTCAAGGTCGCCCTTGTTGGACCTAATTTCCCATTTTTTAAGTATCCAGGAGAAGCAAGTGAATGTATCTTATTTTACAGGGTCAGGTCAGAAAGAAACCTGTATAGACATGTCTGTAGTGTAACAAAAGTTAATAAGGAATATTGGAAATGTTGACAATATAAACCTTAGCAAGAGGGATGCAGGTTTATCTTCATTCTCTTTTTGTTGCTTTTGTGTCCAATGATTTTCTTGTGAATATATTAGTCTTTTTTTTTTCCACAAACACACTGAATTCTTAATGCCTACCTTTCATGCACCATAACCACTCATATCCTTTTTGTTAATAAGTTATATCAGGCTTACATCCAGTAAAAACATTGTAATGTTCTCACCATTTCTACTATGAATGTATTGTGGTATTTATAATTAAGCAATAGGCAAAATGATAAAAATTGTAATAGTGACTACTGTATACTAAACCACGGTTTCACTAAGATATCTGGGACAAAAAATTAATGATAGAGAAATTACTTACATCTTGTGTAATTTGGCAGAAAATCTAACAGTGTTGTAATTTATCAGCTTTCATTCAGATCTCCCCTTCATAATGAACTAATTTTTATTGTTTCTAGACATTTGCTACAGAGTGCAAGGACAACTCTTATTGGCTCTTCTGAGACTATCCTGTAAATTCTGAGCATAGAATAATAGAATCATAGAAGTAGGGTTGGAAGGGACCTTGTAGATCTTCAAGTCCGACCCCCTGCCTGGGCAGGAGGAAAACTGGGCTCAATTGACCCCAGTCAGGTAGGCATCAAGCTGCTTCTTAAAGACCCCCAGGGTAAGAGCCAGCACCACTTCCCTTGGAAGTTGGTTCCAGATCCTAGCCGCCCTTACTGTGACATAGTTCTTATGGATGTCTAATCTAAACCTACTCTCCAACAACTTGTGGCCGTTATTCCTTGTTATCCCGGGAGCAATTAGCTGATGTTCTATTAGTGTATGAAACAGTCCCATTCTGTATTTCTTTTCACAAAAATGCAGCTTAACGGCTCACTATTTTATTTTGCTTATATTAAAGTACTGTAACCATTTCACATATCAAAATTATATCTTATAGCATTGTTTTATAGCTCTATCAGTATATGATCCCGTGTATACAGCAAAGAAAAATGTTTTAAATGGCATGGTGGTAGAAGAATAAGAATTTTTTTTTTTTAAAGGCTTCTAAATTTTCCTAGCACACTGATTTCAATGGGATTGCACAGCTATGATTGTTCAGTTTCTCATTCCTTATGATTTTATAACCATTATTGCAAGTATTTATATTTCTTCTCATAATTTCCAGTCAGGGTAGTTACACAACACAGAGAGGAAACAAGGGTTATGTGAAAAAAACAACAAGGAGATTCAATCCACTATGTCAACACCTTTACCTCCAACTGTCTAGAGCTGGAACCTCAATTAAACCCCAAGGACAAGTACCCCGATGGAAAGTAGAGACAGAATATTGCAAAGTTAAAGTTTTTCTTTCAGTAGGAATAGGGATCCTCATTCTTGTACATATAGTAAGTAACACGATTGTTAGATACTTGAGCACTGGATAGATTTACTTAAAGAACTATATCATTTCAGTGATGACAAATTTAACTTTCTATGGAATTGAGAATTCATCCACAAAGGCAGACATATCTTACATTACAGCTACCTTTTTGATGAATGCCATATGAGTTTTTGTGGTTTTGACACCAATTTATCGTTTCATGTATTATTGATAATATGCTACACATAAAATGATTACTCAGCTTGAAATTATGTGAATTTTAAGTTTTCATCATCTTATAATTCTAGTGATATATTCCTATCAGCTCTCTTCCAGTTGTGAATTATTTCTTGGCCAGAGTCAATTAAATGACCTTAATCTAGTTTGGAATGAAATTTTATCTTACTCTATTTTCAAAAGCACTTTACATACGCTATAAATGTAGAATAAAATCATGAGATGTTATTGGCTATAATAAACATAATATAAAGAGGGGGAGGGAGGATAAAAGCAGTTGATGAAATTAATTTATTTACTTTTTTATCCACAAATATATTTATAAGTTTCTTTTTGCAAAAAAAATTGGGAAGGCATAAGAAAAAAGGCTAGAGATTTATTTGACTAGGAAAAAATAGCATTAAAACCTTCCCATTTCCTAAGTATCCAGAATATGTTTAGATAGATTAGTGGGTATTAGGAGTTTAATTTATTTTTCCTACTACCTGTAACAATCTGCAACATTGACCACCTGTGTAAAACTGTATACAAACAGTTCTTCTTATTCATTCTTCACAAAGCAGTCACTGGAGAGACTACTGAAACACACCTTCAGGCAAGGTTCTCTCACACAGTGGGTGTGTCTACATGTGCATTTGATGTGGAAACAGTTTACTTGCAAGTAAACTACTCATGACTAAACACTCCCAGGCAGGCGTCTACACATGCAAGTAAACAGAAGCAGATATGCTGCTAATGGCAGCAAACTGCTCCTGCTTCCTCAGGCCCTGTAATGGGCCCCTGCCACTGCCAGAAGGAGCCATCTTTAAAAGCTGGCCCTGCTCCCTACTCCCTGGCTAGACACTTCACTGGCCAGGAAAACCATGCAGAGGCAGCATGCAGCAGCTCTCTCACTACCACCTCTGCCTCCCTACAACATGACTGCTCCAGCCCCTGCCCCTGCCCCTGCCCCTGCCCCTGGTAGCAATGCCCAGTGCCATAGGCTCCTGCTGGCCACCATGCTGACTCTGCTGACCTGCCACACTCACCTCTGGCTGGACCATGGCTGTCTTGGCCCTGCTGGCTCCCCCATGAACAGCAACCACCTGCCCGGCCATGACCCACCATCCCAGGGCTGCTGCCACTGTGCATCTGCTGCCTGGCCCTTTTGATGACGTGTTCTTGGGCACCACTGCCAGAGTGATCCACACTCGCCTGTGCCTCCAGCCCTGCCACCTCTGGACCTGCTGGGGCAGCCAGGACTGGAGGCTGCACATTGCCTAGGCCACCTGAGACAATTAGCAGTGGCTGGTGGTGTTCAGGCTCCACCTGCACCTGGAGTGGAAGTACACCACGATGCAGCAACCCCTCCCCACAGACACCTGGATGGCTATCACCCTGCTGAAACTGGACCCACCTACTAGCTTCTGTTATGTGGGCCACCTCTTTGGTTTGGTCAAGGCCACCACTGGGGAAATCATCTTGGAGCAGTGCAGCACCCTCCAGGATGTGCTGGGCACCCTGTGCTCCAGGTGCATGATACCCTGGAGGTAGTGGCAGGGTTGCATGCCTTGAGATTCCTCCAGTGCATTGGGGCCCTGGATGGGCCTCACATCTCTGTCACCTGCCTGACACATGGTGCCTTCCCCTGTTACAACTAGAGGTGCTTTCACTTAATTGTGCTCCAGGCTGTCGCTGACCACTGAGGCACCTTCACCAATGTAAGTGCCAGCTGGGCAGGCAGTGCTCATGATGCTTGCATCTTCAGGAACTGTGTCCTGCCAGCTCTGGCACAGTGGTGATCCCACTCCTCCTCATTGGGGACCCCATCTACCCACTCCTCTCCTGGTTCATGCAGCCCTAAACTGGCCAGATGGACCCCCGCCAGGCCTACTTCAACTGGTGCCTGGGCTGGACCCGCACCCAGGTGGAGTGTGTTTTCAGCCACCTCAAGGGATGCACCCTCACCACCTGCCTCATTTGCCAAGGACCATATCCCCCAGGTCATCAACACAGACTGCATGCTGCATCTCCAAAGCCTGGGGGGAACTGTTTCATGAGGCTTGGGTGGAGGAGAAACAGTGGAGTGTGAGCTGTGGTGGCAACTACACCAGCTGTGTCCTCCTTCCCAGTCTCCCTCCCCCACCCCACTGAGGCTGTAGGTGATCTGCACACCCACCAGAGTGGGCCAGGGCACTGGGTGTGAGAGGCACTGGGTGATCTCCTCCTGCACTCCCTGCTGTAGCCCACTTGGACAGCTATCCACAGACACCCCACCACCACCACCACACTGTCCACCCCCCAGCACCACGCTCACTGCAGACACTTATCAGAAAAAAAAACACTTAATTGCTCTTACAACAAGCAGATCCTGCAAACCCTCCCTCCCCAGTAACAGAGCCCACCCTGCTTCCATCCCCAACAAAAGAGCCTCTCCACCACCCAACCCACCCACCAACAATAAAACACCCTCTTCCCTGTGCAAACTATTTACTATGTTGTGGTTTGCATGGGTGCTTTCCGAGAATGGATGGCCATGGGGTGGGGGCATCTAGGGGGCAGAACCTGGGGACAGGCAGGCAGCATCCCATCATCTGTCCTTATGCCTGTGGGTGTGCACACCACAGAGAGCCTGGTGGGTGTGGGACTCACCCAGGGGTGATGGCCTCTGGACACCTAGCATGGTGGCTCCCCCTCCAGCAGCTAGTGGCCAAGGCCAGTGGGGCCAGTACATGGTCCTTGGCCTGCTGCAGGCAGCTCCGGCTCCATGCTGGTGTGAGCAGTGGGGCTGGGCCCAGGTGAGGGATCTGAGTAGTGTGGGACATGGAGCAGGGCCCAGGGCAGAGGATCCCACCTGATAGAGATGGTGCTAGACCTCCTCTCAGGCCCACAAGGGGCCTGCTGCTGGTTGGCAGGCCCCTTCCAGGGCCCAGGCAGGGCAGTGGGCAGGGCAGCAGGCAGCACAAAAGCAACCACCAGGGATAGGACATTGTTTGTACCCAGCAATAATCCTCCATGGCCTCCAATGCCCTGGCTATGAGTGCATCCTAGTGCTACAGGGTGCAGATCCAGGGCTGGGAGCTGCACCCTGAATTCCTGGTCTGCCCATTCCCATGCAGCCTTGGGGTGATGTCCTCCACCTGCCACACCCATGTGCCTACCAGCTGGTTATCTGCAGTCATCACCAGCTGGTGCATGAGGAGGATCCAATCCTTGGTCCTTCTCCTATGGAGCCTGTATATTCACAAGAACCTGGCCATGGGAGGCTGCAACCCTGAGACTATATCCTGGCTGTCAATTGTGGCCTCTCCACCATGGGCAGCTGCAGGTCTGCAGAGCCATAAGAAAGAAGTTGTTTGTAAGAGTTTGCAACATTTCAGAGATAAGATGCTCTCTGGCAGGGGTCTGTGCACTGCCCAGCCTCTGATCAGACATTGTGTGTGCATGAGTGCCCAGGGACCATGGTAAGTTGGCCAGGCAGGCCTGGGCCCAGGTAACTGCTGGCTGAGTCTCCCTGTCCCTGGTCACTCCACAGGGTCTGGAAGGCCACTGTGTGCTGCCCACAGGCAGCCTGCCTCCACTGCTCTCATCCCAGGCTGGGACAAGCCAGGCTCCTGGTAGCACCTTCTGCTGTAACTCTAGACCTCTATCCCCCATTTTTCCTCTTGCAGGCCAGACTGTGTTGTTGCCAAGCTCAGGCTCAGGGGAGTACAGGGCTTCCAGACAACTGGGGTCTGCAGCTGCCCACATGCCTGCCTTCCTCTCAGGGGGTGCCTTCAGAGAGGCTTCCCAGGGCCAGCAGCCCCTTCCTGCCTCCTCCCATGGCTGCTATGCAACCCAAGAATGGCCCTGCTGTGAGTGTCCTGGGTGCTGTGCATGTCCTGGTCACAGTGTGAAGAGTAGTTTTTGTGGAGCAAGGGGTACCTGACCAACTATGCCCTACTGCTGCTGCTGGCCATGGTGCCCTGGGTACACTGGAACCCTGAGCTTTGATGGAGTGGGGGGCAAGCCCAGGATGCCCTGCAACCTCCACTGCTGCCTGGAGGGCTACCTGTGGCTAGGCTACACGTCCCTGCTCCTGACAGCTAAGGAGGTCATCACTGCTGGCACTGATGTATTCCTCAGTGTGTGAGAGGCTCATGTAGCTGCAGGGGCAGGCTGCTCAATAAAGTTTTGCACTGACTCCAACCTCCTTGCATGATGTGAGGGACAGAGGAGTGTGGCTGGGCTGGACAGGAAGGGCTGGTAGAGGCTAAAGCTAGGGGCAGGGGCCAGGGTGTGGACAATCCTCCCTGTAGTGCAGGGCTTACCAGGTGGGTGGAGCTGGCATTTCCAATGGATCTGATTGGTCCCAGCTGAAGGTGATGGTGTGCAGCTTCTGGAAGACTTGCTTGCCAAAGGGGCACAGCATGTGGGTGCCTGGGCAGGGACCCCACCCCAGAGAGGAGCTGGCACTGTTGGCAGCTAGTAGTGACATGGCCAGCAATGCCTCATAGCTGGAGATGAGGGCTCTGAGTTATTTGGGTAGTTGGTGGCCTGAGGTCATTGAGCTTCTGGTGGAGACTGGGAGTGGGGAGCTCAGTGAGACAGGCTGCTGGTGGGCTGAGGGGCCCTCCCCCAATGACACGCCACCACGGGTGTCAGGCTGGAACAAGGGCTCAGGCAGGCTGCCTCTGCTGCAGGACATAGCATAGCTTTGGCCTGGGTCTCAGGGTGTGAGGATGGCAGTCAGCTGCCACACAAAGGCAGAGACTTGTGGGTGCTACCCTGCCAATGGTTGTGGTTGGTGATGGAAATCAACTGTGCCTTCAAAGCCTTGATCTTTATATGGCATTGCCACACTGACCAGTATGGTTGCCAACCCTCCAGGATTGCCCTGGAGTTTCCAGGAATTAGAGATAAATCACTAGCAGACTTCTGAGAGTAACCTGGGAGATAAATGATAGGGCATTCATTAAAATAAATATAAAATGTTGAATCTGATTTATACAGTTGTCCAGTGTTTGTTTGTTTGTTTTAATGTAATAGTAATGTGCATTTGCCTTCCTAACATAAAGTCATTAATGTCATTACATCATGTGATGAAACCTCCCAGAATAAATTAAAACAGCTGGCAACCCTACTGACTGGTCATGCTTGCACTTTTTCATCTGGCCTGAGAGCCCCTCATGGATATGCACATTTTAGTACCCACCCCGGGTGAAGTGCTGCTGCACCTCCACCTTGCCCCACAGTGCCACAAGGTTGCCAGTATCTTCTGTGGACCAGTTGGGGCCCCAGGAGGTGGTGTGTGACATCAGCGATGATGCCATTGGGCCTCCTGCACTGGGTCTCTGGACCTCCATGTGGCTGTCCCTGTGCTGCTGGGCCTGGGCAACTGCCTGTAGCACCCAGTGCAAGGGCACAGTGCAGGACTAGAAGCTGTCTGGTAAGGTGACGTCCCACATCACCTGCAGGCTCTGGGCAGGCTGCTGGAGGTTGTTTGCAGGCAGGTAGAGATAGCCTTGGTGGCCAGCTCCTGGCTGCAGCTGGGCCCAGGTGCTGGCTAGCCTGGCAGGATCCCACAGCACCCTGAAGACCTGGATGGTGCAGCCCTGGCAGCTACATGGCACTGTGCCAGGGTGCAGGCAGGCTGGCACAGCTGGCCTATGGCATGTGCAAGGGGAGCTTAGGTCAGCAGTCACCCCAGGCTCCCTGATCTTGTGGCAC
>NW_005842454.1:254417-262935 GCF_000455745.1 Alligator sinensis | reverse complement strand
TTTAAGGACCATAGAGATGGCCCAGTCCTGAGGCAGGAGAGACTCCCAGCTCCAGGGCCCTGGGGCTATCCCCCTAGTGGCAGGGCTGACAGGTTGCAAATTTGCTCCTGGTTGATGTTTACACCTGCATTTCTGAACAGAACTCCTCACAAATAAATGTGTTACTTGCATTTGCAGATAAAAAATTTATTTGTGAGTAGTGAAGTTTACTGCACAGTAACTGTGTGCATATGTAGAAGCACATGCTTACTGCAGAGAAAACTGCATTACTGTGTAGTAAAGCATCTTGTGTAGACACACGCAGTGCAAACTGCTAGGTTAGAGTCAGGCTCTCTCTTTGTCGCCCACCATATCTTGTTATTTTCTCCATACAATGGCACAACTTCCAAAGTTGTCAAGAATTCCCTGAGAGAGACTGCATTTTGGTGATAAGAACATTATTATCAATCCCCTCAGGGTGAGGACTCCTTCATATGGAACAAGTGTCCCGAGTAGTAGGCTATAAGTAGTAGGCCGATTAAGCTCTTCTATACATTGTGTCCCAGGAAACACTTGTTGTCTCATGTTTACTTTACTTACCAATAGGTCTTTGAGGTTCTGTTTCCACTGTAAAACAATTTCAGTCCACCATTATAACTATGTGCCACCTTCTGGTACCTGTAGCAGGTTGTTGATGTGATCTTTGTCTTCTACTCAGAAGAATAGGGACTTATCCTCCTTAGTTGGAAAGCCAAAAAAGCATCAGTGTAATGGAAGTGCTTCTCTTTCATACTGCGTTTAAAAAATAAAAATTAAAAGAACATTACTTAAATGCAGCAAATCTGGCAATTGTAGAAAGCTTTTAAGGAAAATAAGAACAGCAGAAAGAATAAAACTATAAAAAGCTTGAGTCAGTCCTTGGAAAACTGGCAATGTTCCAATTCACTGCTTTAGAAAAATCAATTAGATATACAAAGCAAAGATACTTTACACGTAGGAAAAAATGCAAAGGAATTATTGTTCCTGTTTGGCATCCACAAGTACAAGAAAAGTTTAAGCAGTTCTCTCCTCAGGGAAAGCTTAAGAAAATTTATCCAATTCATTCCAAAATCAATCAGATTTTTGTGGATTTCTCTGAGAGTCTCAGTAAATTCACAAATCAAGCTTTCAGTCTGAAAAGAAGACATTCCTGGCAGGCTTCAAATACTTACATTCATGAACCTGCAAAAAGACAAGTTAAACTTTTTATTTGTGGAGGAAGTAATAAAGGTAATTAGATCAAGGCAGACAAAAAATCACTAAGTTGGATGACTTGTATAACAGGCAGAATTTATTTTCACTCATTGCTATAGAATGAAGGTATATATAATCAGATTATGGCTGTGATTCAATGTTTTTGTAATATAAAAAAGTACAAAGAACTGTTAGATTTAGAATAATTTAGCCACATTGTAGGGAACTCTGAATGCAGAATTTGGTTTAAAAATGCAATTAATAATAAATTCAGTGGATTTACCTCTTTTTGACATACATGAAGTGTCTTCAAAGAGACCCTAAGTCAAGGGTAGGCAAACGAACCGTATCTGGCCCATGGAGGGATTCTGCCCAGCCTGCAGCATGGGAGCCAAACTCCATTTCCTGGCAGCCTTGGCCTTCTGCTGCTGCTGCTGCCCAGACACCTCAGCACTTCTGCCGTGCACCCACCAGCAGGGATGAAATCCATGCAGGCAGGGTGTGCAGCTGGACAGCTTGGATATGGCTACATGTTGGCAGGGAGCAGCATCTGGGAGCAAAGCAGGTGGGCATGGGTGGGGAGTCCCTGGAATCTTGAAGCAGTGACAGTACATGGTGGACCAAGCCTGGGGCAGAGCCACAATCTGCTGCCTGCATGCCTCTGTGACAACTGTCAGTTCCACTGGCAGGGCCCTGAAGGTAGCAGATTGCAGCTCTGCCTTGCCCCTGGTTCCACGCTGCCACCACCCAGCAATCCCATTTTTGACTGTGTATGCAACTCTCTGTCTGCCTGCACATCCTGCATTCATGGATCTTGCCCCTGGTGGTTGGTGTGGGGCAGATGAGATGTGGTGCCCAGGCAGCAGGGCTGGGTCTGGCAGCAGGAGCTAAAGGTTACTGCTGCTGGGGATGCCAATTGGCCAGGCAAAATCCCTCTGTGGGCTGGATCCAGCTGAAGGCCAGATTTTGCCCACCCCTGCCTTAAGTAGTATTTTATAGCTTCACTGCCTCGAAAAGAATTTAGGAAAGGAATTGTGCTCACTTGCTTATGAGGATAGCAAATTTTGACTTTGATGTGATTGTGTGATGTTATGTGTTTCCTGTAGATTCTGAACTGACAGTGGAGATCTTACACATTATTTAGTATGTCTTCTGCTCAATAAGAACAGTTGATTAAATTAGATTATATATTCTTCATGACAGGGATAATATGCCCTGATATTTTCAAAGGAAATTACGAACAGTCATCACGGGAATTGGGGGCTAGAATCAAGTTGATAAAGCAGGTGCCTAACCAGGACAGAGAGCGTATTCGGGCAGCGTTATGATATGTACACTTGGCTTTCCAAGTCAGCAGGAGGCCTATTTTCTCCAAATTGTAAGCATGTTCAATCGTAGTCAGAATTTAAGATATAGAGCTATGTGTTCCAGGTCTACATGCCTTGTACGGAGATACCTAAGTACACATTATGTAGCTAATAGGAAGTGTAGAAGGAGATATAACCTAACTCCTGGAGATACATAGAATGTATGCTTTTCCCTGAACCCACCAGTTAAGGACTTCTGTTTACAAGGTGTTCAAAACCTGAACTCTACATACACTTAATTGCCTAGAACCACAGGGCATATCTACATGTGCATGAATGCACTTAAAGCACATTAAATCTAATACCTTCATTGGGCATTTATATACATTACTTCTTGTGCTGTGATGCAATAGAGATCTGATGTGTTAGAGCAGACTGAGTTAATTGAGTCTGCTCCGCACATGAGTTGATGCACATTGTGCTGTGTCACGTGCAGTTGTATAAGCAGTGAAATGTGCATCACCGTGCAGAAAATGGCAGCAGTGTACTTTTGAACTAAAATGCCTATGATGTGTTTTAGTTCAAAAGTGTGCCGCCACCATTTTCTCAGTACTGACACACATTTCACCGTTTATACAAATTCCCATTGTAAGGTACTAGGAAAATGTGTGTTAGCCTGGTTCAATTTGCATTATCTAAAGCACATGCTTTTAAAATGATGGTTAATGCCTGAGGTTAGGGAACTTGACAAAGATGCAGGAAACCAGTTTGTAGGCTCTCTTCCTCCTAAAAACATAGGAATCCAATCTCACATTTTCAAGGAAAGTCCTCTAACCACCACTTGTGATTTGGGCTCGTCTGGGAACACCTTCTATCCCTTTTGTTATGTGGCGCGCCACACACCACTTTGGTAAAACTACTAGTGAAGGATCCATAGGCATGAATTGTGCAGATGAATTTTGTGAGAGTATTGTGTGTCATAATTAGACATATGTACTTTTTCAGGTAGCCCAGGTGTACCCAGAAATGTCCAGAAAGACCCCTCTCTTCCCAAATATGTAGAAAGGGAAAAGTGCCAATCCCTCCATAAGGATGAGTCACATGCCTGAAGTGTAGAAGCAAAAGTAGTTTATACTGATGTCTGTGGAAACGAGGGTGGCATTTTCCCAAGTGCCTCTGGACAAATAGAACAACACAGAAGCTCAGGCCCCTCACATATAGGTAAGGTGATAAGCCAAAATTTATGAGGAACTGGATAAAGATTTTTTGTGGTCAGCCCACTGTCATCTTTGCTGTTGTAGGTAGAAGTCCCTCAGGAGTTCCTCACCTTTTTCTGTGCTTTCTTGGCAATTGCTAGTGGCTTAGTGTATTTCTTGTGTATTGCATTGGAATACATCCATGCCCCAGCATTGTCTTTTTGAGCCAGATTGTTGGCTACAGCCTCGGACCCACCAGTGGCTACCAGATTGGCTCTCCTTCTGGTCCAGACTGAGCTGAGTGGTGATGGCCATAATCTTCCTGGGACTGAATGGGTGGCAGCTACCCCAACAGAAATGCCTGCCTCATTCTTCTGGGCTCCCTCCTTCACTAAATAGTGGCTCAGGATAGTACTAGTGTGGGCTGAGGATCCTTAGGAGCAGAATCCCAAATAGATGGATCTGCCTGGGGCACCCCATCCCCACAGCTCTTAGGTGCCTCTTGGTGCCCACCAAGCTAAAGTCCCTAAAGAAATATTTGGAGCAACTGGACCTTGCCCTAGAGATTCGTGAATGGTGGCAGGAGTCAGAGAACCACTTTGTGGATGGCTGTGGCTAAGCAACTGCTACAGACTGCTCTATATCAGTTGCCTTGATAATCCTTCCTAGGCCCAGAGATATGCCAGACGTGTGTGCCAGGACAGAAGAGGTGGCAATGTCTCTTCTTCACATTGGTCACTGTGTGAGAGGTCACATTGGGTGACCTTTTCTTTTCTAGTCATCTAATTGGTTATTTTTGTCCTGTCTCCTGCAGCCACGTGGAATAATCTATCAGCATCCTCTTTGTATTCTTCCTTCATCAAAATCATTCCAAAGATTATCGATTCCATTTACAGTCTCATCTTCCCCAGATTAAATAACCCTAGTTCTAGCCAGTCCTTTCCCAGTTTATATTTGTAGATAAGATGTCATTATATGATTCATAATGGCAGCTTCTTGTACCTGCTTTGTGATGATTGTGAGTGAGCCCATTGTATCCCTGTATTCTGCAGGATGCAGTGCAAGCTGCCACATCTGATTTCAGGCTGGCTGCAGTATGTCCCCTCTGTGGACTCCTGTGTCTAGATTGCACTTTGGAGCTGTACAAGGCATCCCATTGTCATAATAGCAGAAGCATGTACCTGTACTCTGCATGTCTCTCCCTTGACCCAGGGGACCTCTGGGGCTGTCTAGGCAATATAGAATGATACCCTAGGATAAACTGCTTAAACCAAGATTTAGTTGGAGCTAACAGTGAATTGCCTAAGCAGTGAACTAGTGTGTTGTCCTTTGTGCACAGCCTTGAATCAGGTGTGTAGGCTCTGGAGAAGGAGCAAGAGATCAGATACCACCCTGCACTTAGTGTTTCCCTTTTGCTAGCTCTGGATGGCTCCCCAGTGTCTGGGATTCCTGCCTATACAGGAAGCCTTAGGTACCTGAATTGTGATGCTTAATTTGGAGTTGGGTTAGTTGCACGAAGCTGTAAAATCCTATCTGGATTTTGCCCTGCATGCCTAACTTCCAATTTTGGCTTTTAACATATGCCCATTAGTTCAATCATAATGATAATAATGATGATATAATAATAATGTTTTGTTGAATTGCAGAAATCAATAGATAAAGCATTAGGGTATATATTACATGGAACCTTCTATACTGGCAGCATAAGAAATTACTTAATGGTCTAGGTTCTTTTCATGTTTAATTTGCATTCTAATATGATATTATTGGTGGAAAAATATACTTTTACAAGGCCTGTTCATCTCATTGATGTTTAAGTGGCCTCCAGTGTTAATGGACATACATTTCCCTGGTAGTAGTAATAACAATACAGATAACTTAATAATTAGTATATGCACAGCATTACATCTTGAGGCATTGTATAAAAGTTAGCTAATTAATAATTGCTATAAAAATGCAGTACTTCCATAGATATAATATAAAATTTATTTCCATTTGCCTTATTCATTTTTAGGTATACAATACAAATGAGTTTCTTCTCTTTCTAGCTGGGTGTCTATGAAATGTTCTTGGCTGACAAACACCAGGCACAACTTTTAGCAAGGTATTGAAAACACAGACAAATAATGAATAAATGGAATCATGTAATGAGGATGCTAGACACTTTTCTGGATTAAACCACCATGAAGTATAATATGCTAAATCACACATACAATGAACTTTTGTTTTTCAGCTTTTTTACCTATTTTTTTCTTTTGCCTCCAGTATTGCACACTGTGTCTTTGTAGTGTGCCTTTTTGTCAAAGAAATTACTTTATGTTAATATTTTCAGCTAATTTGAGTTGACCTGCCAGCTGTGAATAAAATTTTAGAACCTCCTGTGCAGAAGCGGGTTTTTCTTATACCTGTACATGTGTAGTTATGTAGTATTTACATGATATAAATGTGGCCATTGGCTAGAGTAACTAAGGCATGATTTTTTTAATGACTCGATAGGTAACTAGGAGCATAAAACCCCATATAAATCTCTAAGAGATTAGTTACCACAACTTCAGGGCTGCAGTAACTTTGGTTACTAACTTTTATCATTTATATATATTTAACATACTGTATGTGGGAAGGAGAGCTTCACCCATTTGCGGCATTTCACAATTCCAGGTTTTATAAATGGGAAGTGAGTATGTGATTTGCATAACTAGCAAGGACAATTACATTCTGCAGTCTGATAAATAATGAGGGAATCAAAATATGGGTTTAATGATTCATATGATATACCTTATTCAATTAAATAAGCATGATTCACCAAAAACACCTAATTAATTAAATGTTTACAAAGATGTGGGGGCACTGTACATGACAGATTCCTCCTGATCTTCATGGCACAGCATCTTGCCTAGCTGAGAATAAATGAAAGCTGTTATTAAGATGTGCACAAAACGAATTGCCACAAGAAAAAACAGAGGGAAAGCACTGTTTTAATTGGAGACTTGTATATGAACTATGGGTATTATTTGCTGCCTGACATGCACTTAGAAAAAATTTCAATAAACATTTTATGTTTATTGAAATTTTTGGCAAACATTTAGGCTAGGGACAGAAATTACACATAAATCAATATAAGTGGTCGGAAGGCGGTTCAAATTTAACACAACAGAAGTTCAGAGCACACAAACTTTTTTCAAAATGACAGAAAACGATTTAAGATAAACCTGGATGGATGTACCACCAGACTTGAATGATTAAGGTTAAAGTGGTTTACTGAACTTCTGCCCCAGATCCCCTCCAGATTCAAGTTAACTCACAGTCCCCCAGCATCCCATGATGCTTTGCACCTCCCCCGTAACCCCTCCCCCCACAGGGTGGGTAGGCTAGCATTGCCCCAAACTGTCTGCTCCAGCTGAGCAGGGAGGCATGATCTGGCCTGGGCCACTGAAGGCATGTGGCTGCATTTCTTTAATCAAAAGTGAATAAGCTGAAAGCCTTGTTTGTTGGTAGGAACAAATATAGCTAAGAGACTTACAGAAAGGAACGACCTAAAGACATGTCTGACAAATCAGCTGACACATGTGAAGGTTGGAGGATAAATAACAAAAAATACACCATCAAAAGGTAGAAAGGGATTGCTGGCTGAAAAGGTAGAATTTGAACCCTCCCTCCCTTTTAGTCTGTTAAAAAGTAAAAGGCAGAGTCCATCAGTCTTTGCCTTTTTTCTTTAGAAGAATATTCATGTAAAACTAGCATGAGAAAATGGTAAAATGAAGGTTCTATGTGCAACGTTATCTCTGAACACCTCACCATCTGTTATGTTTTAATCCTGTATTCTATTGTTACACATTTCTTCTCAAATAATATAGTATACAGCTTAATTTTTTGGTCTTTTAAAAAATAAATAAAGGACATATGGTCATACATTGTTTTACAAATCAGAGCTTATAGCACATTGTCCTATGGTCCTACCTTCTCTTCATGTAGGGCCATCAAGCTCTGGTTTTGTCTCTTTTCTCGTTCTCCACCCGTTTTTCTTAATAATTTCACCTTCCTAAATAAATTCAGTAAAAATCTCTAATTCTGCTGTTGCACTCCTTTCTGTTTGCATATAACTGAACCCATGCCTCCTGCTGATATCTTCTTCTGAATAACTTAGAGTTGATTAAAACACAACATGGCCCAAACTGGACTTCTCATTTTTCTACTTAAATACTTTCTTTTAACTCTATTTTTATGCCATTCCTGGCAATGTGACCCTTCTTTTTGTCAGTGGGGTATAGACTCTGTGTTTCCTTCAGACTATGTCCAAATACAGCCACTTCTTTTTCAGAACTTGCCTAATGCCTCAATATTTTTTTCCAGATAACTTTGTCTTGTCCAGGCCTTGATTATGCTTCTCTTTCACTACATACAAAACTGCTCCTCTCTGGCTCTCCTGAAAGCAGCTATTAATACAGTTGTAAAATAATCTTCTTCGGCTCTTATTTAGAGCACACCATCTCACTTCTTAAATACTTCTACTGGTCTCCCTTTCTCTATCACATCAAGTTTAAACATAGATAGTCTAGACTGAAAAAAAAAGAATAACTCCACTTCCCTTACTAAGGCCACCATGTCCTTTATTGCATTGCCCTCCCTCCCCCCCCGCCATAATTTGTTTGTTTTGCAGAGATTTCTTGATATTCTGCTAATTACCTGCTGGTATTCATAGATTCATAGATTTTAGGGTTGGAAGGGACGTCAATAGATCATCGAGTCCGACCCCCTGCATAGGCAGGAAAGAGGGCTGGGTTTAGATGACACCAGCTAGATGCC
>NW_005842454.1:221879-254158 GCF_000455745.1 Alligator sinensis | reverse complement strand
GAGGTCCAGGTGCCCTAGTCTCTCCTCATAGGGCTTGGCCTGCAAGCCCTTAACTATACGAGTGGCCCTTCTCTGGACCCTCTCCAGGTTATCCACATCCCTCTTAAAGTGCGGTGCCCAAAATTGCACGCAGTATTCCAACTGCAGTCTGACCAGTGCCCGATAGAGGGGAAGTACCACCTCCTTGGTTCTGTTCATCATGCATCTGCTGATGCATGATAAAGTGCCATTAGCTTTTCTGATGGCTTTGTCACACTGATAACTCATGTTCATCTTGGAGTCCACTAGGACTCCCGAGATCCCTTTCCACTTCGATGCTACCAAGCAGGTCATTTCCTAGGCAGTAGGTATGCTGGACATTTTTCCTCCCTAGGTGCAGCACTTTGCATTTCTCCTTGTTGAATTGCATTCTATTGTTTTCTGCCCATTTGTCCAACCTGTCCAGGTCTGCTTGTAGGTGTTCCCTGCCCTACAGTGTATTCACTTCTCCCCACAGTTTTGTGTCATCCGCAAACTTGGACAGAGTACACTTCACTCCCTCGTTCAAGTTGGTGATGAAGACATTGAAGAGTATCGGTCCTAGGACCGAGCCCTGCGGGACCCCACTGCCCACACCCTTCCAGGTCGATACCGACCCATCCACTATGACTCTCTGGGTACGACCCTCTAGCCAATTTGCCACCCACCGGACTGTGTAGTCATCCAAGTCACAGCCTCTTAACTTGTTCACCAGTATGGGGTGGGATACCGTATCGAAGGCCTTCCTGAAGTCTAAGTAAACAACGTCAACCCCTGCTCCTGCATCCAGGTGTTTTGTAACCTGGTCATAAAAAGAGACTAGATTAGTCAGGCATGATCTACCTGCTATGAACCCGTGCTGGTTTCCCCTCAGCATAATTTTTCCTGCCGGGCTCTCGCAAATGTGAGCCTTGATAATTTTTTCAAAGACTTTGCCAAGGATGGAGGTGAGACTGACTGGCCTATAGTTGCCCGGGTCCTCCTTCCTCCCCTTCTTGAAAATGGGGACCACGCTGGCCTTTTTCCAGTCCTCCGGGACCTGGCCCATGTGACACGAGTGTTCAAATATTCCCACCAGTGGCTGTGCAATGACGTCAGCCAGTGCCTTCAGTACCCTCGGATAGAGCTCATCCGGGCCTGCCAACTTAAATGCATCCAGTTCTGCTAATTACTTTCTTCAACCAATGTCTCCATATTGTTTTCACACTATTCATTGTATAACATGTGTCTTTCCTCATCTGGATAGTTTTTAAGCCATCAGGGTAACAGTGTAGCAGACTTGGGTTCAGTTCTGTTTCATCACAGACTTCCTTTGTCACATAAATTAATAATCCTACCAAGCAATACAAAATCTGGACTCAGTACCAATGGTTGTTTTGTGGCTCATTATAACCTAACAAATCATGGTACTAATCTCCCTCCATTTCACAGGTAATAACTACCATTTCCTTTCTTGAATGAATTCATGTTGCCTCTAACTAGATTCTCTACTGTATTATACTTCTTTGCCTTGTAACAAAATTGCAGTAAACCCTGATAATACATATTCACTTCTAGTTCACAGCCCTCCTCCATCCCTCCAAGCAGATTGTTTCCATTTATATGGAGTCTTTCCTTTTTTATGTAGCTCATCCCATTTGCTTCTTTCATAGACCTGAGGAAGAGCACTTGATGCCCAAAAGGTTTTCCAACAAGTCCCCCAACTATGCAGGTGGTCAAACAAAAGATATCACAAAAATCCTTGCTTGTTCATGTTACCTTCACCTGAATTTCTTTACACCTCAAATCCCTAGCCAAAATGTACATGGTGGGGCAGTGTGTACTATAAGTCTAACAGGGTCATGCTGTTCTGTGACATTTTCCATCATTTTAGAAATTAAATTCTTCAATATATTATATATTATACTTTTATATATAATTTATAAATATTATACTTAGAGCTATCATAGATCCTTCTTTATGGCTCAGAAAAACCCTGGCTTGCTTCTGTTGCCAGAGGTGAAAAGAAACCACGAAGATCAAGGACCTCCTTAGCTTCCAAGATGGGGAGCTCTGAGAGGTTAGTTCTGAGAGGAAGACAGAGGACTTGGATTCTCTAATGCAGGGCATAGCAATAGATAGATCTAGAATTGAAATTATAGTGGATATAATGCAGGAAATTCCTATGAATGTTCATGGTTTGTTGGATCCCCTGCAGATCAGGATGCGAAAATGGCCGGGCAGACAGGCTCTCACATCAAGGATCTGCAGGCTCTGAGGGATAAAATCCTGGACTTGGAAGTCATATTCAGAAAATATGATGTCTGCATTACTGACGTGCCTGAGGCAAAAAAGTAGTCCTACAATGTTTGTGAAAAAAAACTACTTTCCAGTGAGTTAAAATTCTCCTCAGACACTCATAGAGAAAGCCTAGACAGAGCCTAGTGTGAGAGAAAAACCTCAGGCCTTTGTAGTCAAGTTCCTGTAATTTTCCACCAGAGAACTTAATCTGCCAGAGAACTAGGAAAGTTTACATGGGGTGAGTCTCATGTTCAGATAGTGTTGTTCCCTGATCTTCCAGGCCTTAGTGCCCCCCACCTCCCTTCTTATGAACCTATGACCCTCACTCCCACTCCTGTTTTGTTTTTTTTCCCTGTGGTCCCAAGTAGTCAGTGATATACCCTTAATGGCCCCCATCACCAAGGGAGAGGAAGTTTAGGTTAAATTGTAAGAAGAACTTTTTCACTAGGAGGCTAGTAAAACACTGGAAAAGGTTACCTAGACAGGTGGTAGAATCTCCATCCTTGGAGGTTTTTATGACATGGCTAGACAAAAACTTGGCTGGGATGATCTTGGATGGTCCTGCTTTGAGCAGGAGGTTGGACTTGATAACTTCCTGAGGTCCCTTCCAACCCTATTTTTTTTATGGTTCTATGGTCAAAAGGCCTTGTCTTCCAGGTAAAGGTGGCTGAAATGCAGGCTCTGTTTAAACAAAACTACACGCTAGATATAATCATCTGGGATACTTCATGAAGTATCCTAGAATCCTGAATCTGATTCACTGAGAGAAAAGCTATGCTTTCTTTGACCCTAAGAAAAAAGAAGCTTTTTTTTGCTCTAATACCATCTGCGAGAGTGAACTTACATAATATTCTGAGTTGTACAAAACAAAGTGTGGGTTTTTAGATTCTTAGTCACTGCTTATTAATGTGTAGCATTCACATGATTCTTACTACTGTTTTTAACTTGTCTCAGAGCAGTACACAGCTTTGGGATACAACTGCCCACGCCTATTTGGTGGACCTAAGACCATGATAGATGTTTCACTTTACAACCCAATAACGTTGTAAAGGAGGAGGCTCTTCTCAGCCAGACTGGCTGACGTGCTCCACTGGGCTTTAAACAAAGCCCACCGGGGGGTGGGGGGACTACTGCCACTGCTGGCCCACAGAACAACCCTTGCAAAGCCAGCAGGCTAAGGCAATTAAGGAATCCAACCCCAGCCCCACCCCTGGAATAAAATGTAGGCAAGGCAAGGGCCTCCATGGGGACACTTGCATGCCTATACACAAATGTCAGGAGCTTGGGGAATAAACAGGAGGAACTTGTTCTCCTGCTAAATGCAAATAACTATGATGTCATTGGGATAATGGAGACCTGGTGGGACTCCACCCATGACTGGGCCACAGGTGTAGAAGGCTATACCCTGTACAGGAGATTGAATGGACAAAAGGGGCAGGGGTGTAGCTCTCTATGTCAAAGAAAGCTATGCATCCCTGCAAGCTGACATTGGCACCCATGGTGGATGACTTGAGAACCTGCTGGGTTAAAATCCATGGGGAACATGGCACAGGGGATACTATGGTGGGAGTCTACTACAGACCTCCTACCCAGGGTCAAGACCTTGACCAGGAGTTCACCTGGGAATTGGTTGAGACCGCATGCTCCCGGTGTATGGTTGTCATGGGAGAGTTTAACTACATAGAAATCTCATTGGAGGAGCACACAGCCAAATCCGAGCAGTCGCAAAGCTTTCTCTCAAGTGTGGATGACCTCTCTCTGATGCAGGAAGTCTATGGAAGCCGATGAGAAGTAAAGCGCTGCTTGACCTCATACTGGCAGCCAGGAATGACCTAATCAGCAACCTAATGATCAAAGGGAAACTGGGTGACAGTGACCATGAGCTGATCACCTTCACCATCTGCCATAAAGCTGGCAAGTCAGTCAGTAATACAGAAGTCCTCAACTTCAGGAAAGCTGACTTTGACAAGCTAAGGAAGCTTATCAGTGAAACCCTAAAGGGCTGCAACCTAAAGGGGAGGGGAGTGCAGGATGAGTGGTTGCTCCTCAAGGGAGAGATCCTGGAAGCGCAAGGAAGGTCTACCCCATCTTGAAGGAAAGGCAGCAAAAGGGCATAACAGCCCCATTGGCTCTGCAGGGAACTAGTGGACCTCCTATGTCTTAAAAGAAAGACCTACAATGGATGAAGGACTGGATCCACCACCTAGGAGGAATACACTGTGCTGGTCCAGACCTGCAGAGAGCAAACCAGGAAAGCCAAGGCTGCAATGGAACTCCAGCTAGCTACAAATATCAAGGATAATAAAAAGTCCTGTTTTGGATATGTGGGGAGCCAAAGGAAAAGCAAGGGCAACATTGGACCCCTGCTAAACCAGATGGGGCAACTGACAACCAATGCCCAGGAAAAAAAATGAACTTGCTAAATGGGTACTTTGTGTCAGTTTTTCACGAGTCCCACGGGATGCCCCTGCTCACTGTGGGTCAGGGAGGCCCGGGTGAGGGAGATTCCTTGCCCTCCATTGAAGTTGATCTCATGAAGGAACACCTTGACCGGCTGGATACCTTCAAGTCAGCTGGCCCTGATGGGTTACACCCAAGGGTACTCAAGGAGCTTGCAATCATTATAGCTCATCCCCTGGCACAGATCTTTGAGAGCTCTTGGTGCTCTGGTGAAGTGACTGACGATTGGAAGAGGCCCAATGTGCTGCCTATCTTCAAGAAAGAGAGGAAAAATCCTTTCTTACCACATCAAATTCAAGTATCATGCCCTTCATATCTCTGCCACTTCCTACTTACATGATCTTATTTCCTCAGAGAGCAATCTCACCCCTTCCATTCTGCCAATAACATCAACCTCATCTATGCCTACTTGTTAAAGTCAGCCTTTTATACCTGTTTTTTTACATACATAATGCCCTCCCTGAATTTATCCACAAAGCTACTACTCCCCTCTCCATAGAACTCCCCTTTAAGACCTACATCCCTGTGATTTATACGAAAACCAGCCATTAAATAATGGCCAGACTAAGCTAACCTTACTTTATTTATATGTTCTTTAGAACTGCTTATATATTGTAACATTAATCATCATTGAACAACTGATTATGGCAAGTACGGTCAATAATAAAATATTTAGTGTGTGTTGGTGTATTATAGAAAAAATGAAACAGTCCTAAATCAAATCTGAAAAACTCCTGGATAGGCTAAATGAGATTAGCTATGGTAGCATATACAGATAATGGAATTTGACTGGACATAAAAAGTGAAAACAATTGTATAAAATGATAAGGTCAACCAGAATGCAAACTTTGAAATGTAATCTTCAGAACTTGTTCTTCAGAATGAAACTAGGATCTTTCAAAATGTTGCATGAAAAAAATCAGAGTGAATGGAAAAAAATTCAGAATAAACATTAGTTTGTTGGTTAGAGCAGATCCAGTAGAAATCCCTATTCTAACTGATTCTATGCCTCAATAAATACCTAACTATACAAAGCAAGTGGCAAGATTGTTGCCCATGGAAGCTTATTCCCCTCTGAGTCAATTAATCTCCATGGGTACCTACACATGAGCATGGAGACTGCTCCGACATGCTGGAATTCCAGCATGCAGACTCAATCAAGTCTGCTGGAACATGGCAATTACTGCACCCCAGCAGACTCCTGCATCTCGTGTATCAGTGTCCCTACACTAAAAAATGGGGGGGGTTGTACTTGAACTAAGGCTCCTCGAATTAGATTGTGTCTTTTTTAAGCCTAGGGATGCTGATACACGAGATACAATTTTAAAAAAAATTAAAGTGTCTCTGGAGCTGCTCTTATTAAAGTGCCACCCCCCACCCTACAAACTCCTGCAAGACTGTTTTAGGCTGGACATAAGGAAAAACTTCTTTACTGTCCGAGCCCCCAGGGCCTGGAATAGAACCCCTCCAGAGGTGGTGCAGGCACCTACTCTGGACTCCTTAAAGAAATGTCTGGGCACTTATCTTGCAAGGATCCTTTGACCCTAGCTGACTTCCTGCCCCTGGGACAGGGGTCTAGACTCGATGATCCTCTGGGGTCCCTTCCAGCCCAAATGCCTATGAAATCTATGAAATGTATTACAACCTGTAAAATGATACATGTGCATGGGCTTAAATCTCATTTAGGGGCCCAATCCTCATGTGATATCTAAAGCTCAATGGACATAGTTTAGCTGAACCAAAGGAAGTTTTACCAGGTTTTGTGACTGGTTTTGTAACATCTATCATGCAAATGTGATTTAGGATCTGTCTGCGTTGAGAGTTACATAGTTTGTCCACCAGGTGTAGCTCCAGAACCTGTAATTTCTTATCTTCAGTCTTCCTTGTTGTGGGTGGGTGTAAGTGAGGTTAAATAGATAAAGCTTGTTCTGTTGCTGGAACTGCAAAATACTAAATTATCACCTTGGTATTTGCCAATTCAAAAATCCAAGTAGCCACTTGAGCCAATAGGTATACCTCTAATCCTCCATGGGGGTGGCATGTTTACAGCTCAAGCATAACCTAGAGTGTGACATGTACTGAAACTACTAGTTCTCTGCCAGAAAGGTCTTCAAACTCAGATCCTCCAAATAAAGATGTGCCATTTGTTTTGCAGACCAAGAGCTGTCTCTCTCTAGGCCAGGCTGTGAAGAAACAGGGATGGCGTGTGGGTGTCAAGGACTAATCAGTCTATTTAAAATGAAATGACAAGGTGGTAAAAGCTGATGATTTTCCAGTCCCCTGAAGGAGATGGAAGAGTTTGGTATAGATTCTAAAACTATGTGAATTGGGATCTGCTTCCTGATGTGCTGTGAAAGTCCCTTTCCCTCTCAGTGCCTTGAATTAGCACCACATGGAAAGACCTTCTCCAATTCTAGTAAGCACTGAGTTAGAAAGTATTGTAAAAGAATGAGATATTTGATGCTACTCTGTGAACTGAATTAATTCCTGCCCATACTATGCCAAAAGTTCTAATGGCCTGCTACTCTGCTACCCTAAGTCTATAGCAGGGGTAGGCAATGTTTTTTGGCTGGAGTGACAAAAAACCCACAATGTCTACCATGGAAGCTGCCAGAGTGCTGACATGCCGGAGCCTGGAGCAGCTGTTTGCAGCCTCCCAGCTGCAGTTGGCCCACAGGGCCCAATCTGCTTGCAGCAGGGCTTGCAGCCTCCCAGCTGCCTGCTGGGAGCAGCTTGGGCTCCGTGGCTGGCAGAAGCTGCTTAAAGCCTGGGTTGGTGGTGGCGTGCTAAGTAAAATGGCCTTGCATGCCATGCTCGGCATGCATGCCAGGGGTCGCGGACCCCTGGTCTATAATCTACCCTTGGTTCTGCCCTTCTATATTGTCCTTCATCTGAGGATCACTAACCTCTGTACCAAATCTTTAGGAGAGCAGGAAGTGACTCTGAAGGCACAAGTATAATGCCTAGCACCATGGAACCTGACCAGGATTGTGACCTCCGGACTTGCCCTTTTTATGTGATACTTCTGAGATGCAGGACCTATTCTATTAAGACATTTAAGTTTCATCAGCTGGTGTAACACAGCTGGTATATCCCAGGGAAGAGACTTGCCAGAGGTCACACCTTGAGCCTGTGGCAGAGATGGAAATAGAGCCCAGGAGTTTGTGGGATGTGTGTTTGTATGCATGTGCACATGCAAGTGCACATGTGCATGTTTTTAGGCAACACAGTTGCTTCCATTAACTTTGATTTGAATAGTGTGAAGTGAACAAGTCAAATGATAGCAGAACTACAAGGCCTTCACTTCATACAGTGTCCTCAGAGGCTCAGAAGAAGTTGTTTCTTAAAATTGAAGATGATTTTCAATTCTAGTTCCTCAGTTTAAACACATGGGTCTGAGTGTTAGATATGTAGCAGTGCTTTATATAGCAAAGTGTATGTCTTCAGGGTGGGGTGTGGTCAATGGTCCAGACTGCTCTGGGTCACTTGGAAAAGCTGGGCACCACCAAACACAGCATGGATTTCGGCATGGCACAGAGTAAAGCATGAACAGTGCCAACTATTCTTGCAGGAGGAGGGCATTCTGGTCTAGAAAGATAATGGTGTGGCAGCTTCTCACAGATAATCCACAAACATAAACTCATGCTGTGAGGATGAGTCCAATAGGAGTCCTTAGAAGCACAAGCAGGGACAAGTTGAATAGGAGTAAGGGGACATGTGTAATGACATTCCCAGTCCTCTGCCTGCAATCATGGCATGTGATAGAAAATTTGAGGGGTGGGGGTGGGGGCTACAGCTGTGGCATCAGGGAGGTGAATGCCTGCCAATTTTAACAGTGTAGAATAACTGGCCACAACAATTGTAGTGGCTTCTAAACTTAGCAATACCAGAAGCCAAGAGTCCATTAGCTAAAATAACCCCAGCTCTGCCTCTTCAACTTCCATCTCCCGCTCCTCCAACTCGATCAAGACCATGATCAGTTCCTCTTTCTCTGAACTGGTACCCAAGGTAGCCCTGGATTGATATGAAATTAGCTTGATACTGGTCACATCACTGTCCTGTCCACTAGCTCTGTTGCTGTTACTATAAACTACTCAGCCATCACCTTGCTATTTCCCAACACTGAAAGTAGGTGCTTGACATACACAATAGTGGAATGGGATGGGCAGTGCATTGTTCTAGGAGGTTTCCCTCTCATCCTCCAAGAAATCTCCCTTGGGGTGGGGGTTGGTATGCTTAAAGTCCAAGTTTAAGCTGGAGTATGACATGTATTGAACCTGCTAGTTCTCTTCCAAGAATCATGGCAAGTTTTGAAACACAGATCCTCCAAATAAAGACAGTTCTGTTGCTACCAATACTGTGCCAACACTGAAAAGTTAGGTATGCATACAGATACAATTTAAAACTGTCATGGTCTCACTAATGGAAGGGACAAAATTTCCATTTATTATACTAATAAAAAGTCATACTCTGTGTTAGGCTCGGCAAAGGAAATGTTAAGGTAAGAAAAAGAAAAAACTTTTAGCTCTGTAAAGAAGCAATCATAGTATGAGCTCACTTTATGTTATAGCAAAAGACTGGGGTTTTGGGGGTTCCTGCTCTGGCCCCACTCTGGGCTTGGCCCCACTCCCCCGCTTTGCTGCTCTCAGTTGACCCATCTCCCCACTCCCCCCACCACTCTGGGTCTAGCTCTGCTCTACCCCAGCTCTGCTCCATCCCCATCTACTCTACGTCTGTCCCTGCTCCCCTCCCTCCCTGCCACTCTGGGCCCAGCACTACTCCCCCGGCAGCAAAGCAGAAAGAAAAGGCTGATCTCAGCCCACAGTTGCAGCCCATCCTTGCCCTGTGCACAGACTGGGGGGCCATGTGCCACCAGCTTGGCTCCTCAGTGCTGCGCCTCTGGAGAAGCAACCAGCCTCTGATTGTCCCATAGCGATCAGAGCCCAGCGGGTCATCCAGGGTGCAGGGGAGCCTGGTGCAGGGAAGCCAAGGCAGGAAGAACATGTCTCCCCTCCCGCAGCTTTCCTGCACTGCACGCAGTGATGTGAGCCACCCAACCATACACCCAGAGGAGCCGCTGAGCTCTGATTGCCCATGACCTGGCCCAGCCTGAGCGCAGCCTGCCTCCCACACCCCACTAGGAATAGCCCAATGTAGCCACTAACCCCACTACCTCCCTTCCATGGCCCTTCCCTCAGCAGTGGTGGAGGTGGGCTGCCGTAACCCCCCTTCCCCTTCCCGCTACCTTCCCTGCCAGCTGTTGTCAGGGGGGTGGATGGAGCATGGCACAGTGGCTCCCTTGCCAACAACTGCCTCTTCCTCCTCCCCTGAGCCCCAGCGCAAAGTTCTGCCTGTGCCCACCCGGGCCAGCCAATTGGTGCTTGCCCTCTTGGCAGTGCATGCCCAGTTGGCCCAGAGTATTACAGACAGACAGACTAAGGTTTTTATTATACTAGAATACATACATATACATATATATTGGTAATTACAGCTAAAATAAAGCTAAGCTATTAAAGCTAACTTTTTATCTTAAAGATTTAAGCTTTTAATATTCATTTATTTATTTAAGATAAATTATTTAAGATTTTGGAGCATTTAAATTAAAGCTAAGTAATTAAAGCTAAATTAAAATTAAATAGATATATTTTCTGTCTAAAACAGGGCCACCTGAAGCAGGGGAATTCAAAGTATATGAATCTACTCTGTAAAAAATACAATGGCATGTAAGCACCATCCAGTGGTGCTATGAGGTACTTAACACACATGACTAAGTGAACGTATATCAGCCTCCTAGACATCAGCATGCATCTAAATCAGATGCGGTTGAATCCACATTTAGATAAAACACTTGCACATATATCAAGGCCTATAGTGGCTACATACAGATATGCAAAAAGCCCAAGATGGAACTGATTAAGTCTTCCCAGGTTTCTCTAAGCTTTGTAGATTGAACCAGGAGTGAACAGAATGCAGATTCTCCACTGTGAAGCCAGACTGAAGGAGAGAGGAGTCCAGAAGAGCTGGCTGCACTTCAAAGAAGCCTTACTGAGAGTGCAGAAAGTTAACATCCCAATGTGCAGGAAGACTAGCAAGTATGGCAAAAGACCAGTGTGGCTAAGCAGGGAACTCTTTGGTAAACTAAATCACAGAAAGGAAGTTTATGAGAAGTGGAAATTTGGACAAATAAATAGTGAGGAATATAAAAGCATTGCTTGGGCATGCAGGAATGAAGTCAGGATGGCCAAAACATAATTGGAGTTGCAGCTAGCAAGGGCTATGATGGGTAACAAGAAGGGTTTCTACAAGTATATCGGTAGCAAGAGGAGGATCAGGGAAAGCATGGGTCTCTTACTGAATGGGGGAGACAATCTTGTAAAAGAGGATGCAGAAAAGACTGAAGTGCTCAATGCCTTTTTTGCCTCCATCTTCACAGGCAAGGTCAGCTCCCAGACTACTGTACCAAGAAGCACAGTTTGGGGAGGAGGTGAGCAGCCCTCAGTGGTGAAAGAACAGGTTAGGGACTACTTAGAAAAACTGGACATGTACAAGTCCACATGTACATGTCCTCAGATGCATCCCATGTGACGGCATGGAATGCATCTGAGGGTGCTGTGGGAGTTTTCTGATGTGATTACAAAGCCACTGGCCATTATTTTTGATGGCCAGTGAAAACTCACAGTGATCAGGAGAGGCTCTGGATGATTGGAAAAGGGCAAACAGTGCCTATATTTAAGAAAGTAAAAAAGGACGATCCAAGGAACTAGAGATCAGTCAGCCTCAGTTGCAGATCCTCAAGGAATCCATTTCTAAGCACTTGGAAGAGTAGAAGGTGATTACAAAGAGTCAGCATGGATTCACCAAAGGCAAGTCACGTCAGATCAACCTGATTGCTTTCTATGACAAGGTGACTGGTTCTGTAGATGCAGGGAGATGATGGATATGCTATACCTTAATTTTAGCAATACTTTTGATATGAATTCCCACAGCATTCTTGTAGGTGAGCTAAGGAAGTATGGGCTGTAAGATGGATAGAAAACTGTCTGGAGCATCAGGCTCAGAGAGTAGCAACCAATGGCTCAACGTCTAGTTGGCAGCCAGTATCAAGTGGAGTGTCCCAGGGGACAGTCCTGGTGCCTGTTTTATTCAATGTCTTCATCAATGACCTTGAAGATGACAGAGTGCACCCTCAGCAAGTTTGCAGATGACACCAAGCTGGGGGGAGAAGTAGATATGCTGGAGGGTAGGGCTAGGATTCAGTGACCTAGACAAATTGCAGGATTGGGCCAAAAGAAATCTCATGAGGTTGAACAAGGACAAGTACAAAGTCCTGCTCTTAGGACAGAACAATCCCATGCACCAGTACAGGCTGGGGGCTGACTGGCTGGGCAGCAGCGCTGCTGAAAAGGACCCCAGGGTGTTACAGTGGACACTAAGCTGAATGTTAGCCAGCAGTGTGCCCTTCATGCCAAGAAAGCTAATGGCATACTGGACTGCATTGGTAGGTGTGTTGCCAGTAGATAAAGGGAAGTGATTATTCCCCTCTATTCAGCACTGGTGTGGCCACATCTGAAGTACTGTGCTCAGTTTTGGCCACTCCAATTACAGAAAGGATGTGGACAAATTGGAGAGAGTCCAGTGGAGGGTGACAAAAATGGTGAGGGGGCTAGGAGACATGATTTATGAGTTAATACTGAGGGAACTGGGATTATTTAATCTAAAGAAGAGGAGACTGAGAAAGGATGTAACCTTCAACTACCTGAAAGGTGGGTTGCAAAGAGTCTAGACCTAGACTATTCTCAGTGATGGCAGTTGACAATACAAGGAGCAACCATCTCAAGTTGCAAAAAAGAAAATTTAGGTTAGATATTAGGGAGAATTTCTTCACTAGGAGGGTATGAAAACACTGGAACAGGTTAGGTGATGGAAACTCCATCCTTGGATGTTTTCAAAACCTGGCTAGACAAAGCTTTGGCTGGGATGATCTGATTAGGGATGGTCCTGCTTTGAGCATGGGGTTGGACTGAATGACCTCCTGAGGTCCCTTCCAATCCTAGCTTTCTATGATTCTATGATTCATTCTTGGTTTGGGGGGGGTGGGGGGAGTGATGTAGATGCCTGCACTAGCTGGGCCAGAAAGCAAGAGCTGCTCTCACACATCTCCCAGTAGGGCCTCTTTCCCCATCCCCGCACCCAATACCAGCAGTTCTGCCAATGGCAGGGGGACACCCCCACCCCCAGCTGTGTTTGCTTGGGTGTGGGGACATGGCTGGGCTGTGGGATGAGGAGGCTCTGCTCTTCCCTCCGATGCTGTCCAGTGTGGCTGACATCCTGAATGGCTCTGGTCCTGTCTGCTTGTGTCAGCTAAACCAGGTCAGGCAGGGGGGGAGGACTCCCCATATTTATTTTCTTTTTCTTTTCCTCTTCTCCCTTATGACCTTTTCAAAAGTGTGCTTGAAATTGTATGATATAAGTTCTAAATATATGGGAGAGTACTGATATCACTAACTATGGCAGTATACAAATAAACAATGTCCAATTAATTTAAGAAACTGGAAAATTGCGAGCTATATTCAAAGATGAACATGGAAGTAAAGTCACTGAGAATGGCCAGTCTATTAAGTATGTATATTCAAAAGTTAAGTACCTTAACAGACCTATTAAAAAGGGGGGAAAAAATTAAGACAAAAACAAAAAAGGAGGTTGAAACTACTGTGCTCCAAAAAACCCCCTCATAGGTCAGCAAGGGAATCTCCAAAATAGACCATTGCTGGGTGCTGTTAGCAATCTCTAGTGCATATTATGCAGTCACATGGAGTTTCTATTTTAGTGCCCCATTTAATTTACATAGCTGATGATCCAGATGGTAGGTCTGTTCTTGAAAATGTTAAAATGATGGATTCTGCTTTTTACGTTGAAATGCGCCTATGGTCTTAATTCAGGCAATTCAATATCATATCATTCTTTTTTGTAAAGCTGTCTGAATTAGTTTTGATCCTATCCTTGTGCCCCTCTCTCCATAAAATGTAGTTCTATAGAAGTTATAAAAAGTATATTTCAGACATTGCCAAAAAGTGAATCTGACAATGAGAAATTATAGGTTTTTTAAATTTATTTTCAGTGCCTCATTCTGAAAATTCTAGACCTGACTACTTTTTAAATTTTCAAACCAAAACTCAGTGGTCAATCAGCCTTGGTTCATGCTGAAGTGGAGTTTCAGCTCTTCCCTTACAGTTAGATAGCTGTAGTAAGTTACTGGTGATTCAACATGTGATGAATGTTTACATATCTGGAACATTCGTTATAAAGAAGTTATGGAACTTAATCAACCTACTACTTCCTCTGCTTCAATAGTATGGGAAACTGATAAGGCCTTCTTACAAAGGCCTTTTAAATACATATAAAATATTAACAAAAATGTATTTCTGCAAACAGAAAAAAACAGGATTCAGAAATACATATTTTAATAAGAAAAATTAAAACTTTGGATTGTGCAGATTGTGTCACAGATCCTTTGCCTGATAAAGCATAAACTTCAAATTATTAGTGATGAGATATGAATTGAATAATTTATGGTCTCAAAAGGCAGAGTATACGTTGTATAGATTACACCAAGTTCACTGTGAATCAGGGGAATGTTCAGGAAGGTTACTAGCATGTGTACTAAATATTAAATCCAATCATAGTAAAGAATCAACTGTAAATTACTCCATTATGAATATGCATATGATACAGGGACAAATAAAAAAACAGTTCAATCAATTCTATTCTGATTTATATAACAATAGCATAAATGTTACTACTGAGGAAATAGATATGATCTTGCACTTAATACCCATGTAACAATTTTCAGAGACAGAAAAGGAAATGTTTAGGCTCATTTCTCATTAAAGGAAATAACTTTGGCCTTAAGGTCACAAACAATAATAAATCTTGGGGCACTGGTGTTTTTTTCTGTGGAGTTTTATATTAAGAATAAAGTTATATTGTTACCTCAAGTACTGAATGTATAAGCTAATAGTAAAAAAACAAACAAGATATGCTACCAACCACTCTAGGTGAAGCTATTATTTCTGTAATTTCTAAACCAACAAAGGATTCTATGAATTGTTTTAACTATACACCGACTTCTTTAATAAATGTAGACACCAAAATCTTATTCAAAACTTTATCTCACCGATTGGAACAGGTCCTCCCTAAATCATTTCACAAAAGTCAATAAGTTTTATCCAAAAAATACATGGTTCAGATAATGTATCTGATGTTATACATGTCGCAGTAATACAAAGTTCCAAAGTCTTTATAACTCTTTTAGCACTTGGTGTAGAAAAGACATTTGATTGTACTTCTTGGAGGTACCTTTTTGCGTATTAAAAATCCATAAGATGGGTAAAGTTGTTATACATAAATCCCACTTCAAGAATTGTGACTGATAATAAATTGTGTAATCCATGTCCCTTGCAAAAGGGGATTTAATGCATTTATCCATTACCCCACCTCCCCTTCCATTTGACTTAGAATTGGCTACAGCTATAAAGTATACAGGTGATAAAAATGGCATTAAGGTAGGTGATACTGAATAAAAGATACTGTTATATGCAATGATGCACTACTATTTTGTCATACCGTGAGATATGAGTTTTTTTTTCCCTCTTATTAGTAATCCACAGTTTTAGCATTCTACCTTGGTTATAAAATCGATTGGATTGCTGTATTTTCGTGCATATACCCTGCCCGTGGGTATAAGTCGCACCCACGTATAACCCGCGGAAAATTGTATTTTTGTAAATAAATCCATGTATACGCTGCACCTGTGTATTCCCCATGGCAGCATATACACAGGGAGGCGGCGCAGCCTGGCCCACCCCAGCAGCGGCGGCACAGCCCGGCCTGCCAGGGCCCAGCGGGGAGGCTACGCAGCCCGGCCCACCCTGGTCCCAGCCCCTGCAGCAGCAGCGGTGCAGCCCAGCCTGCCTGGGCCCAGAGGGGAGGCTACACAGCGAAGCCCATCCTGGCCCCAGCCCCCGTGGCAGCGGTGGCACAGCCCAGCCTGCCTGAGCCCAGCAGGGAGGAGGCGCAGCTGGCCCCGTCCCCCGCGACAGCAGCAGCGCAGCCCGGCCTGCCCTGGCCCCCACCCCTGTGGCAGCGGTGGCACAGTCCGGCCTGCCCAGGCCCAGCAGGGAGGCAGCGCAGCCAGCCCTGGCCCCAGCAGCAGTGGTGGCACAGCCCAGCCTGCCCGGGCCCAGCACGGAGGCTATGCAGCCCAGCCCACCCTAGCCGCAGCCCCCGTGGCAGCAGTGGTGCATCCCAACCTGCCCGGGCCCAGTGGGGAAGCAATGCATCCCACCCTGACCCCGGCCCCCCCATGGGGAAAAAATGTCCTCCAATAGCCCGCACCCCCATATAGCCCACACCGATCTTTTTTTTTTGTAAAATCGTGTATACCCCGTGGGATATATGCGCAAAAATACGGTAATTTAACATTGTCAGTTGGCCTAAATAAGTATACCACATTTTCATTAGCAACCAGAACAGATAACTTATTTTGGCATTAAAATATCAAAAAATATGGATGATATTAATGATATCAAAACTTTAAGGAGTTTCTCAGTGCTGTATGAGAAGATCTGAACCAATGGAGCAGTTTGTCAATGTCCATGGGAAGGCATGATAATATTTTTTAAATGAATATCTTACCTTGTCTAATTTACCTATTGCATATGCACAACCTACCTATTGTAATACCGCAGTCCTATATTGTTAAAATAAATCAACTATTCAACTAGTTTATATCAGGAAATGATAAAAATGCTTGATCTTAATCACAAGATGCAACTACAAATTGAAATACCATATTTATTCAAACATAAAAGGACCACCCAAAATTAGATTCTAGATATCAAAAATTTATAAATTGATATAATTTGATATAATTTTCCATGTATAGAATCTAATTATTGGCAGTTTGCCTTAAATTTGGCCCCCTCCCACTGCTATAGTAGGGAAAATAAGTTAGGGGAGTCAGGTGGCCTCCTTGCCCTCTTCCCCCTTCAATTTTCTTCCCCCACAGCTCTTTCCCACTCCTTACTGTGAGACACTGCTCTTCCTGAGCAAATGGAAGTGAGGAACACATTTGAAAAGACTAACTTTGAAATAAACATGCCTGTGGTAGTTTAGTTCATCCAGAATTGAGGCATTTTACCTTTTTTTAAAACTGCCACAGGATTTTAGCACAGGTACTCCATAAACACACTTTTAAGGAGCACTTTTCTACCTCTTTATATATAGTACGAACTATATATGATATTACTCCAAAGTCAAAAGACTCATGATTTACAAAACAGTTCATTGAGTTAACCTTCTCTAGAGTCAACAGAATTTCAAGCCATGGTGATCCCACAGTTCAGCACTGCTCAGTATTTGTGTGTACTCCAGATATCACCCACAAAGGATCCATGTGCTAATTAGCCCCCATTCATGACTGGAACCAGGTGTTCTTGTCATGGGTCCTGGGATCCTCCAAAAATTATATGCTGATGAGGTGCAGGGCAACCTGGTCCAGCTCCACCTAATGGAGGGCAGGGACAAACTAATCATACGTGATAGGTTGAGAGACGGGGGAACAGAAGGATTCTGAGTGAACTGTTTGGAGCCCTCTTTGGAGATGTTTTCCAGACATTTAAGGCTAATGAGGACAAAGTAATAATTGGAAATGGAAAAGTCAGATACAGGGGGCGTGTCTACATATGTCCCTACAATGCTGTTGTTACTGTGCCATCACTTAGTATTTCTGTTGCTGTGCTATGCTTGCAGAGCATAGTTACTTTTAGCTACTATATCACCGTAGCAATGTACTATACTGAGGGAGTGCATCACTGCAGCGACATAGCTGTGGCATCACAGTTTGTGCCCACTGATGCTATGTCACTATAGCGCATTGCTATGGTGACACAGTGTCACATTTAGGTGGGCCCAGGATGTATGTATTCAATGAGGTGGCTCACCATGACTTGAAAAAGAGTTGGCACTGAGGGGGTCTGAGCAAAATGGACACTACCATGTGTCTTATTTAGATTAGCAGCACTAATGTATTATTCTGGTAATTCCCCATCAGTATGTTTGCCCAATACGGACCATGGTCACTGTTGGCTGCATTTAATCACCTTCATAGTTGGTTCCCCTTACTGAGTAAATGCCGGTTTTGGCAGCAGTTTAATGATTGACAATGCATTTAATGAGATTTTCTTGTATGCAAATATAAGATGAGGAGTTTTCCCCATGATAACTGTCAGGTAAACCTAGTCTTATCTCTAAGTAAATATACTAGGCGGCATTCATCTTCTAAACCTTTGACAATATCACAATGCCTTGTTAATAAGCTAGGCTATGTACTGAATGACTGATATAACTGGAAATTGAACAGGCACTTAAGTTTCCCCTTCCATTATCAACTATCTTAAACATCCTTCTCACTGGGTTCATCTACACGTGCCATTACTGTGCCAGAATAAACTGTGGCACAGTCACAACAGAGTTTATTGTTCCTGAGCACTGTGTTTGCATGTGCACCCATGTTTGCACAGAACATTGTGCTAGGGCAACATAGTCCCAACTGTCAGTGGGCTCAGGGGATCAGCCTATGAGGCCAGACCTGCTCCATCCTGGTTCAACCTGATGTGAAGGGGCTGACTGAGGCATGAGGGTGTCCATTGTGGGGCTAACCAACAGGTGGCCCCTGTACTGTAGCAACCTCATGGCCCAACCACTCTGTTACCATGCTGTATACATGCATTGCAGTGGAGTAAATAACCCCACCATAGGACAGAACTTGTGCTGAGCAGTAGTATCATGGAGCATAGTTAATTAGTTTCCTGTGGCCTAATAGCACCACTCATATAGACAGTGATGTTTTACTACAGAGTTAATTAGTCAACTCTGAAGGAAAGTAAATGTGTAGATGTCCTCCACTGTCTTTATAACTCTAATTCTTACAGTTTTTGCGGACCAACAAGCTTGCAAAAATTTGCCAAACTTACTCGGTATTTCATAGATTCGTAGATTCATAGATGCTAGGGTTGGAATGTACCTCAAGAGATCATCAAGTCCAACCCCCTGCCTGGGCAGGAAAGAGTTCTGGGGTCAGATGACCCCAGCCAGATACCTATCCAACCTTCTTTTAAAGACCCCAAGGTAGGGAAGAGCACCACCCCTCTTAGAAGCCCATTCCAAATTCTGGCCACCCTCACTGTGAAGTTTTTTCCTGATGTCTACCCTAAATCTTCTCTCTGTCAGTTTGTGACCATTGTTCCTTGTTACCCCAAGAGGTTCCCTGGTGAACAGAGCATCTCCAATACTTTGCTGTGTCCCCCTAATAAATTTGTAGGTGGCCACAAGATCACCTCTCAGCCTTCTCTTGCAGAGGCTGCAGAGGTACAGGTCCCTCAGTCTCTCCTCATAGGGCTTGTCCTGTAAGCCCCTAACCATATGAGTGGCGCTCCTCTGGACCCTCTAGAGTCAATCAACATCCTTCTTGAAGTACAGCACCCAAAACTGGATGCAGTACTCCAACTGTGGTGTGACCAATGCTGCATAGAGGGGAAGTATCACCTTCTTGGTTTTTATTTGTCATGCATCTGCTGATGCATGATAAAGTATGGTTAGCTTTGCTGATGATTTTGTCACACAGATGACTCATGTTCATCTTCAAGTCCACTGTGACTCTGAGATCCCTTTCCACTTGTGTGCTGCTGAGAGGGTAATTTCCTGGCCGGTATGTGTGCTGGATATTTTTACACCCTAATTGCAGCATTCTGCATTTCTTCTTGTTGTACTGTATCCTACTGTGTTCTACCCACTTTTCCAACCTGTCCAGTTATGCCTTCAATTGTTCTCTACCCTCCACTTCACTCCACATTTAGTATCATCTGCAAACTTGGGCAGAGTACACTTCACACCCACATCCAAGTCACCAATGAAGACATTGAAGAGTACAGGTCCAAAGACCAAGCTACCCCACAATCCACCTCCTTACAGGTCGATAACAACCCATCTACTATCACTTTCTAGGTGTGAACCCCAAGCCAATTTGCCACCCACTGGACTGTGTAAACATCTAAGTCACAGTCTCTTAATTTATTTATTAGAATGGGATGAGATACCATATCAAAGGCCTAAGCTTCATCCTTTGTTACATTGGAATGCCTCTATTAGCAGAAAATCCTTTTTGAAATACGGTCCCACTAAGTGATGTAGAGAAAATGAATGAAAAAGGTTTTGTGAACATAAAACATCTTCTAGTAGGAAATTGCATTAAATACTTTTTGAAGTTATGTTATGAAAAAAAGCAGAAGATAAAATAAAGTAGACAGATCTTTGCTACTAGAGACATAACCAACTTATCCACTCAGTTATGTCACTCAAACTGGCTCCCAAATGATGCCTGCAACAGAAGCAATGTCAACAGAAGGTCAGCATCAAAGGACTTAAGAACCCAATCAAGTGAGACCTGTAGTACCAGCACCTCAACAAAAATACTGGTGAATTCCAGTGAACAAAAATAAGAGAATATCGGTAGCACTTGGGGTGTCTTCAAGTTCATTATCATCAGCACCTGAGAAGAGATATTCAATTCACTATCAGGAAACATCAAGACTGATTTGATGAGAATGACCAGGAGATCCAAGAATTGATTAACTGTAAGTGCAAAGACTTTTGTGCTTGGCAGAATGACATCAACTCCAAGAAAAAGAAATTGGATCACCATCAAGCCAAGGCAGAGGTTCAAAGGAGGACCCATGATATGAAGAACAGATGGTGGGAAGACAAGGAAAAAGACATTTAACATCTCTCTGACATCCACCACAAGTGTGATTTTTTTTTTTTAGTGCCACCAAAGCCACCTACAGTCCAAGGATTCAGGGACAAACCTCTTTTGAGACCTAATGATGGAGAAGACCTGATTAAGGAAAGGGGATCCATCAGTTCCTGATGGAAAGAGCATTTTGAAGACCTTCTTAATTAAGACTATGTTGTTGATGACAGTGTTCTCAATTTCATCTTACAGTGAGCAGTCAGAGATGATCATGGAATCCCTCAAGCCCTTGATGAGGTGAGGAAAGCTATCAAGCAGATAAAGAATGACAAAGCGTACAAAGTAAATGGTAAACTTGATGAAATCTTTGAGCAGAGGGAGAAGAGCTTACAGCACAGTTCCATACCCTCATCTTAAGAATCTGGAATGATGAAGAAATCCCAGATGACCTCAGGGACACCCACTTGCATGGGTCAGCAGTGCCCTAGCCCCCTGTCTGCGGGGCTTACCTGGCAGGACCTCTGAGGCCTGGGGGTAGCATGGGGGCTGGCGGTTCCCTTACCTGTCCCACATATGCCTGGACTGAGGCCATGGAGTGGCAGGTGAGGAAACTCCAGGCAGAGGTGAGCAGGTTGCGGTAGATCAGGGCTGCAGAGGATGAGATTGATGGATATTTTCATTCTCTGCAGGACCAGACACCTACCACAGAGACATCATGGAAGAGTCCCAGGACAGCTGAATGGAAAATGGTCACCTCCAGAGCTAGACAGCGTATGGCTGGGATTGCTTCCCCAGTGCACCTAGGGAACAGATACAAAGCCCTGGCAGCACTGGAGGAGGATGCAGCAGAGGAAGTCACAGGGAAAGACATGTCTGTAACAAACACCAGGCAGGCTGAGCAACAATCAAGCAGCTGGAGGAAGAGATGCTGGGTCATCCTGGTTGTTGACTCCCTCCTGAGAGGCATCTGTCCACCAGATCCCACAATACAGGAGGTTTGTTGCCTACCTGGAGCCAGGATCTGAGACATCACTGTGAGGATTCCTGAACTCATCCTGCCCTCTGATTACTATCCCATGGTTCTCATCCATGTGGGCATGAATGATGAGGCCAGGAGTAGTCTGGACTATGCCATGGGTGACTATAGGACTCTGGGGGCCTGATTTAGGAAATTGGGGGCACAGGTGGTCTTCTCATCCATCCTTCTGATCAGCAGTCACCATCACCATCAGGATGCTGCATCAGGGAAGTCACCCTGTGGGTCCGGAGTTGGTGCCATCAGGAGGGTTTTGGTTTCTACAACCATGATCCACACTTCCATGAAAGAGGCATCCTGGGACAAGATAGGACTCTGGGGGCCTGATTTAGGAAATTGGGGGCACAGGTGGTCTTCTCATCCATCCTTCTGATCAGCAGTCACCATCACCATCAGGATGCTGCATCAGGGAAGTCACCCTGTGGGTCCGGAGTTGGTGCCATCAGGAGGGTTTTGGTTTCTACAACCATGATCCACACTTCCATGAAAGAGGCATCCTGGGACAAGATGGCCTCATAGTTTCATAGTTGGTAGGGTCGGAAGGGACCTGAGCAGATGATCAAGTCTGACCCCTTGCCATGGCAGGAAAAAGTACTGGGGTCAAACAACCCCAGCAAGGTGTTCATCTATCCTCCTCTTAAGGACCCCCAGGGTAGGAGCCAGCACCACTTCGCTTGGAAGTTGGTTCCAGGTCCTAGCCGCCCTGACAGTGAAGTAGCGCCTCCTGATGTCTAGTCTGAATCTACCCTCTGCGAGCTTGTGACTGTTATTTCTAGTCATTCCTGGTAGTGCTCGGGGGAACAGGGACTTCACCATGCCTGCTGGTCCCCTCTGACTAGTTTGTAACAAGCCACTAGATCCTCCTCAGCCTTCTTTTGTGGAAGCTGAACAGGTTCAGGTCCCTTAACCTCTCCTCTTAGGGCCTGCCCTGCTGGGCCCTAATCATGTGGGTGGCCCTCCTCTGGACCCGCTCCAAGTTGTCCACATCCCTCCTGAAGTGCAGCGCCCAGAACTGGATGCAGTACTCCAACTGCACCCTGACCAATGCCGCATAGATGGGGAGGATCACCTCCTTGGACCTGCTCGAGATGCATCTGTGGATGCATGACAAGGTACGGTTGGCCTTCCTGACCGTGTCCCTACACTGCCGGCCCATGTTCATTTTGGCATCAATAATGATTCCAAGATCCTTTTTTGCCTCTGCACTGATGGGAAGGGAGTTCCCCAGCCTGTAGGTATGCTGCTGGTTCTTCCTCCCCAGGTGCAGCACCTTGCACTTGTCAGTGTTGAAACCCATCCTGTTCTCATCCACCCACCCCTGTAACCTGTATAGGTCTGATTGTAGCCTACTCCTCCCTTCTAGCATGCCCACTTCCCCCTACATCCTAGTGTCGTCTGCGAATTTGAACAGGGTGCTTTTTAACCCCTCGTCCAAGTCACTGATGGTCTTCATCTCCCTTCTAAAGGTAGGAGTCTTTTCTCTTACAGGTTGTCTGATGTTTAAACTAGGTTTGTCAGGGGACGGGGAAGTAGACAACCTTCGATCGGCACACCTTGAGCAATGCACTGGATCAGCCCAGGTAAGCACTAAGGAAAGCACTAAGGGGCCCAATAGACATCAGGACAGGGGGTACTAAGGGCACCCATCACGGGGGATTAAATGTCTCTACACTAATTCTAGGAGCAGGGGGAACAAGCAGGGGGAACTTGCACTCCTGTTTGCAAGCAACAAGTTTGACCTGGTTGGACTAACTGAAACCTGGTAGGACCCTTCTCACAAATGGGCAGGAAGCATTGAGGGTTACAAGTTGTACAGATGGGATAAAACGGGGAAAAAGGGGAGGTTGGTCTCTATGTTAAGGAACAATATACATATTTTATAATCAAGATGGGATCAGAGGAGGGCCAAACCAAAGTAGTGTGGGTCAGGATGCACAGGGGTCAGGGGGAAAGGGACTTGGTAGTGGGGGTCTACTAATAGACCACAACATCAGGAGGATGATCTAGACCTGGAATTCTCCAGACAGCTCTCAGAGGCCATATGGTCAAGAAATATGGTTGTCATGGGTGACCTAAACTGCACTGCCATCTGCAGGGAGAAGCAGTAAGCCAAATATAACCACTCACGTAGGTTCTTAACCTGCATACAGGACCTTCACCTAATGCAGGATGTATACAATCCCACTAGGGGGAACACCTTGCTGGACTTGGTGTTAGCTATAGGAGATGACCTGGTGGGAAATCTGAAGGTACAAGGTAACCTAGGGGATAGTGACCATCAATTGATTGAATTCACTATCCAGCAAAGGGTGAGTAAACTAACCAGCAGGTCTGAAGTGCTAGACTTCAAAAAGACTGACTTCAGGGTGCTTGGGAGATTAGTTAGTGAGGCATTAAAGCTCAAGAGCATTGGCAAAATGGGGGTCATAGTCACAAACAAAACCACTCACCCTAAAAACAAAAACGGGACTCAAATGAGTCCAGCCAGGTAGGTATCCAGCCTCTTCTTAAAGATCCCCAGGGTAGGGGCCAGCACCACCTCCCTTGGAAGTTGGTTCCAGCTCCTAGCCGCCCTAACTGTGAAGTAGTTTTTTCGGATGTCCAATCTGTACCTCCTCTCCATCAACTTGTGCCCATTACTCCTTGTTATGCCAGCGGGGGCTAGGGGAAACAGCGTCTCCCCCAAACCCTTCTGGTTCCCCCTAGTGAGTTTATAGACGGTCACCAGGTCCCCCCTCAGCCTTCTCTTGTGGAGGCTGAATAGGTTCAGGTCCCGCAGTCTCTCACTGTAGGGTCTGCCCTGTTGTCCCCGGATCATGCGGGTGGCCCTCCTCTGGACCCTCTCCATGTTGTCCACATCCCTCCTGAAATGGGGCGCACAGAACTGGACACAATACTCCAGCTGCGGCCTGACCAGCGTCGCATAGAGGGGGAGGATCACCTCCCTGGCTCTACTCGAGATGCACCTGTGGATGCACGACAAGGTCCGGTTAGCCCTGCCAACCATGACCTCGCATTGTCGGCCCATGTTCATCTTGGAGTCAATAATGACACCAAGATCCCTTTCCGCCTCCGTGCTCTCAAGTAGGGAGTTCCCCATCGTATAAGTGTGCTGCTGGTTCCTACTACCCAAGTGCAGCACCCTGCACTTGTCCGTATTGAAACACATCCTGTTCCTGTTTGCCCATCCCTGTAACCTATCCAGATCCTTCTGCAATCTCTCTCTCCCTGCTAGCGTGCTCACCTCCCCCCAAATTTTGGTGTCATCAGCGAATTTAAACAGGTTGCTTTCCACCCCAACATCAAGATCGCTGATGAAGAAATTGAACAGCGCAGGCCCCAGGACTGAGCCCTGGGGGACTCCACTACCCACCTCCCCCCAAGTCGAGTATGATCCATCCACCACCACCCTCTGAGTGTGACCCTTCAGCCAATCTGCAATCCATCTGACTGTGTAGGCATCTATGCCACAGTCGCCTAGTTTATTAATTAGGATGGGGTGAGAGACGGTGTCAAAGGCCTTGCTGAAGTCCAGAAAGACTACATCCACCGCGACACCTGCGTCCATGGCCTTTGTGACCTGATCATAAAAGGCAATCAGGTTGGTCTGACATGATCTCCCCCTAATAAATCCATGCTGATTGCCCCTGAGCAATCAGCATGGTGGGTCCAGGAAGAGTGGTCGTTCCTCAAGGGAGCGATCCTATGGGCACAGAAGAAGACAATCCCATTGTGCATAAAAGGGGGCAAAGAGGCCAGAAAGCCCCTTTGGCTGAAAAGGGAAGTCCAGGAAAGCCTAAGAGCAAAGAAAGAGCTATACAGACTGTGGAAACAGGGGATCGCTACCAAGGAGATGTATACCTCCCTGGCTCGCACTTGCAGGGAATCAGTTAGGAAGGCCAAAGCAGGATTAGAATTTAGGCTGGTGACAAAAATTAAGGACAACAAAAGGTCCTTCTTCAGGTATATAGAGATCAAAAGGAAGGTGCAGGGTAGCAGAGGACCCCTATAGGACAAACTAGGGCAAATGGTGACAGAGAGGAGGGACAAAGCTGAGTTCTTCAATGAGTTCTTTGCATCTATATTCCTAGACACAGACCAAGACAAATCTCCCAATTGGATCATAAATAGAAACAGGAGGGACACCAGCCCACCAACTGTTAGCACAGACTTAGTAAAGGGGCACTTGGAGGAGCTGGATGCAATCAAATCAGTGGATCCTGATGAACTTCATCCAAGAGTGCTGAAGAAATTGGCCACTGTCATAGCAGAGCCACTGACATGGCTGTTCAAGCACTCATGGTGGTCTGGTCAGATCCCGGAGGACTGGAAAAGGGCCAATGTGGTCCCTATTTTCAAGAAGGGGAGGAGGGAGGAACCAGGAAACTATAGGCCAGTTAGTCTCACCTCTATCCTTGGGAAAAGTCTGGGAAAAAAATCATTAAGGATCACATTTGTGGGAGCCCTACAGGGGAAATAATGTTGAAAGGGAATCAGCACAGATTCCTTGCAGGTAGATCCTGCCTGACTAACCTTGTTTTTGTGACCAGGTCACAAAATGCTTAGACACAGGACTCAAGGTAGATATCATCTACCTAGACTTTAAAAGTCCTTCAATACAGTATCTCATTCTGTTCTCATAAATAAACTGACAGTCTGTAATGTAGAGGATTACACGGTCAGGTAGGTGGCAAATTGGCTTAGGGGGTCACACCCAGAGAGTGATGGTGAATGGGTCCATAATGACATAGAAATATGTGGGCAGTGGAGTCCCACAAGACTCGGTCCCTTATTAGGTATTCATTAGTGACTTGGATGAGGGCATGGAGAGCACCCTGTCTAAATTTGCAGATGATACCAAATTATAGAGCAAAGTTAACACACCAGAGGGTATGGAACGGATCCAGGTGGATCTGGACAGGTTGGAAAAATGGGATCAGCTAAATCGGATGCAGTTCAACAAAGACAAGTACAAGGTGCTGCACCTGGGCAAAAAGAACCACCAACACACTTACAGGCTGGGAGAGGACCTTCTCAGCAGCCCAGCAGTGGAAAGGGATCTTGGAGTCATAGTTAACTCCAAGATGAACATGAGTTGTCAAAGTGATCAACAAGGCTAACCACACTTCATCATGCAGTATCATGCAGTAGCAGATGCATGACGAACAGGTGATGCTTTCCCTCTATGAGGCACTGGTCACAGTTGGAGTATTGTGTCCAGTTTTGAGCACTGCACCTCAAGAGGGATGCAGAGAATCTTGAGAGGTTCAGAGGAAGGCCAGTCATATAGTCAGAGACCTGCAGGCAAGACCCTACGAGGAGAGACTGAGGGACTTAGATCTCTTCAGCCTTCGCAAGAGAAGGCTGAGAGGTAATCTTGTGGCTGCCTATAAATTCATCAGGGGAGGGCAGCAGGGAATAGGAGATGCTCTGTTTACTAGGGCAGCCCCTGGAGTAACTAGGAACAATGGCCACAAATTGATGGACAGCAGATTTTGGTTGGACATTAGAAAGAAATTCACAGTAAGGGTTACCAAAATCTGGAATAGGCTTCCAAGGGAGGTGGTGCTCTCCCCTACCCTGGGAGTCTTCAAGAGGAGATGGACAAGCACCTAGCTGGGGTCATCTGACCCCAGCTTTCTTTGCTGCCCAGGGCAGGGGGTCAGACTTGCTGCCCTACTGATGTCCCTTCTGACTTTAACATCTATGAATCTATAAGTCTTCAAGAAAGGAGATAGGTCTGCTTGTGGAAATCACCTTGCTGTCCACCACAGGAAAGATCATTACAAGAACCCTCCTGAACCGTCTCCCCAAAATCTCAGTGTGGGTTTAGGGCATGAAGAAGCACAACCAATATGATGTTCATAGGTCACTAGCTGCAGGGAAAATGCCAGAAACAATATAAACCCCTCTATATGGCTTTCTTTGACCTTATGAAAGCCTTTGACTGTCACCTGAGAAGTGTTATGAAGGATCCTTTTAAAGTATGGATGCCTACCAAAATTTGTCACCATTCTCCACCTTCTCTGTGATGGTATGCGAGCAGTGGTTCTCAGTAATGAATCTATCAAAGATCCCCTTGGGGTTAAGACAGGAGTTAAGCAAAGCTGCATCATCACTCCAGTACTCTTCTTTATATTCCTTACAGTGATGCTACATCTGACCACAAACAAGCTTCAAACCAGGGTGAAGCTAAAGTATCAAATGGATGGTAAGCTATTTAATCTCAGCCAACTCTGAGCCAAAACCCTGCCTGCAATCACTGAGCTCCAGTATGATAATAATGTTGTAGTGAGTGCTCATTCAGAAGCAGACATTTAGGCGATTGCTGACATCTTTACAAGGCATACAAGGAAAATGGGACTAACACTTATCATTCAAAAGACTAAGGTTCTCCATCAACAAACTCTTAATGAGTAGTCCCCAGCTCCAGTAATACAGATTTATGGTAAGACTCTGAAGAAAGTTGAGTATTTCCTGTGCCTCAGAAGCCTCTCTCACAGAAGGCTGACATTGACAAAAAAATCCAACATTGCCTCAAATGTGCAAATGCAGCCTTCAGATGTCCAAGGAAATGGGTTTTCAGATTGTGACATCAGATCTAAAACCAAGTTCATGGTTTATCAAGCAGTCACGATTCCCACCTTATTGTATGGAGCTGAGACATTGACAAAGTACAGGAGACACCTCAAGTTGCTGGAGAAGCACCGTCAATACTGCCTGTGGAAGATCCTTCAAATCCAGTGAGAAGACAAAAGCACCAACATTAGCATCCTGTCACAAGCAAGTACCACAAGCACTGAGGTAATGATCATTTGACATCAACTTCACTGGGCAAGCCATATCATCTGCATGTCTGACTCCAGACTCCCAAGGCAAGTTTTATTCTCTGAGCTTAGTCAAGGTGTACACTCAAGAGGAGAGTAGAGAAAGCATTTCTAGGATGTTCTGAAGGCCAACTTGAAAAAACGTAACATGAACATCAAGTCATGGGAGACTATTGCCCAGGACCACCCCAAATGAAGGAATAGTTTGTTGCAAGAATATCAGTACTTTGAAATCTCATGATAATAGGAGACAGAAAAGCAGAAGTGGCAGAAACAGTGGACGTGTCTACATGTATTTTTATGCAGACTTAAACTTAATGAGCATTTGTCTAATGCGCATTAAGGTGATTTAGGCATGTATGTACACATGCACGCACTAAGGCTCATTAACACGGTGTGCAGACTGACTTGGGACTAAAGTTAGTCCCAAATCAGTTGCCATACACAGCGTTAATGCGCCATAGCACATCTACACATGAGTTAAGGCACTTTAGCTATTCACACCTAAATTGGATACCTGCTTTTGCCTGATACCCTTCAGATGCAGAGATAAGACACTTATGGAAAACAACTGTCCGTGACTGATACTCCCTTAACTCTTTGGTGACTGATACTCCCTCAGTTCTGCTACCTGATATCACTGTCAAGAAGACCTTGGGTAGTGTCTCTCTCAGCATTCTGGAGATTCACTGCCACTTTTCCCGGAGCATTAAGTCTGATAACAGCCTTTCTTCAGTCTGAAGTTTGGAACATATTCCCCATGGCTGTCTTGGAGGTAACATGTTCTTCTCTGGGCCTCCCCCTCTTAGTAATGGGGTAGGGGTCCTGTTGCAATAAATGTATGGTTTTCTACAAAAATATTTAAAAAGTAAAGAGTAAATTGTCAGCATGAAAAAAAGGAAACCCAAGAAAATGTATGTTGCCAATGAGGGAAAAAATAAAGATTTGCAAATATCTCTCAAGATTCCCTGAATATTTTCAATATTTCATGTGGGCATACTCAAAACAAACCAAAAAAAAAAAAAAAAAAAAGACAAAAGAAAAGAAATTTCCATTGGAATTTTCATTTTTGACATTTTGTTTTTATGTTCTAGATATTTGGTCTTTGCTGAAAAGTCTGTTCAAAAGATTGAAATGGGAATTTTCACTACTTAATAAATTGTTAATCTTCCATTATTTAGTAAATATGTTAAATGGTATTTAGTCACTGTACTTTCTCTCAGAAAATTGGATAATTAATTTTACTATGAAATGACTTATTATAATATGGGAAAAAAAACAGCAATATAAAATGTACCCAATATGTTATTAGACAAGGGAAAGCATGCATGGAGTTATCAGCATGTTATACAGCTATTATACTTTTGCCCTACTTTTCAGTGCTAGTATATCTGCATAAATCATACTTGCACAGACAGCATTAAGAACAGACCTGAATTGTATTAAGAACAAAGGATGTTTCAGATCCCAGAGGGGTATACTTTTCCTTTTAAAGCATCATCTGATTTATACAGAGAGCAGCAAAAAAGTATCCTGTCCATTTTCTCTACACAATAAATTATTACATCAGAGAGTAGAAAAACATGCTTTTCATCTAACTGCTCAACTAATCAGCAATGATTCCTACCTCACCTGTCCTATCTTTTGCTGTTGTCTTCTTCCACCTACCCTCTCTTCTCAAAGCCCTCACCATAACTCATTCCTCCTACAAAGTCCAAACACTCATTCTTCTATCCAGTGTGCTAAAGAAAGGGAAAAAAAGAGATTTATAATAGATTCTGAGACTGAATCATAGGCCTGGTACTGCAACTTGATCTACACAACTGACAGCTCATTGATTACAATGGTACTCCTGGAGGTATCTGCATCTAATGCAATGGAGGATTAGGACAGTGTGTTTTGTTTTGTATTTCTGTTTAGATTGCAAGCTCCCTGGGACAAGGAATGTGGGTATGGCATAAGGCATATTTTCAGCCCTCATTAAATATCTTATATAACAAAAATAACTACCAACGGAAATATTAACCCTTTGATTTCATCAATAAGAGGCTTCTTTTATAAGCATTATTTTTTGTTGAGAATGCCACTATAAACAATAAATCTTCCTGTAAGAGTCATGAATAAAGTGATGAGATGACCATTTTCCATAGGTCTTCATTTAGGTCAGAGAATCAACAGTTGCAGTATTTTAATAACTGCATGACATTTAGAACACTGGTTTACCTTGCAGTGATAAATGATCATGTATTATCTACTCAGCTGAATTACAGTAGTCTAATGGCTTCAGAATGTTTATTTAAAAAATCTACCTCTGACTATTCATACAGTGTGTGTAGAATAGCATCAGGCTTACTGTTTTTTGGGGGGTATTTTTAAACAAATGACCTTCGTTTATCTGGTAGAAGAAAAGAAAAGGAAAAAAAAAAACAGTTTTTCAGGTACTCCCAGAAAAGTTGACATTGCAACCAAAAGGAACAAGAATGCAAGAAGCAGAGATTCAACAAGACTACATTTTTTAATGAATGCTTAAATCCCTCAAGGAAACCTCAGCCTGCATTTATTAAGTTGCACATTATTCTAGCATATAGAATGAAAATGTGTTTATTTTACTCATTCTGTACCGGTATGCAGGCCAGTTTGTTTTCCTTTCTGTTCTTTGTTTTCTTCACTCTTGTCTGTCAAATATTGTCAGAGTCCATTCTGATGACCTGTTTCCAGATGGTCCTCTGCTTGGCAGATTTGATATGCCATGTCATATAAAAAGCTCATAAAATTGAAGTGGCATTCACTCCATACAATGCTTTGATTATCAGCAAACATACAGAGAATGGCACAGCTTCTCAGTGCCAAGCACTTAGTGCCCATTGGTTCTGTCATCCAAGTTCAGTTCAACACTGTTTAACATTTTAAGCCTTTTGTCACTCATGTAGCTGCTTGGCATCTATGAAGCTAAGAACACATATTTGCAAATAAATGGTTGGTATGCACAAATCATTAGAGAATTACAGTTCAGAAAAGAAACAGAAATTGTGAGATTCCAAATGAGTGAGAAGGCTGTGCAGTCAGATTTTATACTTTATTTTTATTCTTTAAAGGCAACATTTCACAATATGCACCTTTTGGTAAAATAAGTTCAATAAGAACTCACCTGCATGAACAGAATAAGCAGTGTACTAACTCTGGTGAAAAGAAAACGATCTTTATTAAAGAATTTATTGTTTTTACAGTTGAAATTGGAATTAATATTTCAACACACAATACCAGTAAGCCTTGTCTTCTTCTTGTTGACTTTAGTTAAGCACTGTCAGCAGTAGGCTGGTTAGAGCAGTCTGAACGTAAGTAGCATAAATCAGTATAGCTACTTTTTAAAAATGTAAGCTATTTTTTATATGCAGAAGCAATAGTCTGAATGTAAGTCTGCTGCAGAAACCACAGAAGATTTAAGTGAATACCTCATAAGAGTTTACTTGACTCATTTGCTGGGCTTGCTCTTTTCAAGTTCATCCTAAGGAACAAAACTGGAAGGCAGATGTTCAGAACCTATCACAGCTGTACCATCTAGGAAGCTAGCTAAGTTGATAGAGAGAAAACAGACTCCCCAAAGAGAAGAAACCCTAATATTTGGTTACACAGAGTCAAAAACAAATGCTAAACTGATCCTTTGAACTAAATGCTGATTTCATATGCATTATTGTAATGCTGACAACTTCATTGGAGTCAGTGGAGTTGCTTCAGATTCATGCTAGTGGCAAGTTAAGGGCATAAAGAAATTAATCTCTTACCTCATTTTAAAATTTTAAAAATTGGTTTTGAGATATAGAGGACAACTATTATTCTAAAACAGGACAAT
>NW_005842454.1:211873-221869 GCF_000455745.1 Alligator sinensis | reverse complement strand
GGAAAGAAAGGGGAAGAGAAATGTAGGACACTTCTACACATAACACTGTGTCACTGTAGTGACACACTATAGCAACGTAGTATCTGTAGGTGTTTACACATGACCAGCAGCTACTTTGCTGTAGTGGCGTGTACCCCCATTATAAGTGACACTATGGTGAAGAAGCTGCTAAAAATAACTGTGTGCAGAGCTGACCCTAGGGGTGTGTGGGGCCTGGGGCATATCAGGCTGTGTGCGGAGGGAGGAAGGGGTGGTGAGTGGCAGGAGTGCATCAGCCAGCAGTGCCTGTATGGCACTGTCTGCAGGGCCCCCCAAAGCACAGGGCCTGAGACAGACACCCCAATTCGCACCCCCAAAGGAATGGCTCTGGGTGCATGTACGGTGCAGTATAAGCAGTTACTGCACCATGCTTTAGTACTTCCAAGAGGATGTATTAAAGCACAGTGTAGCAACAATGTTGCCATAGGGCAATATGTAGACACACCCATAGAGTTGGGAATTCAGCTGTTTAAGACTCAGTGACATAAAAATATAACATATAGGCAGAAAATGTCATTTCTGTTACACTAAATTTACTATTATTGTTCCATTGATTATACTCTCACTTTGTTTTTGAAAAATCTACTCATCTATCCATATCCAGTTTTGGGCCCCCCACTTCAGGAGGGATGTGGATAAGCTTCAGAGAGTCCAAAGGAGAGCCACCCTTTTGATCAAAGGCCAAGAGGGCAAGCCTTACAAGGAGAGACTGAGGGATTTTGAACTCTTCAGCCTGGAGAAGAGAAGGCTCAGGGGGGACTTGGTGGCAGCCTAAAAGTATATAAGGGGGTGCATCAGGATCTGGGAGAACAGTTGTTCACCAGGACTCCCCAAGGGATAACAAGGTCTAATGGCTACAAACTCCTGGAAGGCCAATTTAGACTGGACTTAAGGAAAAACTTTTTTACAGTCCATGTGCCTAGGGTCTGGAACAGACTCCCCCCAGAGGTGGTGCAAGCACCTACTCTGGACTCATTCAAAAGGTGTCTGGATGTTTATCTTGCTGGGATCATTTGACCCCAGCAAACGTCCTGTCTATGGCAGGGAGGCCGGACTTGATGATCTCATGGGGTTCCTTCCAGTTCCTTGTCTATGAAATATGTATAAAAGAAGTAAGCCTTAGGCTATACCCAGGTTGAGCTCCAGAAGATCATTTGTGAGAATAATATTCCAAGACTGAAGGACTATATAAAGAGAATGCTCTCATATATAATATATAACAATGACTGGAACATAAGAAAGAAAACTATGTGCACACACACACACATTTGTGCATGCACATACACAGATATACCCAAACACACACACAAATGCTTAGAAACAAGGATATAATCTACATATGGGACCAGACATCCAATACTCACTCGAGATAAACTGAGGCAAAACTCTTACTGGAATCAATGGGTGGCTGAATAAACTTGAGTCCAAGAGTTTTAAATATTCAAGATCAAAATGAGGATGGCACCATTTGGCAGGTAATGAAAAAAGGGGTAAAACAGAACGTTGTTCACAGCTATTGAGGGCTCTACATGTTTTGAAACATCAAACAAACTTGAGATAACGGTCTTACTCTTCCATGTCCTAGTCAATATTCTATGCCATACTAAGACAATAAACTAGCATCATTACAGATAAACTATCTAGTTCTCCTCCTCCTCTTCTGCCACTGAATGAGTTGCAAAAGACCCAAATCTGTTGGAGGACCAACAAAAATGAAAGAATGCACAGCTGGTAGTACCATCTGTGGTCATCAACTTCCAGCCAAACCTTTTCCTAAGCATCTCCAGTTGTGGGTAATAGAAAGCAATTGGATAGTGACTCAGTAGTCAGAACCAAAGAGTAAGAATAGTGGCCTTGGCTTAAGTATGCTACCTATTATTGAACAGAATGGTTACAGTTACTGTCAGCAGACATGGCTGGTACTCCATTTCTCTCTGTACCAGCTCTTTCTCTGAAATCTGGCTGATTAACAAGCTGAAAATCAAACAACTATATGCCAGACATGCACAGCTGTATATATGCTACTTCTGATCCATCTGCAGATCACAGCAAATGCCAATTGCTTTATTTAGGTTGGGTTTAAGATCAAGAGCCATAAAAGAAAAATTATATAGTACAATATAACAAACACACTTTTCTGCTCCCCTTTTCATCTGTATACTACAACCTTTGTAAAGGATTTTTAGAATTATTTATATTGTGTAATTCCTTATGTAACAAACAGTTATGACCCAACCAGAATGTAGAATCCAAGTATATTGCAGCCCCCCCACCCCCGCTTTCTTAGATTAGGTAAAGATAGTATTTAGCATAAATTATAGTTGATCCAAGAATTATGGCAAAGAACACTTCAGTAAAACAGTTCTTAAATTCCTGCCAGCAACATTAATCAGCAAATGAAAATCTTAAGCATGCCTACAATTGTTTACTTAGCTGTTACAAAGTAGGCAACCATGCTCATTTACTGGCTCATTATAGTGCCTACATGACATTAACTATCTTTAATATATCCCTTGCCTTACATTAATAGTGACTATGTACAAATGCCTGAAGGTTCTTTTTTGTTTGACTGCTTTTAACTGTTCTTGTCTTTTCTTGTTTGTTATTTCTTTCTGTTCTCAGTTTTTCATGTCTTTCAGATTACCTGCTGACTTTAATGAGGTGAATTTAGGCTGAGTAACACAATGAACCAGGTAAATTTTTGGGCAATCATTTTATATTTAAAGTATTTTATAAATTACAATGCCTTGGGCCAGGGTAGGTGTCAACATTTCATGTACAAAATTGAACCTAGCAACCTATATTTATTGAGTTAAATCAATAGAGAGTGATACAATATGTGAAAGAAATATCCAAAACTTCAAAGTCAAATTCTGCAGGACAAAGATGGTAGGGGAGGCATCCAATATGAAGTATCCTTGACTACATTCATCAGTGTGAAATGTAAAGTATACTCTGTCTACTTATGATAATCAATTCATGTTCATAGTTATCTAAGCAACAATTCAAAAGAAATAAGAATATGTCAAATGAAAACTAGTAACATTTACATCAGCAATGTCTTCCAAAGCATTTTTGAAGGAAACATATCCACTTTATATGAAGAAAACATAATTCTCTCTCTCTCTCATTTATATATATATATATGAGTCTTTCTTCCTTGTCGAGAAGTTATGCAAGTTCCTTCACAGGTTTGTGTGTGTGTGTGTGTGTGTGTGTGTGTGTGTGTGTGTGTGTGTATACACAGCCACCAGGGACTGCCAAAATCATCAAAGTTCTTTGAATCTTTTCAGAAGATTTGGAGAGCTTTGAATTGATTTGGACCTTTAAATTGGTCCCCTGTTTCGATTCAGATTTGGAGATTCGGCCACTAAATCGGGCCGAATCTTCTCCAAATTGAATCACCATCAAATTGAATCACCATTCAAAGCCACAGCCCTAATATCTATATACCGATAGATAGATAGATAGATAGATAGATAGATAGATAGATAGATAGATAACCTCTTCTTAGTTAATTTAGATCTTCAATAATGTCTGTGGGAATAAATCAAGTAAGAGAGTAAAAGTAATTAAAAGCAATCTGTATTATTATTGTTGATAATTAGAATTACAGTCATACCTAATGGATTCAACCAGAACCTCCTTGTGCTAGGCATTGCACATATATAGAATGAGAATATATTTCTTGACCCAAAACAGTTATGGTCTAAAAATACATGATGGGTACTAGAAAGATTAAAAAAAACCAGATGGGGAGAGCACAAGTTAACAGTTAGACAATTATTATAAGGGTAAGAGGCAAAGGTCATAGCACTCCAGCTGCCCAGCCATAGTTATATGAGTCTTCTTTCCCCTGAGTTTCTTTCTCTATCTTTTAATTAAAAATAAATGGCCTGATTTTCAAAGGTCCTGAACACCAAGGGCTTCCATTGATTTCACAGGCAGCTGTAGGTGTCAGCACTTTAGAACATTAGGCCAAAAGTATTTTTATAAGTTGAAACTTCATAAGCTGTAGCTTATAAATGTGAGAGACTAGGTATATGTAGCTTAGAGGATTGAAGTTGTGCAGCTTCTTTCTTTTTCCTCTGTCACTATCTTGTTGATCTTCCAAGACACTGAGGCTAAGTACAGGCATTCAAGAAGCCTGAGGCGGAAGTGCTTTAATTTATGAGCTTTACTGTAAGCATCAAAGGTGAGGTCTGAAGCAAACAGGACAGAAGTTTGCCTTTCGGTGGGGTGGCACTCAGACCTTGCCTGCATAGGCCATACCCAGCAGGTAAGAGGGTGCTCTCACATGCCTCCCGGTATGCCCCGCAGGCTCCCCAGGCTGCCGCAGACTCCAGAATGTCTGAGCCACTTAACCAGCTGCTGGGCATGAGCCACCACTCTCCCAACCCCCTGCTGTCATGAGTTGCATGTGTCTTTGTTTCCTAGCCTGCACACCCATGTTGGCTACAAATGTCCAACTTGGGATCCTTAAAATTCTGGTTTATTAGGTGGATTGAAACACTGTAATGAAGTCAAATCATAAACCTTGGGGCTGGTCCCCACACACACACACACACACACACACACACACACACACACACACATACATGCACACACACAGTAGCGAGCTACAAGAGTCAGGTATACCTATCCCACAGGTGCTGGAGTCTGCCGTCAATGGCCAGTTGAGGGTTCATTCAGCATGGTGTTATCCTCCAGAAGGGGGTCACCAACTGGTCCTTCTGGCTGGACAGGTCGGGTGCTGGTCAAGTTGGAGATCAAGAGGGTGCCACTGAGGGTCACTTTTCACTGCTTTTTATCTGTCCTTGGCATACTTTGGTGATTCCCCAGTTTTCAGGTTTGCCCAATCCAGGGGTCATTGACCCTCATGGGACTTCCCCCTCGGTAGCTACTGGATGGCATCTGTCAGCCCCAGGGGTCGTGTGCATGTACATGCAGGTTTGGGAGTTCGTTGATGAATTTTGAATAGGGCTCTGGGAGCGATCGATCTGGAGATATTCAGCCCAAAAGTTGGTCCCCGGCATTGATTAACTCAGACCAGGGCTTCTAGCCCTTGAACAGTGAAGTTTAGAGAATTCCCGGTTGCTACATTGTCTCCTATTGATTTCTTCCGTTGGTTGATCTGCAATTTCCCTAGGTGTTAATTGCCACCTGCTACTGTGTTATGCATTCAATCACTGATTCACTCGCTCTTTCAGAGGCCTGCCTGATATAGGGAAGCGGCAGTTTGATTCCTGCCCTTGTTAACATTGTTACAATGTATAACTTATTCTGAAACTAAACACATTTAGTTAAAAGGTGAGGAGTATAAAATATAAGCTACAAGAGTAATGTCATGGCACACAAATAGATAAAAATACCAAAATACAAGGGGAGATACAAAATGCACACATACCAACTTTAAAACACAATTCCTTATCTTAAAGTGAAAAAAAGAGTAAGGAAGAAAAGGTAGAAGAGAAAAAATATATCTAAGGAGGGGAGAACAACTGCAGGCAAGAGGAAAAGTTGGCTTTCTGCTATACCCAAACAAGCAGAGAGACCCAGTAGCTGTGTAAGTGTCATTGGAGACTGCAGGACATCATGGCCATGCACCTGGACCTGATGTGGCATCAACTCATCATGGCATGTGCCCTCATAGCTATGAACCACCAACCAGCCATCCCACGCATGGCCATCCAGCATACCCTGCACCTGCTATCATCCTGGCATGTGTGTGCATGTGTGTGTGTTTGTGCATGTGCATGTATTTGCCTCAGATGACTGGGTCCTCTTTGTGTGTGTGCTCACACTCAGGGGGTGCCCTGCACCTATGATGGCAGCTGCTAGTGGCTAGGGGTAGTGAGTTTGCCCAGGAAGGAAGACAGTGTCCCTGACAGCTCTGGCATCAGATCTTGGGCAACCCGGTCCCCCTCCCCTCATGCACTGCTTCTCCCTGGAGTGGACCCCACCAGGTGCCTTCCTTGCTCCTTGGACCATGGGTCACCAGCTCCCATCCACCACATCTCCTGTTCTGCATGCCCCTGTCCTGTGGCATCTCCCAATCAATACACTGTGCAAAGTATGCCCCCTCAGGTGCCATCCAGCACCCCCTCCCTCTCCATGGGATCCCTGGTCATGTTGCTCCAGGAAATAGTCCCTAAACCAGGGCTCACCATACCCATGACAGCTATGGCCTCTCTGTGGGAGGTGCTGACAGCATACAGGGGTGTTGTAGTTGGATCCCAAGCATTGTTTGACCCTGTGCATAAACTCTTCATACTAGTTTTGCAACTCTGTCAGCCCCGAGGCAGTGTGGGTCAGCAGGGCACCCCACCTGGGTGCCGCTGGGTTACCTAGGCACCACTTCACACACACACACACACACACACACACACACACACACACACTCCACCATGCCATTCCCACACACAGTCTCAACTGCCTTATTCCTGCAAACAAATACTTTTACTCATAATCTCACCTAAATACTGCTTATTATTCCGTGTCATGTATATACCACACAGGTCCAGAGCCTGTCATTAGGCAGGCCGGCACTCTAAGCTTTGGTTTGGGTAGGGGCCTGCTCAGGCTTTCTCATTTGAGTCTCCCAGTTGTGGTGACCTGAAATGAATTTTCATATGAAATCCCTGCCAAACACTGGTCCTAATGCTCTCCTGAGGACGTTCAATTTTTGAATGCCAGCTTGGTTCCTAATACACCCCAGACCTGTATGGTCTGTTCATTGCCCAGAATAAGGAGCTGTGTGCTATGTATGTGGCCCCCAAATAGGGCCTATGGAATCTTATCCCATTACCTGGATTAGCTTTTTTATTTCTTTGTATTTATTACTAGTTTTCCTTTCCCAGAACTTCCCTCTCTCTTCCCTGTCTCCTCTTGCCCTGCCTTCTCTGTCTTTTGTATTCTAATCAATATTTCTATCTGATACCCTGTTCTGTGCATGCCCTCTCACAGCATCTAATGAAATGAGCTCTGGCTCACAAAAACTTGTGCTATACATCTCTGATTTAGTTAGTCGACAAGGTGCAAATCTACCCTGCCTTCTGCCTGACTTCAGATTAACACAACTAAATACATTTTTCTTGAGATTAAAATCCTATATTTGACAAAACTGCTGTGTCTGATCTTGTTGTTTTTAGGATTAGTCAGATTTCAATTTCTCCATCCATACTCAAATAATGTAGCTCTTTGCATTTGGGTTCTTCCTTTAATGTAAGGGTGGGAGAATTATCAAAAACTGCAATCTTTACAAATACCCAGACAAAGTAGATGGAATTTGCACACTAAGCAATAATACCAAATAGTGGCTCATAGATTTGAAAGTTATCATGTGATGCCAACTGAAAGAAGAAGTGGGACCTTGGAGCTGCAGGCCAAAAAACACCTTGCAGCACACCAGGTGCTAATGTGACAGGTACCTGCCAGCAGTGCCTGTACTGTGGAGGCCAAGGTGTCATCACTGCACAGGACCAGGCCTGATCTTCTGGCCCCTGATATCCTGAGCCTGACACCAGGTCCTGTGGGGGTTGGAGGCACGCTGTGGTCCTGTAGGTTGTCTGGGAAGGTGTGCCAGTGGCAGGGACTGGCTCCCATGAGGCTGTGCCTCCATGAAGTGGGCTGTCCCAGTCTCAGCATAAGGTCTGAAAGGGTGGTGGTAGGACTTGAAGATGCAGGTGCCCTGATGCTGGGGCTAGGAAACAGACTCCCTTGTTCTTCTCTCCTTCCCACGAGCCAGACTATGCTTCACTGCTGGCTGGAGGAAACAAAGAGGCAGGGTTTGAAACAGGAGCTTCACCACCTCAGGTCAATGAAAGCCTGGGGATGGAGGTGGCCTGGCACTTGGTCAAAGGAGATGAGCTCTGGCCTAGGCTACACCATCACCCTACAAGGGGTTGTAAGCAGGGTGTGGAATGCAACCTAACATGAATTATGATGGGATCTGGTACAGTTGTTCATTATAGCAGGATCTGCCATTTTTACATCTTTATATGCACTGTGACCATTTGTTCAGTTATGGCTGTAGAGCATGTTCTGCATGGTTGCTGCACAGTAAGTGTAATGTCTATACCCGGCCTAAATCTCACTCTTAAGGCACGTTTTCTTCTTTGACTGAAGAGTGGTGCTGAGGAAATCTCAGCAAAAATCTCCTCATAGAGAATCCCCTAAATATTATATTATACTGGTGGGTTTTGATATCAATGAGATCGGCTGTTAGGCCACTTCTGATTTGGAGGACTTGGGAGATTCTGCAAGAGGTCAAAGCCACATGCAAAAATTACCTGGTTTCATACCAGTTTTATATTGCCTTCACAGTGGTTGCTCCTTTCTGACAGAGCTGTTCACAAGTTTTTCATTGAACAATAAATGGAAAAACTACATAAAACTCCTGAGAATGCCTGACCTAGTTGATAGGACATTAAATTAAGATCACTGGGGAACAGGTGGTCAATTAACAGTTCAAGCCCAGATTAGGCCAACCACACTATTGACAGGCTAGGTAGCCCAAGGGAACCTACTCCAATGACAGCCCACAGAAAGGTCCACAGGGAAGCCTAGGGCTTCTCATGGCAGGCTCAGCTGCCTGTACACAAACACTAGGAGTTTGGGAAACAAGCAAGAGAAACTGGCCCTTCTCCTGAGTGACAATGATTATGATATCATAGGGATAATGGAGACCTGGGGAAACTCCACCTATGACTGGCCCGCAGGTATAGAAGGCTATACCTTGTGCAGGAAAGATTGTGTTGGGAAGAGGGGTGGTAGTGTAGCTCTGTACATGAAGGAGCAGTACACCTCCCTTCAAACTGAGTTTGCAAAATAAGGAGGGTGTCTTGAGACCCTCTGGGTTAAAATACAGGGAGAGCATGGGTAAGGGGATATAATTGTAGGAGTCTATTACAGACCTCCCATACAAGAGGATGAGCTGGATCATGAATTCAATAGGAAACTGGATGAAGTTGCATGCTCCTGATCAATGGTTATCACAGGGGACTTCAACCTCCCTGACATCTCATGGGAAGAGCGCAAGGCCAAATCTGACTGGTCACATAGCTTCCTCACTTGTGTTGATGAGCTCTAACTAATGCAAGGGGTTTACAGGTCAACTAGGGGAGAGGCGCTGCTGGATCTGGTACTGGCCAAAGGGGATGATCTGATGAGAGAATCTGAGAATGAAGGAGAAGCTTGGTGACAGTGACCATGATCTGATCACTTTCTCTGTCCAACACAGGGTGGGTAAATCTATAAATAAAACAGAAACCCTCAACTTTGGGAAGGTTCACTTTCACAAACTCAGAAGACTGGTCAGTCAGGCACTGGTCAGTCAGGCCCCTTTAGAAAAGGGAGTCTATGAGGAATGGCTGTTCCTTAAGAACATAATCCTCAAAGCACAAGGAAAATGCATTTCATCCTGCAGGAAATGCAGTCAGTGAGCTGGGAAACCCCCTTGGCTTAACAGGGAACTTTTGGACCCCCTTAAACTAAAAAGAGAAGCCTACACCAGATGGAAAACAGGAATCATCACCAAAGAGGACTATACAACATTAGCCGACACCTGTAGAGAGTGGACCAGAAAAGCCAAGGCAGAAAACAAATTTAGGCTAGCCATGGGAATCAAAGACAACAAAAAGTCCTTCTTCAGATATGTGGGGAATCAGAAAAAGAACAAACGCAATATTGGACCCCTGCTAAATCAAATGGGGCAGCTGATATATGACACTGAGGAAAAAGCCAAGCTAAATGATTACCATATTTTTGCGCATATACCCTGCACATGGGTATAAGCTGCACCCACGTATAGCCCGCGGAAAATTGTATTTTTGTAAATAAGTCCGTGTATACACCACACCCGTGTATTCCCCATGGTGGTGTATACACGGGGAGGCGGCGCAGCCTGGCCCACCCCGGCAGCAGCGGCACAGCCTGGCCTGCCTGGGCCCAGAGGGG
>NW_005842454.1:141553-211753 GCF_000455745.1 Alligator sinensis | reverse complement strand
GGGGAGGCTATGCAGCCTGGCCCGCCCTGGCCCCAGCCCCTGCGGCAGTGGCAGCATCAGTGCAGCCCAGCCTGCCCGGGCCCAGAGGGTAGGTGGTGCAGCCGGCCCCGGCGGCAGCAGAGCCCAGCCTGCCCGGGCCCAGCGGGGAGGCTACACAGCCCGGCCCGCCCTGGACCCAGCCCCCGCGGCAGCGGTGGCACATCCCAGCCTGTCTGGGCCCAGCGGGGAGGCATGGCAGCCTGCCCCAGCCCCGCCACGGGGAAAAAAAGTCCTCTGATAGCCTGCACCCCTGTATAGCCTGCACCCATCCATTTTTTTTGTAAAATTGCGTATACCCCACAGGATATATGCACGAAAATACGGTACTTTGCATCAGTCTTCCACCTACCCAAGGGAATCACCATGTCAGACAGGACACAAAGCATTCAGGGGGTGGAAGATGGGCCCACAATTGACATAGATCAAGCGAGGGAACACCTTGAGAGGCTCGACATCCATAAGTCCACAGGTGCAGACGGAATGCACCCAAGAGTCCTGAAGGACATCATAGCATGTCCTATGGCAAAGATATTTGAGAATTCATGGCTCTCAGGAGAGGTACCAGAAGACTGGAAAGAGCCAACATGGTCCCAATATTCAAGAAAGGTAAAAAGGAAAATCCAGGGAATTACGGGCCAATCAGTCTGAAATCCATCCCTGGGAAGATCCTGGAGAAAATCATCAAAGGTTCCATCAGCAACAGGCTAATGGAAGACAACTTTCTGAGTGCCAGCCAACATGGCTTTGTTGCTGGAAGGTCTTTCCTGACCAACCTTGTCTTCTTCTATGACCAAGTGATGCACTGCCTGGACAAGTGAGACAAGGTTGATGTCATATATCTGGATTTCAAGAAAGCCTTTGACTTGGTTTCCCATGATGTCCTCATTGTTAAGCTGGGGAACTGCATCCTCAACCATCCCACTGTCCAATGGCTGGAGAACTGGCTCTGGGGTTGGATCCAAAGAGTATAAGTTGATGGAAGCATATTAACATGGCACAAGGTGACCAGTGGTCCCTCAGGGCTCAGTAGTCATTCCACTACTCTTCAATAACTTCATTAATGATCTAGATTCAAGTGTCAGATGCAGATTAGTAAAGTTCGCAAATGACACTAAACTGTGGGGAAAGGCGGTCATACTGGAGGATAGGCTGGGGATGCAGGCCAACCTGAACACTCTTGCAAAGTGGGCAGACCAAGACCTGATGGCATTCAACCTAGAGAAGTACAGAGTGCTCCACCTTGGGAGGAAAAACCAGCATCATACTGATAGGCTCCACAGTGCTACACTCACTAGCACCACAACTGAAAGAGACTTGGGGGTCCTGATTCACAAGATGACTATGAGCCACCAATGTGATGCCATGGCTGGCAAACCGAACCAGGGATGTCATCCTTGCCTTAGTGAGGAAGAAGCTGGAGTACTGAGTCCAGTTCTGGGCCCCCCACTTCAAGAGAGATGTGGATAAGCTCAAGACAGTCCAAAGGAGAGAGACGTGCATGATCAAAGGCCAAGAGAGCAAGCCTTATCAGGAGAGGCTAAGGGGCATGGGACTCTTCAGCCTGGAGAAGAGAAGGCTCAGGGAGGAGTTAGTGGCAGCCTACAAGTATATAAGGGGTGCATCAGGATCTGGGAGAACAATTGTTCACCAGGGCTCCCCTAGGGATAATAAGGTCTAATGGCCACAAACTTCTGAAAGGCCGATTTAGACTGGACATAAGGAAAAACTTCTTTTTCAGACAGTCTGAGTGTACAGGGTCTGCAACAGACTCCCCCAGAGGTGGTGCAAGCACCTACTCTGGACTCTTTCAAAAAGTGTTTGGATGATTATCTTGCTGGGATCATTTGATCCTAGCAGACTTCTTGCCTAAGGCAGAGGGGCTGGACTGAATGATCTTGTGAGGTTCCTTCCAGTGTAAACAGTGTGAGTCCTGGCCTAGTCATAATAGTGATTACACATGCATAGAATGGCTAGAGGTTAGAAGTCTCTGCCACATCTATAAACTTCTGACCTTGATGATGCTATGACCTACTTAGGAAACTGAGGCATGTGCAGTTGAAACCTTGTTATATAAGCAAAAAGTGGGAACTTCATGTTAATAAGTTATGAAGTGATAATGAATATGAGTGGTCCAAGAAAATGACACTGCTGAGTGACATTGATTGATTGAGATGTGCAAGCAGTGATTGGACCATGGCATGATTGGCAATTGGTGTGAGGCGGCCACTACAAAAGTCAGTGTGAGGCATCGTCTCAGTGTGTGTGTGCACATGTGTGCGTGTGCATGAGTGTGCGGGAGCATGCATGTTTGTCTGCATATGTGGTGAAGAGTGCATGTGCTGAGAAGCTGTGTGAGCTGATTCTGAGAGCCTGAGAATTTTGTGTCATGTTGTTTTGTTGGAGAGGCTGGGAAGATTGGGAGTGTGGGTGCTGAGCGCTGTGTGTGTGGGGACACCAGAATTCTCACCTGAGATACTTGCCTTCATTTCCCATAGGATGGGTAAAGTATCACCCTTTCCTTTTAAGGTCTCCAAGTACTCCACTTGTGAAGGAAAGGGTAGAAATCCTCTGCCTGACCAGGATCTGACAGGAGGCCCTGCAGCCTGGGTGTCAGTGTTCTTGGCTGCCACCACTGGTGACAGGCCGGTATGGCTCTCTGTACATATTTGTATATAGTGTTCTGTTAAGTGGCTCTTAACTAGTTCATGTTGCTATGATTATTGTTATATTTGGCTTGCAATACAGATTGCTTATTAACCCTTACTTTGGTGTTTGTATTCATTAATAGTAGTGGGCCTCAGGGTGGGGCTGGGCCTCAGGCCAATACGCTGAGGGATTAACCTGTTCAGGTACACGCGAATCATAGACCCCTGGCACAGTAGAGACCTAACAAACCTCTGTCTCTATAATTACAATAGCCCTTGTGCCAGGCCAGTCTTCACCAGCCCTAATGTCTATGAATATATGAATCTATGAGAACAGAATCCAAGACTCCCTCATGCAAGAAAAGGTTCCAAGCCATTGACTCCTCCTTGTACTCTGTCTTTTTGTCCCAAAGAAACTGTAACTCTTTTTCTGGATAGCCACAACTTCAACAAGGGGAAAGAGAATGCAAGCCTCCATTAGTCCCTCTATACATACAGGTAAAGGCATGATGGAATCTAATGTGCGATCTACAGTCATGCCTCCTGCCATGCCACACATGTATGACATGAAGTATGATTATGGTATTGCACATTAGATCCCATCACACCTTATTTTCAGTATAGGCGAATCCCAATCCTAGGCTCCCCCTGCACTGTCAAAAAGGAAGGATTCATGTTTGGAAGCCCCCTCTGCGTGGATGATTTCCCAGCCATAGAAGTTTTGCGCATCTTTGGGGCTGGGAAATAATAGCTGTGTCCTATGTCTGCTGAGACCCAGCTGGATCCCAGCACCAGGAATCACACTGCCAGAACCCAGCATCTGTAGCTGTAGGAGTCTGGGTCCCAGCAGGACCCACAGTTGGCAGCTGCTGGGGCTGAGTCCCCTGAATTGCAGGATTCCTGGTCAACTGACAGGGCTCCCAGCCACAGGGAAGATCCTGCTACACATGCAAATTAAAGCTTGATAGCAATCAGCAATGAAGTTAGTATACATTTTGGAGGTCTAAATTTATAGTTGGTTGGAGCTTTTTATTGTATCATAGCTACACTGCAGAATTAGCTGGTCTAAGGGTAATTGTTTAATTAACCAGTTAATTGAATGATTCCCATAATGCGTAGAGGGTGCCCTTAAAAACAACTCCTAGTATATATAGAGCTAGGCTGCTAGGGTAGTGCTCTGAGAAGTTGGAGCTAGAGGTATGAATACTTTTCAGGCTGGGTCAGAACTAACCCCAGGTCTTTCCCTTTGTGGGCAAGGATCCTACCCATTCTATGCTATTATATAAAGAGGTGGGCATCACTACCATCTCTTTTTACTTCTACAAAAATGCTGAGGCAATTTATTTTTTGAGGAGTGTGATTCTACTGACACGTGTCTCAGAACACAACTACTGTCTGGTGATAGCTCAACAGGGGCTTGCAGAATTACAATATTTTAATTAGGTGCCACTCCCTTTATCTGGTTCTAAATACCTAGCTCTTTTATTAGTTCTAAGCCCTAAATAATAACAGGCTAACTCAAGCTACATATTTAGACATATATGTCCTTAAGTGTGTTGCATGGTTAACTAATGATACAAGAAGTATTGTTTATTACATTGTTCATATTAAAACAAGAAAATAAAACTTTTCCCGTATGTTCTTTTTTTTTTTTTTTTTGAAGGAAGGGAAAAATTAGTGCTAATTTACAGAAAACTACACATGGTAGCGATTGAATAATCAATACATTTTGTGAAATCAATTGAAAATTAATTTGTTGTCAAGTATGAAAATTAGTACATCAAGAAAAGCAAACCCCAAGCATGGAATGTCTTTTATGACATGAAAATTCATTTTTTTCTTTGTGTTTAAAACAATATTTTAATGTAATCATCTCCTAGACTCTATGCATGATTCCCTTATGCCATTATTTCCAGCATACAATGTAAACATTATACTTTAGACTCAAAACACAATACATTAAAATCATTTAGGGATGCCTTATCAATTAGATCAGCCAAATAGTAGTAATACTATAATTTTGTGTATAAAAAGTTTCATGTGTGAAACTTTTACTGCAACTAACAGTAAGATTGTTGTGTTGCTCCATTTTAGCATTTCCCTGAAAGAGGAAAAGCTTGTATTAACTTTAATGAATTATTATATTCCATTTGGCATTTCCCCCATATTGTTTTGTATTTTGATGTATAATGTGTTTGGTTCCCTGAATTTCCATATACTATCTCATTATCTACAGTGTTTAGCATTACCGTAAGTAGTATTGCTACTATCATTAGTAGTATACTAATTTGTTTGTCTAATTCATATTTCACAAGGCCAGAATGTCTTAAAAACTGCAGATTCCCACAGTCCAGCCTAGAACTATTCATCTGATAGCCTACGTTACAAATAAGATTTCTTCAGGACATCATATACATTTTCTCAGGTCTAGAACTGAGTGAATGATGACTGTAACAGGGTTCCTGATTGGAGCCTTGTTACTTGGGGAAAATCCCTGCAGCTGGCAGTCACGATGGCCAGGTAGGGGCGGGGAGGGGGGGAGATTCCCCATGCCACTGGTAAGCCAATGGGACCTGGCTTCCAGGAATAAAGGAAGGAATAAGTCCTGGAAAAAAACACCTTTGGGCACTTAAAGAGTGAAGAGGAGGGTCATCCACGACCTCAGAGAAAAGATGAGGAGAAGAGCCAGGTAGCCACCAGACACCCGGTACCAACTCATGAAACCCCAGCCTCTGTGGTGAGTCAAAAGGAAGGAGTTGTGGGTCCAGGCAGTGATGCGGTGTGGCATCCTGGAGTGGAGAAGAGCTCCCTGGTTGGGATCTGAGAGGGGAAGTGGATGGCAGCCCCAAAGGGAAAGGGGGAGACCATCCCGAAGTTTTGGCACCGGCGCTGGCAGCTAGGGCACTCCCAGAGCTGAGCTGACTCAAACCGTGAAGAGGCGGTAAGAGACGTGGCCAGACTCCACTGCTAAGGAGGCAGTTAGCAGATATTAAGCCAAGTCACCAGATGGAGTGACTCACACCCAGGGGGACTGGGTCAGGACTCCCACTGGTTGAGACCCACAGAGGGAGAACAGCCAGAAGTGCCCCTCACGGTAATTGGCAGGGGATAAAAGGCCTCATGTGCACAGACTGATAATGAGGTAATTAGCACCGCGAGTTCCCCAGCCAGCACTTACCTTTAGGATAGTGAAGCTGGTGATCTTTCCTCAAGCACGAGGGTGACTCTGGGGAGCAGGAGGAGGACGAGCTGCCACCTGTGGTCCGGGCCACTGTGAAAGAAAGACAAGAGAATTAAACACCTGAAATTACTTGACTGGTTAAGCATCATTACTCCGTGGGAACCTATTAACACTCCATCTCTTTCCTCCCTTAATAAGATCAAAGTCATGGCAGGAAAGAACCAGAGGAACGGGCGGTACCCTGCAGACGCGATAACACTGACAATCATTGTTCATGAATATCTATGAAAGTAAAACAAATACATTCATTTCATCTGGAGTACTGCATCCAGTTCTGGGCACCACACTTCAAGAAGGATGTGGAGAAGCTTGAAAGAGTTCAGAGAAGAGACACTCCTATCATTAGAGGCCTGAAGAGCAAGCCATATGAGGAAAGGCTGACAGATATGGGACTGTTCAGCCTAGAAAAGAGAAGACTTTGCGGTGATTTGGTGTCAGCTTACAAATATATCAAGGGAGAGCATATGGGGCTAGGTGAACAACTATTCACCAAAGTGCCCCAGGGGAAAACCAGGAATAATGGCCATAAACATCTAGAAGAAAGTTTCAGACTGGATGTAAAGAAAATCTTCTTCACAGTTCATGAGACCAGAATCTGGAAGAGACTCGCAGCCGGGGTTGTGCAGGCACCTACCCTGGAGATCTTCAAAAGGAGACTGGATGCACATCTTGCTGGGGTTATTTCACCCCAGCAGCCTTTCCTGCCCAGAACATGGGGCTGGACCTGATGATGAGATGCCTTCCAGCCCTAAACATCTGTGAACCTGTGTCCATGCCCCTTTTGTGTTCACTTTCTGTGAAGATTTGAGTTACTGGTCATTGATCAGTTTTTGCCTGACAAGAGTTACCAATAACCTGTCAAGAAATAGGAAAGAGACACACGTTGAAATGTCAGTATTATGCCATCTACAATGTCTGTTTTTATGTTCATTGATTTTACAGTATCCATTTTATCTTTATAGTCATATTTCAGCCATTTGAGCAAATTAAACACATATTATCTAGTTATTCATTAGCTCAGAAAATCTGAGTGTTTTGTGTCTTTAATAATTAGAATTAAGGAAAGATCAAGAATCCCCATGGCCTTAATTTGACATACATGTAATTCTCCTGTGATTATATTTAAAACTAAAGGGAAACTTTCCATTTTAATATAAGTTGTTCCAACCTACTGGAAAGTATGTTTAACATATTTTAGTATTAGCTTGGAAGTCAAAAGAATTCATGCATATGAGAATAAGTAACTATATAACTTTATTTCTAATTATAATCAAAGTTTTTACATTGTTCTCTATTCAGATATTAAATGTCATAATATGCCAGTTCTCATTACGCATTTGAATTTTTCTTTTTTCATCTTAGCTCAAAACAGGAGATGTTGAAAAGGTCAGAGAAACCAACTGATCAGCATTACCAAAGGCCAAATTAATTCCTTTTGCAGTCAAATGAACTTAGAAAAGGATGGTATTTAAAGTCTATAACCATTTGTGATTCTTTCACCATCTAAAATGAGCATCAACTGCTTTTCATCCTACAAATATTGGAATGTTAGCTTCAATTAAACAAATCTTGGCCCAGGAGGTTAAATATTCCTTTGAGCAAAGTACCACAAATCTAGATAAAGTAACACACAAATTGATGTCCTATGTGTTCTACCATGTCCTATGTTTTACTGAGCAAAAAAATAAATATTTATAATTTATAATAGAATGATTGTAGAATGGCAAAGACAAGCTAATACATTCACGACAGGGTCTAACATTTCCATAGAATTGATCATTGAGTATTTAATTTTGCCAGCTTCAATCTTGCACTTTTCCTACCCATCATGAAAAAAAAATTCTGATTAACAAGCTAGAACCACTGATTGACACTATCTTCTAGTGTGTCCACAAATAAACTGTTAAAGTAAATAATTTTTAAAAAGCATACTATAACTATGGCATTTGTTTTTGACATAGTGGACATAGCTACACAAGATGCTTTACTCAAGATTAGAGCTAATTACAGTGCAGTAAGCATCAGCGTCTACACGTGCAAGCACTTACTGCATAGTAATTTGCTCTAATTGTGAGTAAATTTGCTACTTGTAAATACAAGTAGCAAATTTACTACTTGTAAATTTACTACTTGCAAATTTACTCTTAATTACTTACTACACAGTATACCATGACTAGATGGCTGACCAGGAGCAAATGTGCATCAGGGAGCTTCCAGGCCCCGCTTCCTGATCACAATTGGGGAGTACTCTAAAGTAAACTTATGCCCCATTGCTAGCACATGTAGATGCATCCAGTCTTCTGGAACATTGGAGTGATATACTGAAGTTAATGTGCCATAGATTCTTGTGTGTTTATACATCATAGAATTGGATTGGAAGGCATCTCAAGGGAGAATTATACCTGACTAAATCATCCCTATGAAGAGTCTGTCTAACCTGCTCTTAAAAATATTCAGGAATGAAGTTTCCAAACCTGCTATGGCTAGTCTGTTCCAGTGCTTAAGCACCTCAAAAAGAAAAACATTTGTGGACAGGTTAAAAATGGGTATGCTGAGGTAGGACCATAAGCCTTTTCTCTTTATGAACAATGCACTTTGGTGCATTGTTCCTGCCAATCCTTGCCATTGTACAATCGTTCTATTATGGATTTTATTCCTGTTGCTTAGTAACACATGAGATAAAACACATAGGTCTCCTCAATTTATGTGACTTTGTGACTTTATCTTTTTCTGATACTTTTTCAAAGGAATATTTAACCTACTGATTACCCTGCCTGAAGACTACTATCTTATAGAATCACAGAATCATAGAACATGAGGGTTGGTAGGGACCTCAGGAGGTCATCTAGTCCAATCTCTTGCTCAAAGCAGGACCGTCAGCAGCTAGATCATGTCAGCCAAGGCTTTGTCTAGCTGGGCATTTAAAACCTCTAAGAATGGAGATTCCACAACCTCTCTGGGTAACCTGTTCCAGTACTTTACTACCTTCGCAGTGAGAAAGTTTTTCTTAGTATCTAATATAAACTTCCCCTGCTGCAACTTTCATAGATTTCATAGATTTCATAGACATTAGGGCTGGAAGGGACCTCGGAAGATCATCGAGTCCAGCCCCCTGCCCAAAGGGCAGGAAGTCAGCCAGGTTCATAGGATCCCAGCAAGATGAGCATCCAGTTTGCTCTTGAAGGTGTTCAATGTCCTTTCTTTTCTTGGTTTAGTCCCATCAGCCTTGATGAAATTTGATGCTAAACTGACATATTCATGTTACTAGGAATATCCATAAAAACATGAGTTACTTCTAATGTTGACGTAAGGTAGTTAAAAAACAGCTGAGTAAAGATATTGCTTCTAACAACGCAGGGTCTCATAAAGAGTAAAACTGGGCCTGACTTAAAATAACAAGATTCCCCTTAACCTAATATACAGGAAGCTTTAAAAAATGTGTGAATTTTTATATGCTTCCTTTTGAGACCCACTGGTTTGAGTTGCTTTTATTTCTCAGACTAACTTTACTAATAAAAATGCCAAAAGTGGTGATCCGGAAAAAAACAAGGTAGAAGTATATTAAAAACTTCCCATGAGATTAAAAAGTAATAGAACAAAGAGGCCAAAATACAGAAATGATTACCGCTATTTAAGAACGTTGTGCTAATTTGACTTTTGTGCTAATTTTTAACATAAATGGTAAAAGGCATAACAGGAGTTAGGCACCTGAGGCAGTGACAAAGCTTGGGAGAAGCAATGACTTCTGGCTGCTGATGCCTCCAGTACAGCTGTATGGCTGCAGTAGCACATATTTTTTTTTTTGCCTCCCTCCTACCCCTCTCCCTTCCTAAAAGTTGGTACTCAGGGCTGTTGCCCTGATCATCCCACTTTAGGTAAACTACTGGACATATGTACTACAACCTGTGGCCTAAATTTTATGGAAAAGTTGCAATAGTGTTATAGTGATGCTGTAGCCATGACGGTCCAGGAAATATGCAAGAGTCAAGGAATTTTGGGGGGGTATCATGCTTTATTTGACCAACTACATGGTTGGGATAAATTTAGAATAACTTTTGAAAGGCATTCTTTCATAGTTTGTCTAACTTTATCCCAACCATGCAGTTGGTTGAATAAAAGATATTACCACCCCCAAAATCCTTGCCTCTTACATGGCTACAGCCAGGTTTTTAGCTACCCCTACTGGTTCCATAAAATGTTACAAGACCTACCCGCAACAAACCCGTGCTGGCTATCCCTTAAGATGTTGGCGTTGGCCAGTCCATTAAGGATGGTCTTTTTAATAAACTTTTCTAAGATCTTCCCTGGGATAGAAGTCAGGCTGATGGGCCTATAGTTAGCCGGATCCACTTTCCTCCCTTTCTTGAAGATAGGCACCACATTGGCTTTCTTCCAGTCTTCGGGCACTACACCAGAGCGCCAAGAGTTTTCAAAGATCCGTGCTAGAGGCTGGGCTATGATGCTCGCCAGCTCCTTGAGTACCCTGGGGTGAAGATTGTCAGGGCCGGCTGACTTGAAGGTATCCAGCTTCTCAAGATGTTCCTTCATGAAGTCAGCATCAATGCAGGGCAGGGGATCACCCTCACCTGGACTTCCCTGTCCCGTAGCAGGCATAGGCGTCCCATGGGACTGATGAAAGACCGACGCAAAGTACCTATTTAATAGGTTGTCTTTTTCCTTTCAGCAGGGATCCAACGTTGCCCCTGCTTTTCCTCCGGCTCCCCACATATCTGAAAAAGGACTTTTTATTGTCCTTGATGCTCAAAGCTAGTTGGAGTTCAGGTGCAGCCTTGGCTTTCCTGGTCTGCTCCATACAGGACCGGACCAGTGCAGAATAATCCTCCTTGGAGGTGACTCCCATCCTCCATCCAACTTGATACCATTGCTCCTTGTTTTGTCATCTGCCACCACTGAGAATAGTCTAGCTCCATCTTCTTTGGAATCACTGTTCAGGTACTTGAAGGCTGCTTTTAAATCGCTCCTTGTTCTTCTTTTCTCCAAACTACATATGTACAGTTCCCTCAGTCTCTCTGCATAAGTCATGTTTTACAGCCCCCTAACCATTTTCATTGCCCCCTACTGGACTCTCCAATTTGCCTACATCCTTTCTGTAGTGGGGGGCCCAAAAGTGGACACAATACTCCAGATGTGGCCTAACCAGTGCTGAATAGAGGGAAAGAATGGCTTCCCTCAATCTTCTGTCAATACTTCTACTAATGCAGCCTAGTATGCCTTTAGCCTTCTTCACAACAAGGGCAGCACACAGTTGGCTCATATTCAGCTTACTCTCCACTATAAATCTGAAGTCCTTTTCTGCAGAGCTTCTCCTGAACCAATTAGTCCTCAGCCTGTATCAGTGCATAGGATTGTTCCATACTAATTACAGACTTTGCACTTCTCCTTACTGAACCTCATGAGATTTCTTTTGGTCCAGCCTTCCAATTTGTGAGGTTTATCTGGATCCTAGTCCTACCCTCCAGCTATCTCCTGCTCCCCCTAGCTTGGTTTCATCTACAAATTTTATGTGGGTGTACTCCATCCCATTTCCCAGGTCATTGATGAAGATTTTGAACAAAAATAGCCCCAGGACCAAACCCTGAGGTACTTCACTTGATACCAGCTGCCAACTAGACATTGAGCCATAGATAACTACTGTTTGAGCCTGACAATCCATCCAGTTGTATATCCACTTTACAGTCCATTCATCCAATTTATACTTCCTAAACTGGGGCTAAGGCATGGACTGCCAATTATTTTGGGTGGAGGGCCACTTAACGAGTTTTGGTGAGGCATCAAGGGCCTCAAGGTAGCCCGATCCCTTGGCAGGTGCCCTGCCCCCTGGTTTCCATCTTGTGACCAGAAGTTCTGCCTCCTAAATCCTGAGATGTGCTGCTGGGAGTCTTTCCCTTGCCAAGGAAGTACTCTTTTTGGGGCAGGGGGCAGTTTGCTTGTATATTTTGTGTGGAGGGGTAGCAGGGTATGGTAGCTGTATGTGGTTGGGGGAATGTGCAGGGTGTGGGTATGGTGCAAGTGTGGTGTGTGAGGGTGTAAGAGTGGGATGTGTGTGGGGTGTGTGTGAGTGTGGTTGAGGTGTGGCATGTGTGGGACTTCTATGTGTGTGTGGGTATGGTGCAGGTGGGGTGTGTTTGGGGTATCACATAGATGTGTGTGGAATATGTGGAACAGTGTGTGGGCATGATGAGGAGGTAGTGTGTGTGAGGGGGTGTAGGTGCATGTGTGGGGAGGTGTGTGTGTGGGATGTGGGTGTATGTATGGATATATGTGGGTGTGGGATGCATGCAGGGGGCCTGGGGTTTGTGTGTGGTTGAAGATGGGTTGCGTTGGTGGGGGTCTATGGAGCACTGCAGTAAGGACAGGAGGAGTTGCTGGAAGCTGGGGGATTTCAGCAGTTCTCTGGGCAGTGGCAGCAGCAGCTGTCCTTATTGAAGCACTCTGGGCAGCAGGTAGGGAGGGGAAGCTGTAGCGTCAAGGGGAGAGGGGTGGGCTTTGCCTGCAGCTCACTCTGGTCCTGCTAGTGCAGGGCAAGGGAGTGTGTGTGGATGGAGGGGGAAGGAGGGGACATGAAGCAGCTTGGCTACTCACAAAGCCCTGATGAGTAAGTAGGGACAGACAGGAGGGGGCGAGCAGCAGCAGCAGCAGCGTGCACTTGGTGCAGCCCCACCAGGCAGCCAGGTGAGAAAGAAACAACAACAGCAGGAGTCAACAGAGGGTCAGCTGCAACCCCATCGGGCAGGTGTGGGACAGAGACTAAGAGAGCTGGTGATGTCAGGCTCAGCTCCCTGCCCCCCACCCTTTTCCACTGGCTTCTGTTGCTGCTGGCCATGGCAGCTGCTTTCCTGTCCTTTCCTGAGTTGCTGGAGGCTGAGGGAGCCTAGCAGCTCCCTGGGTAGTGGCAGCAGCAAGAGCCCTGCTCAGAAGCTGCCAGCTAGTGGGGGAGGCTGAGAGCACAGCACACACTGCCTCAGGTGGGACTCAGCCCGAGGCAGAAAATACGAGGGGTAGCTGTGGTTGGGGCTGGATACAATTCATTGGTGGGTGCCTGCCTCTGGGCCAGATCTGATCAGTTGGCAGGCTGGATCCAGCCCACGGGCCATATTTTGCCCACCCCTGAGCTAAGGACTGTCTTCTCTGGGCCATCTTCTTAATTAGGGTCCAAATGGCAGATTCCAATTGCTGCCTGTTATTAGATTCTCAGTATCATGACTTCAGTGGAGCCATTGTATTAGGAAGGTGGTCCAGAAGAGCGGGAGCACCTCCAACTAAGCAATGTGATGCCACAACTATTTCAAAAGTGATATGTAATTTGAAGATCAGAACCCACTGTACCTTTTCTTTTTCAAGCATATATTGCCTACCCTCCAATGCAGAAAAGCAGACAAAGCAGTGTGAGACAAACCTCATAAAGTATTCTAGTACCTACCAGTCTTCAATCAGGGAGCCTGGTCTGGCATGATAAATAATCACTCCAGGCTTTACAAATTTAACAGACTACACAGTGTTCTTGGTCTTCAATAGTTGCAGCTCTTTATGGTCCCAGGTGGGTTTGTATCCAAGAGAAGTACATTTTCACACACCAGTCAAGCACATAATTGGTATGATGACATTTTAAAAGGAGAGGAGACATGGCATTTGAACCATGTGTCTTTTATAATTTTGAAATGTATTAATTATAAGATTAGAAACTAAATGCGGTTTTGAACATATGGAATGGAAATTATAAGTCTAAGTCTCTTTCATTTGTTTATTAGCTCTTTGAATTTGAATAGGTATCTGGACATGCACTAAGCTAAAGTATTTAAAATTATTGGAGCACTTAAAATTTTTGAGAGTGTTATAATTTGAAAGATTTATCTATACAATGCAGGGCCAATATTTCACAGCAAATCTTAATGTGTTTTGAATAGACTAAATTAGGACCCAAGCCAAGCAGTTTAGAATAAGTACAATTAGCAAAGTGGTGGTTGAGTTCTGAGAAAGAAAAAAAACCAAAAAAAACCCCCAATGCATTCCTAGTGAAACTGGTTGCAAGGTTTTTGGCTGTAGCCTTGTTGGTCTAAGGACATAGATAAACAAAGCTGTTTAGGTAGATGTAATATCTTTTATTAGACAAACTGAGTAGTTGGAAAAATGATCTTTGCAAGTTTTTGGGCACAAGCAACCTTCATCAGGCACAGTGAAACTGGTGAAATTCATCCTTTTTTACCAGCTCAGTAAGGACAGGTCTGGAAACTGATTTCCTGATAACCAGCCAACCCTACTATACCTAAATATATTTCATGAATAATTTTACTTCAAGTTTTGCCTTCAACATTATTGCTTTCGATTTTTGTCAGTGATTTCTGCTTTACTGATTTTAAAATTAAACAAAATCAGAAATACATAATTATCAGCTACATATGTCAATGTGACCAACATATATGCCTGTCATAAACAATAAGGTGGAAAAGAAAAAAAAGAAGAAGAAAGAAGGGAGGAGACAGGGATAGGAGTGGGAAAGAAAAGTTTGCAAGGAATAATAATTTATTTGCCAAAAGATTCTACCAGAACTCTCCAAATTGTATCAAACTTTTTCAAAACAGCTGTGTGTGTAAAACATGGTTCTCTCCATGTTAACTGCACCATTTCATCATACCAGCTTTCAATTTTTACTGTTCCACTGGAGTAATGCAATCCTGCATGTCACTAATAAGGTCCTCTGTAGGAGTGCAATCTGGGTAAGATTCAGTTTGATGCCTTTGATTTCTAAGGAGGAAAGGCTGTGAAAAAGGAACAGGGAGTGGAGGGAGAGAGAAAAAAACAATTTACAAAATTGGCTTAAAAATGGAGCACTGCACAGGTGGTATAATACAAAAATATAGAAAGATAGGAGAATCAGATTGGAAAGTGAGAAATTACAATAAAGAGAAATTCTAATAGTGAAAAAGAGCACATACCCATTACCAAAGCAAGGACTATGATACCAACTTTCAGAGTTTGTATTAGAGAGCCTACTGTGCTTGTTCCTAACTCCTAGAAGCAGCTTTCTCAAGCTTGTTCTAGCTCTGGGGAAAATCTCATATTTTCACAATCTTCTATCAAAAATAATAATTTTTTTTCCAGAATTTTTCTTGCAGAGAAATTTGAAAATGCAAGATTGCATTTCAAAATGAAAACAAACAAACAAACAAGCAAACAAAAAAACAGACCTGGAAATCTTTTAGAACAGAATTTCCAGTATTCAGACAGCTCTAGTGACAATCTCCATGGAACAAATTAATAAAAGTTGCCAAAGCCCAAGTCCTCCATATTGCCAATAAAGAGTAATTATAAAAATATGTCTAGATGACATGGTGGAATATGAATTTTCTCTCTAATACTTGCAATTGTCACAGTCTCTTGCTTACATTTTGTGATAATGGTGGAACACAAAGTACAGACTACACTGGCATCACATTACAGAATGAAAGAATTCCCAAACACCAGCATATTCTGCCTATGCCTGAAGAAGGGTGTTTGTGCCAAAAAGCTTGTAAAGAACAATTTTTACAACTATTTAGTTGGTCTAATAAAAGATATCACAGTTACTAAAAGAACACTGTCTGCTAAACAATTCTTTCATTTGCAATATTATTCTTTTGCCAGACATACCTGACATATCTGGACTTCTTGTTAATAACAATGTAATTTTCATATAAATGATCAACAAAGAAATTACATGAAAATAATCAGGAAAAAGGCTTGCTATAGCTCTAACTACAAGTTATCCTAGACACTACAGACAAGAACTAGAAGATCTACAATTATCCTGTAGATGTCTCCATATAGAGACTGGAGCATGTTCTCAGGTATCCATAGTGCTTTAAGGGTTTTTACAGCAACAAGAAAAAGGAATGAAGGAGTTAATGAAGGAGTTAATAATCATAGTGATATCTTATATGGACACCGAATTCTGTAGCATAGACAATGGTATAGGCTCTTATAAATCATTAAGACTGAAACAAATGAACATAAACAAATTAATTTAGTCTCTGTGATGCTTTGTCTGCTTTGCAGTAGAAGACAAAGGCAAAGATAAAAGGTGGATAAATAAGCAATACATTTTTTACTTGTTACTTTTGGAGTAACAGTTGTATATTTTATGCCTATATATTTGGAGAGCCTTGAATAGGAATACTTTTTTGTTTCTGGTTATGTTTCTGTTTTCAGTTACATTTAACAGAATAGTACTGTTTTTAGGACTTGCCTCATTAGTGTCAATATCAATATCCAGATCACTTTTTCAAGAAGAACAACCCTTACTGCTGACATTAATGAATGCAGAGCTTTCTGAATGTACTTGAAAGGTGTGTATGCCATCAATAAAAGGAGTTACTTTTTTGACTCTGTACCTGAATATTTAGCTTTGAAATTAAGGTTATCATTGAAAATGACCCAGTGATTTATTCAGTTTGCTTAAGTTTATATCAGCATGCCTCTTTTGTTGACTCTTGTGAGTTTCTTCCCATTGTTTCATATGTTTCCTGAATCGGAGTTCTTCCTACCCTCATACTACTACAAGTTTGCATGTCTTTGATGAGAATTTGAAGCTGGAAGAATGAAAAAGCTTCTGTGACATTTAGTAACAAGTACCATTGTCTTATTATAACACCTGGTATTTGACAATTCCTGTTACTTTTGCTGTTCAATGTATACATTCAACTTGCTCTCACAGAGCACAGTTAAGTCTTTAAAATGTAAGTATTGAATAACAACACCATGAAAAAAAAAATCCAGATTGCTATCATACCCTCACAGATTTCTCCTTTTAAAAGGGTATCAGGGAAAGAAAACACCTTTTATTAGTCTCTTAAGCTGCCTACACATGTGCTGGGGGGGAGACTGTACGTTTTAATTAGAGCAGTTCCTGGAGAATTAAAACACCTCACTGTCATGTGTATGAAGACTATGCAGGTTTTAAAATGGCCACAGGATGCTTTATCTAAACCTCAATCAATGAGATTTAGATAAAGCACCACAGCAGCCACTTTTAAATGTGTAAGGCCTTATACACATAATGGTGAGGCCACTGTTGGCACTGGATTTATGACCCAGATATTTTATTCCAGGTGGACTCAAACCCTCAGACTGACCATGGCCTCTCCATTCAATAATAGGCAAATATTATAGATACACAGTGATAGCAAATATGAATCACACGAACAATTCCATATCTACCAGACCTAGAGCTGTCACCAAGGAAAGGCACACCTGGCTATCACACAAGTTTCACCCTATGGTGCTTTCTTTAATGTCAGAAGTCAGCAGCCTGGAGGTCGAAGGCCAAGGCCCAGCCCCCACAGTAGGGTGAGTGAGATGAGCTGGCAGTGTGCCCTCTGTCCATGGTGGTTTTGGATTCCTCTCTTAGGGATTCTTTGCTGCTCTGTAATACCTCCTTTTGTATTCTTTCTTCCCTCTGATGACTTTTCATCTCTGGGCATCATCGATTGGTTTCCCTCTGGTCATCATACTGTTCGTTATTCTGTCCTGTCAGCATATTTCTTTGTTCTAACAGATCACATGCACACATTATAATTTGGTTATTTACCAGGCCTCCTAATTTGATCTGTCTACCAAAAGCAGAAATTCCAAGGCTTCTGTAATTGGATATTGTGACCTGGCACCAATGTTCTAGAGTCACTTATCTCTGATATGGAACAGTGTGGTACATGTCTTTAAATTCCCAAGCTGTGTGTCTGCTGACTTCAGACACAGTGGGCCTAGAAGGAAACTTTGTCACAAACAGGCTTTTATAAATCAATTAACCCTTGCCATTCCCCTGGATCATTGTTCTAATTAATATCTACTTTTCCTACAAGCCAATTCCCAAAAGCAAACCTCCAAATATAATTTTCTAGCCATCATTCATGCTGGAGCATTCTAATTAGAATGTGGAGCAGACTCAATTAATCAAGTGTACATGTGAGGGTACTAATTAGGATGTGAACCAGTGCGTGTATAGGCAGCCTTATGTTCATCATTTTTTCGGTATTTGGATTATGCACTAATAGCATTAGTGCATGATAATACCTATACCAAGAGTATGTAAAGTGAGTCATGTACCCTGTGCAACACACTACAACACTGGAGAGTGAAAGTTCACATCACCTTTGTGTTATAAAAAAACCCTGCTAATTAATATTTATTTGTATGTTTATTGAACAACTTTTTTCCCATTCGTATAAAATGTGGGCACAGTATGGGCCTGGTTTTTTTTTAATGCACACCAATTTTATACCACTGCTTTCAATTGAATTTTTCCTGAGATACATTCCCGTGAGAAGAAAAGCACATTTTATCTACATTCGTGAGGGTAGGGTAATCTTTGTAATGTGCTTAGCTTTGTATTACTGTGGCTTCTTCCTTACCACCATATTTCTTTAACATCAGCTTCCTTACCATACAGCATAATGAATAGTTTCTGCTTAGAGGCTTACTTGAACTTTTATTTTATTTTAGCTTGCATACATTGAAACATCTCTGAATTTCCATAGTTTCCAAAATAATAGTTTTACTTCAAACAAGTGAAACAACAGCAATCATTAGTGTGCAGCCTCAGGAGAAGCACTGAATTTTACTTCGTTACACAGAACATAAGAAGCAATATTAATTCATTTTGTGTCACTGAAGAGCTCCTATAAGATGGTGAAATGGTTTTTGCACAACTTCTAAAATATCAAGCTGTGTATATTATTGAATCCCAGAGCTACAATACTATGTATAATTTTCCAGCCTGAAAAATGCTAGACTGTTCTTTTATACATTGCTTCACCGTATCACTTTTCAAAATATAAACCTTATTCTGTCTAGCATTGACATTTCACAGAGAATTAATATGAGGACATTATAAATCCCAATAAACACACTGCATTACAAAACCAATGCCAAGTACTTAAATGATATCCAACATATACTTATTTTAAATTGTGTCCAAATGTTCCAACATTTGTTCCTTGTGAAACATTTATTTACATATAGCTACTCTTGGTGGGTTATAAGAGTGCTACTCATTAGTGCTGCTAATGTAAAATGTCATTTTGCCATTTCCATTATGAAGCCTCCTTTTAAAAAGTTTATAACCAGACTAACTTTTCCCCCATATTATCCAAGGTGGATAATATGCACTTCCAAAAACATTGCTGGAAATGGATAAAACATTCTGAAGAGAGATAATATGAAAACATGTCCCCCCCACAGCCCTAATTGTTTCACATGCATTTTAAAACAACAAAATAGATATTTAATCAAGGGTTTAAAATCAGATATTCCCTCAAACCTTCAATGGAAAAAACTGTTGCCATTTAAGGTGTCATTATATCAGTAGACATATATGAAATTGTTGTAGTGACAGGCCAATTATGCTGTCAATACAAGTTCAGCATATTGACATAAGGTTCCTCCTCAACCAATATGTTAACATTAAAGCAAGTCTCATTTTTATTGACATATTAAAAAAGTTTCCATGATAGATTCACTGATGTCTGAGGAAAAGTCATTTGTATGTGTTTTATATTTCTGGACCATTAAAAGGCACATGAAATTTAATTAAAAAAAAATACTTCTGCAAAATAATATTGAGTGTAGTTTGAAGACAAATGAAAAAAAAGCATTTTCAGAGTAAATCCTTTTATTCACTCCATATCTAACACTGACATGTTTAGGTGGTGATGCCTAGATACAATGGTGATTGGCACCTTAAACTTTTAGAACATAGGCAGTCTAGCATATTAGTGTGTTATTATCTTTTTTTCATTATTTCACAACCACTCTATTCTGTTAATTGAAAATAGAAAAGTCCCCTATATCACTTACTGGGAGGCCACATCCAAAACCCTAGCTCATTATATCATTCATATTCCTTATCTTTTTGTAGCAGTCTCAGACATCAAACTGTGAAGATTTTTCCTCTGAAAATATTTTTGGCTCCCCAGCAGAATTCTCAGGCATCTGAGTTGGCAGCTTTGGAGTTGTCACTTGGACTGTCATGTAGATGCATTGCTGATGAGTTCTTCTACCTGCTGTATCCACCTACATGTCATTGTCATTTGACTCACAGATATCATTTTTCTTTGAATGTAACTTGTGCAGTTTCATTCCCTAGTGAATATTTCTTTGCTACCGCTCCCTCATGAGATCCGTATGAAAGATAATTTTTATTCAGGTTCTTTAATAGCTTCATACCAGCCAAATTCTAATATATGGGTCATTTGCTCACCTACTTTTTTTTTTCTTTGTAAGTCATAAAGATAACAGATTCTCCACTACATGCCAAAATGTCCATGTGTGCATGAAAATCTCATTTTGTTGTGACTAGAAGCTTTAGTGTTAATTGATATTTTATACTGGATGAATTGCATGCTGTGAATCTGGATATATCCCATTAAAACAAAAGGTCTATTAATATTTTGCTTTGAGTCATCATTAATAGAAAGACTGACAGCATAATTAATAGTGTAAAGAAAGAAAGCTTTACTTGCAATGGTGCAGTGTGAAAACATTGGGCTACTCTCATATAAAAAATATTAGGCATAGCTATTACATAAAAATGAACATTTTCAGAGGAAATATGGGAGAAAAACACTCAGAGCACTATTTTTTTTACTTTTACTTATGTTCTCTGATGGCTCATGCACTCACCTAACTTGAATATGTCCCTCTCAATCTTCTGTAGGCATCATCCATTTACTTCATTTTGTGTGATCCTCAAATTTTGCTATGTCATCATTCCCCTCCTCTTTTAATAAATTAGATTGTTCACTTACAAATACACCTTGCTAATGGGTAGCACAGCTGTAATGTTCCAGTAACAGCACAAGAAAAGAATTCTTATTCATTCACAGTTCCTTCTCCTCTTTCTCTCCACCCTCCCAAGAGGCAGTAAAAAGAAACAGATTTTGAAACACGCATTCCCAACTCTGAAAGCATAGCAGAACTTTAATGGAAGAAGGTGAGCACTTTGTCAGATGGGATGGGGGAGCAGTGGCAGGAAGGAAACAAAGCTATCTGAATTGCCCTCATTCCTCTGACAACCAACACCTAATTGCTCCATTCCATATTGTGCGCAACCTGTGATTAACGTATGGACTGCTGGCCACAGATAAAAGCATAACTGTCAATGTGAGGCAAAAATCATAAATTTGCATTCTCTGAGAATTTCTTATATTGTTCCACAAGTTGACACAGGGCTGAGGAAACATAACTGTAGTTGTATCTCCCACAAAAAGGTGAAAACAAGGCTAGTTCTTCCAAGAAAGTCATTGAGGAGTGTAAGGTAAGATTCACCCAGAAAGTCAAAATGGTTTCATCAGGATACAACAAGAGAAAGAAGAGCATTTTCTAGAAGGGAGCTGTGTGGCAAGGGGAGACCATGGCCTATAGATAGTAAGATAAGCAGGCAAAGTGATTTGATGTCTGTAAGGAATTGCTGAGAGCAATGCTGAATTACTGCAGGCCTTTTAAAGCTTGAAAAACTGAAGAGGTTCAACAGAGTCATAGAGTGAGATTATGGCTAAGCACAGACAATCAAAAAGCCCAATGTTGAATCAATTCAATCTTTGCAGGTCAGTCTAAGTTGCATAGATTGAACCAATAAGCAAGTGAACAGACATTCACTTTTGATTCTGGAAATGCAGCCTCATGCCTGCAGTGGCCCAGGCCAGGACCTGGGGGTGCTAGAGCACACCTCCCTGATTACTTGAAGGAGACAGCTTGGGCTAAGGCAAGCCTTCCCACCCTGTAAAAGGCAGGTTGCAGGGGAGTTGCAAAGCATCCTGGGATGCTGGAGGACTGTGAGTTCATTTGAATCTGGAACAGAAGTTCAATAAACCAATTAACTTAAAGCAGTTAATTCTGATACTACGTTCATCCAAGTTTATCTTAAACTGAATTTGGCCATATTGAAAGCAATTTATGCACACTGAAATTCTGTTGTGCTACAGATTTGAACCAGTTTCCAATTATTATTCTGGTTGATGTGTCATTTCCATGCCTTGCCTACATGTTACAGTTAGCAGGTGATGTTTCTAATGAATGTTAGTCTGTATTAATGTTACTTAGTGCTAATGATAAGTCACACATTGAGGGTTAATACCCTCTCTAATGTACATTGTTCAGACGTGTTTTTAGAGAGCCAGTGAGCGGGGGTGTGGCTAAGGGCTGTAAGTCTGCTCCATGCCTGCCTTACTTGCTGGCTTTCTAACCATAATATAGACCAGAAAAGAGGGAACAAGGGCCCCATGAGCCTTTTTGATTACCCCCTCTAGCTGCCAAATCACCCCACTGCCTCCCATCAGTTCCCGGATTTCCCCTCTGCACCACAATTGGCACTTCCATCGCAGATTGGCCACTCCATTCCCAGATCACTGCCCTGCCACCCAAATCAGCCCCAAAAACAGTGGGGGATCCCCCCCTCTATGCCTGGGCTTTAGTCTATACCATCCCTATGTACCCAAATCCAGCCCACATAAGACCCAAGAGCTGCTTGGCAGCTACTTCCCCCACCCCCACTCCATTGCTTCCCTTTCAGTTGCAATGCCTGGCTGGATCTAGGCACACAGGGGTGATTTGCAGGGACACCATGAATAGGAATGGAGGAGAAATCCCTTCCCCAGCACCTCTTCTACTTTCAGGGTGAGGGGTGCATGATAGGAGGGGAAAAGAGGGCAGTCATAGGAGGAAGTGGGTGAGTCAGGAGCTGCCAGGCTGCTATTCCCTCTGCCTTCCCAAACTGCCCTCTCCAACCCCCAAATCATCCCTAGATCTGGGAACACAGGGGATGATCTTCAGGGACCCCAGGAGTAGAAATGGAGGAGGAACCCTTTCCCAACATGTCTGCCTCTTTCAGAGTGGCAGGCCAGCCATCTAGGGGTAGGATGGACCAATGGGAAGCACACCCCTGTGTCAAGGGCATCTAGGTCTCACAGAAGGGAAAAGTGGGTGAGAGCTGGGGGTAGAGGAAGTGATTTGGAGGTTGAAGCGTGGCAGTTTGGGAAGGCAGATGGGGAAGTGGCTTGGCCGCTTCCCACCTACACACTTCCTCCTACCACTTCCTTCTTTTCCCCTCCTGTCATTCATCCCTCACTCCTTCCCCATGCCCACCTTCCCCTGTCTTCCCTACTGTCTTCACCACTTTTCCCTCTCTCTGCATTCACCCCATCCCTGTCCACCTGTTGCCCAGATGTTCACATCTATTAGTCCAGGGCTTTAATATCCTGGATGATAACTAGTCCACCAAGGAGCAGTACCTCCTGGGATACTTGAGGACTACAATTAATGGTTTTTATCCCAGGTAAACATCTAGAAGTTAACTCAAGCTAGGCAGCACAACTCAAAGATAATCCTTGACCAAATGTTCACATCTTTAAAACACCTAAAAGGCACTTACAACTTTTTAATGAGCTATAATGCATGATCAATCAAGTTTTAGGTGCCCTTAATAGAGGGGAGGGCAAAATATGTCCTGCAGGCCAGATCTAGTCTGCCAATTGATTGGAGCTGTGGCTCCATGCTCTGTATGGGGTTGAGCCCTGCCCACTCTCACCCAGGGCAACCCATACTGCACTCCCACCTGCACTTGCTTCACACTCACTGATGGCACCACACCGGCACTGGCCCCAGCCCCAGCCCCAGCCAGCATTTATAGCTTCCTGGCAGGGAATCTTTCACTGCTGCTGTATCCTCCTGGGTACTGCTTAGCTCTCCTAACCTCCAGTGGCGTCTCCTCCTGACATTGCTGCAACACTCCAGGCAGCAGGTAGCACAGGGAAGTGGCAGTGGCCATGGAGTTGCATGCCAGGCACTATATGCCCAGCCAGGCAAGGCGGGGAAGCTGCTGCCAGGAAGCTCCTTCCTCAGCTGAGGCCAGGGCCAGGGCAATGCCATTGGCAGGCACAGGGCATATGTGGGTGGAAGCATGGCGCGGGCTGCCCCAGGTGGGAGCTGGTGGGCTTGGCCCCATGCAGAGCATTGCAGGGACAGATGCAAGCCAGATGTGGGGGGAAGGTGTGGACCACACTTGCACCTACACTGCACTGCCTTGGCAAGCTGTGCTACCACGTAATAATGTCAAAGGCTGGTCCCAAGTTCTTGTTGTAGGGTTCACTGGGGCATAGATCAATGTATATACTGCTAAAAGGCTTTGCTAAAGATTTGGCCAGACTAGGTTTGACCAGCAAACCTGACCTATGTATAAACTCCTCACATAAACAAAACTGTGGGATGTGCATTCCCACTAAGATATGGGATGGGGAAATGGTGGTAAAAGTTTTAGGATAATCTCATACCAGAATGATAAGGCTGGAATGTGACCACCAGGTCAGAATGTGAAACAAGCCCCTGGAACAGGACATTTTGAGTTATTCAAGGCACAGAAGGAATGCAATATGTAATTTGTTTTGATCATTGTAGGAGAGTTGGGAATAAGGGGGATTTGCAGTGGCCTGGGAGAGCCTATATGTTATTTTGCCAACTACCTTGTCATTGGTACAAATGCCTTAACTCCTGGTTTGATGTACTCATTAGGCCAAAAGTTGTTAGCACTGTGCTTGCAGAAAATAAACCTGGCTGAATCTTTGCCACTGAACTGAGCCTGTGGTCATTCTTTAAGACAAAATTGGTGTTGGAATCTCCTGAATGTGGCTTGTTGACACTGCAGTTCCTGAAATGTCAACACTGACAACACAACAATAACACCCGTCAAGAACAACAGCACTGATGCTGATAACATCTGATGACACTTGTGACCCCAACCACTTGTTTGATAAATGGCAAACTGCTCTCTCATAGGGCCACAGCCTGAGAATTTCAAGCTAGAGAGTCCCCTCCTCCCCTCCTTTATAATTCCCCTGGAGTTGAATGAATTATGTACATGCTGGGTAATGGAGAAAGGCAGTCCATATGAGTTTAAAAAAGAAAGTGGGGAAACTTAGACAGGAATTCAAAAGTTATAACAGAAGTAGCAGCATTGAAAAATATTAAAAGTAAAAAATGTAGGACACTGCAGGAAATGGAGATGGCCTCGGATGGTTAAGGCAGCATTCTACAAAGCTAACAGAGCAGGTGAGAAAAAAAAAGGAAAGGAGTTACTAAAAACAAAACAGATAGTGAAGCACTGGAAGTCTCAAGCCCTGCTGGATGGGCAGCAAGCTGTGCGGACACATGATAAGTTACAATTGTAGGAACATAACAAAAAGTTAGAAACAGTAGTTGAAAATATGAAACAAGTGAAAGCACCACTCCTCAATGTAAATCTTAAAATACAACAAAATGCTTCAGACACTAATGTAGCACTTGGAGTGTGGGTGCATAAATGGAAAAAGGTGGCTCTTGAAAAGTAAAATAAAAGAACATTGGGATGATTGTGATAATTACTAGGACAGAGATAAATGGGATGACCCAGATCAAGCACCACCCAATGACTCATAGACAGTAGCCACCACACCACAGCCATCACCATTTGAAAGTCAGGCTTCAAGAAATTCTATTCTGAATCCTAGAGCAAATCTGTAAAAGCAGAAAAGATAAAAGTGTTGGAAGAGTTTAAAAACCCCCCACTATGAGTCTGTCCTTTTTCAGAAGTAAAATGGATCACCTAGCTTTAAAGAGCTCATACCTGGAATAAATAAGGAAGGTCCCCAGCTAACAGAAAGATTGCAGTGAATGCCAGGAACTTCCCAGGGTTCACCCCCATTAAATAATGTTATCTAGAAGAGGGGGCATAACACAAAAAAGACAGGACAAGCAAACTTGCACTAAGATTTTATCCATTAAAGAATAATAAGATAACTGCTTTAGCAAGTGCCGTAGGGTCCCCACCATCAGAACATTTTAATGGATTTCTCACATGGATAAACAAATGTTTTAAACTACTGCAAGCAGTGGGTACACATTACAGGAAAAGCCTCTTTTTTTTTGATACAGGCTCCCTTAATAGTTACACTATGGAAATAAACTACAGTGGACATGTCCGCATGAGAGACTACTTCACAATCATTACTGTGAATTTATTTGGTACTTGTATTAGCAAATACTAAATAAATGCACAGTAACCATAGTTACTGCTCAGTAGAATTGGCAAACATCTTTTAGGTGATGCTACTGCACAGTAGCCTAATAATATTGCACAGTAGCGTATTAGCACTGTCCATGCTGTGAGGCACTACTGCACAGTATTTTTCAGCTACTGCACAGTCACCGTCTTGTGTGGACATGCCCAGTGTTTCTCAAATGATTAAAAGCTTAGCCCAAACACATTTCAAGCTGCCCACAGATCGAGCTATCCTGCAAGCATTGATGAGAGAGAAACCCAGACACACCTGGTGGAGAAAGAGAAAACTTTTTATGAAATAAGTTAAAGAAATTGAGCAAGAAACAGTGAAAGTAATTGTGTTACAAGCATAACCTCCCGGTGTGTCATAGTGGATTAATGCTTTGTGTGAGAATGGAGGGAAAACATGACCAATGAGTGAATGGCCAAAGGGGATGATCTAGTCAGTGACCTAAGAATCTGAGCTGGGTGATAGTGACCATGAGCTGATCACCTTCACTATCCATCACAAAGCTGGCAAGTCAGTCAGCAATGCAGAAGTCCTCAACTTTAGGAAAGCTGACTTTGATAAGCTCAGGAGGCTTGATGTCGAGGATGTAAGGGACCATGAGTCAACAGGAAGAGAAGTCCAAGAGGAATGGTTGCTCCTCAAGGGAGTGATCCTGACAGCACAAGGGATGTCCAACCCATCTCAGAGGAAGGGTAGCAAAAGGGCACAGCAACCCCCTTGGCTCAGCAGGGAACTCAAGGACCTGCTACACCTAAAAAGAGAGACTTATAAAGAATGGAAGGCTGTAATCACCAGCAAGGAGGAGTACTCAGCACTAGTCCGTACCTGCAGGGAGCGGACCAGGAAAGCCAAAGCTGTAACCGAACTCCATCTGGCTTCATATATCAAGGATGATAAAAAGTCCTTTTTCAGATATGTAGGGAGTCATAAAAAAGCAAGGGTCATTGGACCCCTGCTAAACCATATGGGATAACTGACACCCAGGAAAAAGCCAACCTGCTTTATGGGCACTTTGCATCGGTCTTTCATCAGACCAAAGGGACTGCCCTGCCTAGCATGACTTGGGATGGCCAGGGTGAGGGCGTATTTATACCCAGCATTGGTGTAGACCTTGTAAAGGAACACCTTGAGAGGCTAGACATCTTCAAGTCAGCTGGTCCTCACAGATTATACCCTAGAGTACTCAAGGAGCTGGCAGGTGTCATAACCCAACCATTGACAAAAATATTTGAAAACTTGTGGTGCTCAGATGAAGTACCTGAAGACTAGAAGAAGGCCTATGTGGCAGAAGTAGATCCTGGAAATTACAGGCCAATCAGCTTGACCTCAATCCTCAGTAAGACTCTCGAGAAAATTATCAGACTCTTCTTGATAAGCTGCTGATGGCAACATCCTGAGGGACAGACAGCACAGGTTTGTTGTGGGTAGGACTTGCCTGATCAATCTTATCTCCTTCTATGACCAGGTGACATATCACCTGGACAAGGGAGAAGAGATTGACATCATATATCTGGACTTTAAAAAAACCTTTGATCTGGTGTCCCATGATCTCCTCATGGAAAAATTGGCCAATTGTGGCCTCGGCTACACCATAGTCTGATGGCTGGGAAATTGGCCCTAAGGTCAGACCCAGAGTGTAGTAGTCAATGGAAGAAATCATTATGGCACTCCATGACCAGTGGTGTCCCCCAAGCCGCTGTCCTTGGACCAGTTCTCTTTAACATCATTATCAACGATGTGGACATTGGTGTCAGAAGCACACTGGCCAAGTTCGCCAATGACACTAAACTTTGGGGCATAGCATCCACACCTGAGGATAGGCTGGTGATCCAGGCTGACTTGGATAAGCTTAGAAAGTGGGAGGATATAAATGCACTAGTGCGAGGGGCAACCATAGAGATGCTCTGGCAGCCAGAGCGTCTCCTTGGAGTGCCCAACCTCTGGTTGTCTCAGAGCATGGTCTGGGTAATCAAAGTAACCCACTTCTTTATACTTTGCTTTTTTTAGACCCGTCTAATTTTCTCCCCACACGGCAACATTTTTTTGTTCTCGCACATGCCTGTTGCCCCATCTCAAAGGGGTTTGAGGGGAGGCAAGAGGCACATGGGCACTTATGTGGACGTGCCCAGTGAGGTTAGTTTTCACTAACAGAAATGAGGTTAGAAGTTAATCAGGCTTGCTGTTCAAAAAGTAATGGATGGTGGCTCTATGTGTGCTATGCCTCTCTCACTGCCAACAGTACAAAAGGGGCTGGGGGTCCAATTGGTATGAACATAATTGGTTAATGAGGTACCATGAGTAAAAAATAGTGTGTGTGGTTTGGGGTACTCTCATTTTATAATGAAGGAAGAAACCTGTCCAGGAAACTGGGAAGGATTCTGCCTGAACATACCAAGTACAATCCAAATTGGGACTCCCGCCTTCCTGCCAACCAGTAATACAAGCACTCTAACTGAGTTTATCATTCCTTCTGACAATATAAGGGATTTGATCTTTGACTTATATCTCCCAATAACTGAATTACACCTAAACATACAAGGCCTAGTAAAATGCAGAAAGGATTCTTTCATTCCCACAACTGACCTCATATAACAACAAATCCAGGACACAAACAAGATACGGGAACAAATAAAGACACCTTGGTAGACTATATATACCTTACACCCAATAGTCCAAACACTGTGGTACTAATGATAACACAAAGAGTAACCTAAATCCATAGATTCCTAGATGCTCGGGTTGGAAGGGATCTCAACAGATCATTGAGTCTGATCCCCTGCCTGCGCAGAAAAAACTGCTGGGGTCAGATGACCCCAGCCAGATGCCTATCCAGCCTTCTCTTAAAGACCCCCAAGGTAGGGGAGAGCACCACTTCACTTGGAAGCCCATTCCAAATTCTGGCCACTCTTACTTGAAGAAGTTTTTCCTGATATCTAGCCTAAATCTGCTCTCTGTCAGTTTGTGATCATTGTTCCTTGTTACCCAAAAAGGCACCCTGACAACACTTGTATTCTGGAACTTGTTGAATAATAGTTCCCTATTAATTTTATCCATACCCTTCATGATTTTATAGACCCTTCATCCTCCTCCTTTCCAAACTGAAGGGTCATAGTCTTTTTGGTTCCTCCTGGTACAGCATAACCATCATAACCCTTCATAACCATCATAATCTTTGTTGCCCTTCACTGTACGTTTTCCAATTCCTATCCTGTACATAACTTTAATGTATTTTTAATATGTGAAGACCAAAGTTACATGCCGTATTCAGGGTGAAGGTACACTATGAATTTATATGATGGGATAATTTTTTTTTCCATTTCTTTTTTCAATCTCTTTCTTAATCATGCCCAAAGTTATATTAGCTTTTTTGGTCACCACTGAGCATTGAGCCAATATGTTTAGAGAACTATCTACACTGTTCTGTGAAATCTTTCTACAACTCTTCACCATTATATTGGGATTTCACTACCTAGAATAATTTAGTATTGTCGTATTTGAATATTTAATTATGTCCAGCACAAACTACTTTGAACCTGGATTAATAAAGAAAAATGAGGGAATACCCTGTTTATGCAATGAATATCTAACTATATTACTAATACAGGTCCCAATTTTCAAAATTTCAGATTCCTTCTGATGGGGATCTCCCTGGTTAAATTAATTTTTATGCCATATTTTGATAACTCTATCAATATATTCACCCCAGCCAAATGCTTAACAGCTAAATTCCCTGAAGTTTTTAATTTGAATATAATTTTCTGGCAATCCCTGTGGTTGAACTTCAGTTTTGATTAAAAATCTCTTGCCTGATGGCTGCAGGCCAGATAAACAAGACTCTTTTTTGCTCTTCAGTGTCTTTAAAGAGCTGCCCTTCAACTTTTTATCAGATGCTTTGAGTAAGTATCAATATATGTTGTGAGTATTGGTGGTGTTGGAGTAAAAAGCTTGGATGTAAAATCTTTGAAGACAGTACAACAGACCCTGTGAAGAGGGGAAGGGTGCCATTTTTTAATTTTTTTTTCTGCTGGCTGGCCACAGCTGTTAAAAGAACTCCTGGGAAATACAGAACAGCTTGCCAGGATCACTGGCATTTTTCTTCCTGTACCCAAAGGATCTGAAGAGTTTAAAATGTCTAAAAAGCAAAAGAACTATCCTAGCACCCAATTCTTTCTAGTACTATTTGTTTCTCTAGTTTTTAAAAGAGACTATTTCTTCATTACTATTAATAAGTGTTAATAGTGTTGCATTGTGGCATCCTTGAGGATAGTACTGTGCTGTACTCATTACCAGAAAGAGACAGTTCTCATTCTGGAGGATTTTTAATCAGAGGGTTTGAATAAAGAAACAACACATACACAGTGAAACTGTTGATGAATGGTACAGCTTTGTTGTTTACACATTTTGCTGGTTATTTACTGTTTTTTTAATTGTAATATAAGTCACATGGCAGGAATGATAAGTCTAAGAAAGAAGAAGGGACTATCTGGAAAGGAAAAGACCTTGAGTTATAGGCTGGGTCCTTGTTACAATTAAGACAGAAACTTGCCTCCGTCTCCTCCCCTCACTGTCCTTTAGCCAATTTTTCCAATGACTATAATAGTGGCTCAGCTTCAAAAGGAGCATGAGAGAGAAGCCAAGGAGATGACTGATCTGTGGTGTGGTGGTTTGAGTGGTTTACTTGAAAATCTGAGACCCTGGTTTATACCTACTCTGAGTTAAAGGAGCCTAGAAGCCAGATTCTCTGACCATATCCACTCGGTTATTGTGGGGAGGGGGAGAGATAGGTCTTCCTATTTTTTTTTTTAATTTCCAGTGAGCATGTCCAGTCTGTATGCATACATACTTGTTTACCATGTATCCAGGAATAGAATTTCTCTGGACACATAAATGGCACATAAAAAATTGTATATATCACCAAATGTGGACACTTAAGACCAGAAAGGGAACAAACTGCCACTAAATCTAGAGCCATTCACTAGCTACATAACTAACTTTGCTCTGGATCCTCAACAAAACTATGAATGGAGAGGAACAGTGGAAAAAGTCTTGGTCATGCCCTATTCACTGTTCTTTCAGCATCTACTCTCTGCCACTGTGAGACACAAGATAGTGGACAAGATAGTCCTAGGGCATTACCCAATAAATGGTAGTTTTTATGTTCTTATGAGTTTGAGAAGCAACTAAACTTAAGTATGATCTTACAATTATTAGTATATCCACATATGTGGTTGAAAAAAAATGGGGTCTGCAGTGTATTGAACAGTCCTGAGAAGTTACTAGGTTGTGAAACTAAACTTTTATACCCTTTGACATCTTTATAATAAGCTTAAATTGCTTTCAAGCTTATAATCCCTTTTTTTAAGACTATGATGGTAGAGGACTCAACAACCCAGGAAGTCCCTTCCAGTTCTATGATCTTATACTGATCACATTCCAGTAACCTGGTGATTAGGACACTCTCCTGAGAAGTGAGAGATGATGATTTAATCACAGGAATGGAGACACACAAAACCCAGGACTTCCATTTTCTGGGGCAGTGTTCCAGTCATTAGGAAATTATATAGGAGCTGGATAACATCAGCTCACTTAAAGTATTCCTGGCTGCTGTGTTTTGAGTGGAACTCACTGTTGGCAGGATGATATGCCTGTTCAGAAATCTCCTATGAACTTGGACTCCTTAGGGGATTTAGACAGAAAAAGCCTAGAAGATCCTGAATAAACTCTGGCATGATGTAGACATCAAGGTATTTAGCCAGGCCAAAAAGATGGCAGAATTGGGCAAGCACAGAAGCAGAACTTTAGACATCAAGGGACCATTACAAGTAAGAACTTTTAAGTTCCTAAAGCACGGGTGGTCAATCTTTGGCCTGTGGGCCAAATGCAGACTGTGGAGCCTTGGAATCTGCCCCCTGGCAATGCCCACCAGTCCAAAAAATTGGCAGGGGAAGAGCAGTGGCAGTACTGCCATCCCTCCATGCTGGCAAAATCCTAAACCCCACAGGGCAGGTCTGAGCTGAGCCACAACCCCCCAACACTTCCAGATCAGATCCAGGCCATACCCCCTTCCTTCCGGGCTACTGAGTTCGGGCTAAGCTATGCCCCCCTTCCCCCTGCAGGGCCAGATCATGCACCCTTCTCTTCACCCAATCACGTTGAGACTGTCCCACACCTCCTTCCTCCTACAGAGCCCTCCCCCTGTATACCTGGTTTGTGGCTGGGCCAAGCTCCTTCCTCTTGCCCACAGGGCCAAGCCATGCCCCTCTTTCCTTCTCCCAACCAGCTTGGGCCATGCCAGGACCCCTTCCTCCCATGGGCAGGGCCATGCCCCCTCTTCCCCATGGGGCTGGGTAGGAGCCAGGCCACACCTCCTCAAACCTACAGGGCCAGCTTGGAGCTGGCCCAAACTCCCTTCCATTACATGGCTGGATTGGGGCCAGGATGCCCCTCTCCCCTCTGTCTGGCCAGTTGGGGCCCGCCAGATCTGGGTCAAGGAGAGATTGGGCACTGTCCACCTGGCCCACCAGCCAAAAAGGATTAGAGGCTTAGACATCTAATTGTCAGCTCACTTAAGGTGCATATTACCTTTTATTGATTTGATCATTATTGGTAGACCAATGGCTTAATTAATTCTTCAGCCTTTGTTTTACTGAACATTAATTCCCTTTCTTAATTTGACTTTTCTGTCCTGCATCTGATACAGGACAATATTATATCAGTAAGACGATTCAGTAACAGAAAAAGTACATTAAACTATTGCTGGGAAAATAATGGCTGTTTTAGTTAAGTAGCTGAACAGAAATCACATAAAGTATAATTAGCTTAGATTCTTATCACAAGGTGTATTTCTTTACAGTTTCATGGTGAGAAAGAAATCATTTTGGGCTGACGTAAAACTGTTTGACCCAAAACTGTTTGAACCAAGCTGGATGAAATAATACATTTCAAGCTAAGTCTAAAATCTATTACATTTTTAGTTCTGTAAACCATCTTCAAATTTTTTTAAGGTTACTTTCAAAACCATATTGATATTAAAAAATCAAACTTTATTTTGACAATATCAAAATAAACTTTACTTGTGAAAGTGAGCTTCTGCTGGGTTTTTTTTTTTTTCCTATTTGCTTTCTTAACCAAAAACTATTCACTAAATTCAATCAAATTCATGAGTAGCAAATACTTTTGGCCTCCTATTTTTTAACAAATTCACTTTTTGCTAAAAAAATGCTCAGATCTGCACTAACCCTCAAGTTACAAGCCTCTCCTAATCGCTGTAGGAAAAGGGAGAGCAATCATATTAAAAAAACCCCCAATGAATAGAGTTGATTGAAAACAATTGTACCATAAGTAACTAAGTGGAATTCATTGCAGGATTTTGGACTTAGAAAATTAGCTAATGAGATGGATTAGTTAAAGAAAAAAAAAAAAGGCATCACAAGTCTCACAATAAGTCTGTACCAAGAGAAAAGTCTAGCATAGGAAAAACAGTGGCAGTATTTGGCCTTGGGTAATTGATAAAGGAGGAAGAAAAAAAGTGAGTGTCGCAGGGCACCTCAGTGCCTGGTCCTAGAGAGGAGAAACTGCCAGGGGGAGAGCCCCTGGCAGAGCCTAGCGAGCCCAGCTGAAGGTTGCCAGGGTAACAAGCGCAGCTGCGAGTTGCCGGAGCAACTAAGGGGAGCCTGCTGCCTGTAAGAGGCAGGGCCTGGCCCTTATAAAGCCCAGGGGGTCCAGGAACTGCTCTAGCTGAGAGAAGGATGGCAGCTCTGAGAGGTTTGAGCACCATGGTTTAGCCAGGAGGCTTTATGTTTGAGTTATAGCCAGGCGGCTCGAGTTTATGTTCGGCTTTGATATTACACTGGTGGTTTGGGCGAGGCTGTAGGGGTTGGAGGAGGCCTCATAGGGACCCCAGAGGGGTGGGGCCCCAGCGCCAGAGTGAGGGCACAGTACTTTAAGGGGGAACCCCAGTGGTATGGGAAACCCGGTGCCAGTGAAGGCGCAGCTTGCGGCGTGGAGCGCAACCAGTGGGTTGCGGGCGGGGAATATAGACCCCGGGTTGTGTGTGGGGCACAGAGACCCCAGCCCCAGAGAGGGGCAGCTTTGTGAGGCCCCAGTGTGGGCATGACGAGCCCCAGAAGGGGGCACTGCTCGGAAGCCCTAGCGTAGATGTGGCGAGCCGCAGAAAGGGGGAGCGCACTTTAGAGGAGCCCAGCGTGGGCCCAACGAGTCCCCAAGAAAGGGGGGGACTATTGAGAAGCCCAAGGTGGGCACGGCAAGCCCCGAAGAGGGGGAGCGCCATATTGAGAAGCCCGAGACAGGCGTAGCGAGCCCGCCCGTAGGCTAGTGCAGCGATACCCCTCAGACAGAGGCAAGGTGCTGTGGTTGTCCCTGAGGAGAGGGGATAGCAGTGCGATGAGCCTGGACCAGAGAGGGTACCCGTGCGGTTGGCCTGAAGGACCGGAGACCCGCTAGAGGGTCCCTGAGCGGGACCACACTTTTAGAGAAGGCCCAGAGTGGGCTTGATGAGAGTCCCAGTGAGGGGCTAGGTATTAGAGAGAGCCTAGAGTGGGCTAGACTACAGGGGAAGCCCAGGAGTGGGCTAGATCACAGAGGAGGCCCGGGAGAACGGGCGTGTATCGTGACAGACCAACGTCCAGCACATCTGCGAGGCTTGGGGCGTGGTATTAGGGCTTGGTAGGAGCCACGCGCAGCCCATAAGGCTAGGGTGCCTGGGAAGCACCCATCATACCGGGAGACCACAGGAGTCCAGGAGAACCGGGGCGACAGAGGTCCCGAGTAGCCGTGCCCAGGGAGTCATAGGCAGCCTCCCAACCTTATATTTACCAGCAAGACGTGGCGGGCGAGAATAAGAGGGTGTCTTGGGCCGGCCTTGACACGGAGTGAGGGACCTCAAGGAGATCATGGCCCTCCTAAGGGACCCCGCCGTGACAGTGAGTCATTGGACCAGAGGGAGAAAAAGCAAGCAAGAAACTGTCTCTATACCCTGTTGGTTCTTGTGCTCACCTGGGATGTGTGAACACCCAGTTCCCACTAATACTTTATTATTTATACAAAGTGGAACAGCTTAAATGGACACTAACATCTAGCTCCAGTAAAAGACTCACTGTATCATCTGACGTTTAGCAATTTGGCCCTACAGGTGAGTCAACATCCAGAATTAGGTGTTGCTTGTCCATTATAAGCTGTCCTGAGCCTTTTGGACAGGGCAGGATATAAATAAGAAAAATAAATAAATAAATAAAATAATTTCTCTATCCAGTGTGTGTCAGTGCACTTGCAGTGCCTGCCACTTTAAGGGTGGAGTCAGGCAGGCAGCAGGTGCTTGATTGTGGCAGCCCTTTTAGGATACTGGCTGCCTATATAAACATAGCAGTTTGCTGCTGCCAGCCCAGGCAGAAACACTGCCTGGTTGAGCTGCATGGAACATGTAGCACAGGGGTGGGCAAAATGCATCCTGAAGGCTGGATGCAGCCCACCAGGCCATTCTATCTGGTTCACAGAGCCCTTAAAAAATTTAGAAAAAGAATATTTATCTGCCCTGGGCTGCCTGTCATGCAACCCTCAACGGCTTGCCAAAACTCAGCAAGCAGCCCTCCGCCCAAAATAATTATCTGCTCCTGATCTAGCAGGTAGGAGCTAAAGGCTCCTGGTCCTGGGTATGACCTAAAACTGTACCCTGTCAGGGAATGGTGGCCTGGTGGGGCTCCTGGTGGTGCAGGAGTCCCCAGGAAATGCCAGGCCAGTTATCTTCCCAGTGAAAGGTGAGGAGGGATGCCTTAACACCAGCCCCCATCTTTGGGCAGGCTTTGGAGGCAGTAGTGGGGCCAGGCATGGATGTGACCACCTGAGCCCATTAGGAGGGTGTAAGACCCCAGGGAGTGAGTGTAGTGGGGCCAGGCATGGCAAATGGAGTGCCACCTGATCCTATGGGGGTGGTTGACCCTGAGGCCCTGAGACAGAGGGTAGTATAATAAGGCCCAGGGGAAGAGGGTGGAGTTTTGTGGCCACACAGACTAGGGCTGAATTGGAGTAGGCCTGAAGGGCTGTGCATGTGGAGGGGCTGAGTAAGGCTGAACAGGAGTAGGCCTGAAGGGCAGTCCCAGGGGTACCTTGAGTAGGGCCAAACTGGGAATAAGCTTGAAGAGAAGTGCAAGGGCCAGCCCTATGAGTAGTTGATTGGGAAGACAATGAGCAGACCCTAGGATGGGGCATGGTACAGAGGCCCTAGTGAGGGCATGGTAGGAACCCCATATGAGGGGAATAGGCCAAGGTATGTCTTCAGATGCCCAAGGCCATAGTTTGGGCCAGAGGCTGAGTAAGGGGGAAGAGATAGGGGTGAGTCCTAAGCCTGGTGAGTCCTCCACTGCAAGGAAGCCGAGTGTAGGTTGAAAGTAAGACCTGTAGTTGAGCACAATGACCTGCTGCTCCAGGGGCAAGTGAGAGTCCCTGTGAGACCCTGGAACACCAGTTGTAATGTGGGTCAAGGGAATCATGTGGATGTGGTATAGGGGAGGTCAGAGCCACAGATAGTGCCCCTTGGCATTGAGGTATGTAATGGACAGTCTCCTGCATTTACCATCCATCTATGGGAACACCAAAGTCATGGCAGGAGAGACAGGATGGATAGCACCATAGAGACAGGTGGGCAGACCAGCATGGGACCCTGTCCCTAGTTAGCCCCTGTCATATAGTGTATGGGGAAAAGTAGAATCCACAGAAGGGGAAATCACAAAAGGCAGCACTATGAGCTAATCCAAATTTATAGGACATGTTGATAAGAGCTGTGTCTGAAATCCTTCCGGTCCCCAGGGCTCATATAGCCATCTGCAGTCCTGAGTTGTGAATGCCATTCTTCAATGGATGCTCATATCAGAAGCCCTCCTACATGCAAGTGCTTAATTCATTCTTTTATATAGAGTTGCTGCAGAGAAAGGTGGTTCCTCAGAATGAGGGGGGAATTCAACCCACAGCTTCTACTTTCTGACGGACTGCTCAAGGTCATTATATGAAAAGTGGTTCTTCTTCCTTCGCCTTAAAATCTGTTTTAAAAGAAAATTATCATAAATGCATTTTGTGAAGGACCTGTGAATGTCACTGTGTATTATGTATGTTCTGAGAACACCTCCAAGAGATATGGGCACAGGGACATCTAAGTTTCTAAATCCAGTTGAGCTGAAGATGAGCTAGATTCCTAGTTGCTCAGACTGGGGTAGTTTGGTGTATGCCCAGGAGTAGAAAGGTACCAAGAAGATGACAACGTTGTTTAGGAAAGTATTAGTCAAATTAAGTGCCTCCAGAGCAGGTGCTTTTTTGTTTTTGTTTTTAACGCACAAGTTATATTTCTGGAACTATCCTATAGTGCCTAACTACCACTTAGAGAAAGGACTTTGTTTCTTTCCCTTCCTTCCCTATCCCCCCTGCCCCCAACCTTTTCCTTTGGCTCTTTCTAATGGATAACTTCAGGCTTAACGTATCTGCCCCACTGGCTGATTTCTGCAAAACACACTCTTAGAGGCCCCTAATTCTTCCTGAGCATCCCAGGGCACCCAACTCAGGACTGAGGATTCCATTATGTAAAGGGTATCCAAAGGTCAGATGTTCAAGGTTGGGCACTGTAAAACTTATGTCCCTTTCTATATTTATCACATATGTAGCCCTTGTTCTTCAAGATGTCTCTTGAATCTTAAAGCAGTATTTCACAACTGTTAGGTATACATCCATGGGTGGATCCAGGATTGCAATGACTTGGGTGCAGCCACACCTCCATTGGCTGTATGATGTACATGCAGGGATGAGAGTTCACAGTGCATGTGCTACACAACTAAAGGGGTATGGATGCCAGTTAGTTCTGAGCTCACCAGCATATCAGCAGGGAACAGCACTCATCCCCTGGGCTCTGAAGATGCATGCAAGCAGGGCCTCTGAGCAAACTTGGCATCACTTGGCCAGTTAGCATCCCAGCAGGAGCTGCACTGACATGCCAGTGAGCACAACCAAAAAGGTGTACCACCACACTGCTGCACACTCTCCAAATTTGTCCCTATATATACACCCCTTTTTCCAACCCTCTCCTCGCTTTGTCTTCCCAATGCTAGGGCTCTTTATAACACTGCCATCCTTCTAGAGGCATAAATAAGCAAATGAGATGGATAACAGACATGCAGCTTCTGTGCCTAGATGCATCAATATCCAACTTCTACACAGAACAAGAAGGGGGCAGAAGAAAGTTTTTTGCACTCTTTCCTATCACTTACCTGTGCAGAATAGAGTACAAACTTTGCTGGTATAAAATGAGGTTTATAACAGTTTAGTAATACTGTTCTACTACCCTTCTCAATTTATCTACTTGCTCTTTGTTCCTCCTTTATTTAAAAATAAATTGGAAATTAAAAAAAAAAAAAAACCTAGTGTTATGTATTACTTTATCTACAGAAGCACATTTCCTCCTGCTGTGGTTAAAGTCCACCTCCCAGAGAGAAAATGGTGCAGCGGACTCCAAAATACAGCACAAAAATCAATTTTTATGGACACAGTTAATATTTATTTTGTAAAATATGCTATAGAAACAGGGCAGAAATAAGGGTAGAGGTGGGTAAAAGAACTAGACTTATAGATAAGGGGCCTGATTTTGTACCCATTTATCTAAATGAAAGATTCATAATTTCAGTGGGTGCAGGATCAGGCACAAGATGCTGGTCTGAAATTAATGATTTTATGATACTTCCATAAGCAGAAGTCTCTGACAATGCTAATAACTATTTACTTTGTAAAAATAGAGAAAAAGTATTACCAGGATCTAGAATTTAGTTGTTTTTGTTTGGTTGGGTTTGGGGTTATGATTTTATTTTTTTCTGACACCAAACTTATTTTGATCAGATCTCTTCTTTTGCAACTGTAGCCAAATTAGTTGCATTGCCTGGTGGGCAGAGGGATTATGACATCCATTTATAATCACAGAATAATAGAAAATTAGAGTTGGAATGGACCTCAGGGGTCATCTAGTCCAACTGATCTAGGCACTGACTGGTTTAGGGACTGGTTTAACTCACAACCATCTCACTGTACCATCCCAGACATGGCTTTACTAGCCAGGTCTTAAACATCTAAGGATGAGGTTTCCACAACTTCTCTGAGTAACCTCTTCCTGAGTTTTACTACCCTCCTGGTGATACAGTTTTTCCTAATATCTAACCTAAACTTGAGACTATTGCTCCATGTTCTTTCAGTTGCCACCACAGAGAACAGTTTAGCTCCATCCTCTTTGGAACCACCCTTCAGTTGTTGAAGGCTGTTATCCAATCCCTCCCACCCCATCAGTCTGCTCTTGTCCTGACCTATGGCTCCTCTACTGCCTGACTTACATCAGGGGTTTGGTCTCCATCCTCCAGTGAACCTAGTTTAAAGCTCTTCTCACTAGGTTAGCAAGCCTGTCTGTAAAGATGTTCTTTCCTCTCTTCATCAGGTGGATCCCATCTCTTTCTAGCAGTCCTTTTTGGGATAATATCCTATGGTCAAAGAAGCCAAACCCCTGCTGGTAACACCATCTGCACACCATGAATCGATCCGTAGTATGAGTCTGCTCCTGCTCAGGCCCTTCCCTTTAACTGGAAGGATCAAGAACACCACATAAGCCCCTATTCCCTTGACTTCTGCTCCCAGAGAGGTGTAGTCACTTTTTATCTGCTCAGGGTTGCTCCTGGCAGTTTATTAGTACCCAAATGCATGAGCAGCATGGAATAGTAGTCAGAGGGCCAGATAAGTCCCAGTAATCCTACTGTGACATTTCAGATCTGGTCTCCGGGCAAGCAGCAGACCTCCTGGCAAGTGGTCAGGCTAGCAAATGCAGACAGGTGCTTCTGCCCCCAAGAGAACAGTCTCCAACCACAACCACCTGTCACTTTTTCCTGGTGGCAGTGGTCTCAATCCTCCCAACTGACCTTTTCCACTGATGGGACATGCTCCTCTTCCTTTTTTGCTAAGGCTCCATATCTGTTCTCCAGGCAAACTGGTGCAGGTGGAGATGAAGTCTTCTGCTTGCTGCCAGAAGTTACAAGCTTCCAGCGTCTACCTTTCTGAGAGTCCATATTCTCTCTTCCTTCTCTCATGCTGCCTCTGACAGTCCTTCCTCCACAGTCCTGGTTACTTCCAGAATCAAACTGATGAAGTAGTCATGGTAAAGGATGCTTTGGAGCCTCAACACCTCCTCCTATAGCTCTCTTGCCTGCTGCCTGAGGGATACCACCAGGAGGCACCACTCACATTACAGGGACTCCCCCACCTGGCTGTCACTTGAAGGAACCTGCAAGCTATACTTCACACAGCAGCAAACCAGAACCTTGGTGGAAGCTTTGACAGTGGGTAGTCCTGCATGGATAGACACTTCACAGGTGCAAGCAGAGGAAGAGATGTCAGTGGCTGTGGCTGTGCATTGCAACATCTACCAGCCATCCCTCTGGGTCTCTTAATCTGCGGCCTCTCTCTTCCTGCCCCTCTCTCCAAGCAGACCTTCCCTAGAAACTCTCCTGTAAGCTGGCCTGTTTGCTGCTGCTTGCTCTTGAAAAGTTAGCTTTTTCCTTTTTTTCCTGCTGATCTGCTTCCTCTCACCAAGCTCACAGTGAAGGAAGTGGAGAGTTTCCAAGCAAACTTCCTAGAGAACTCCCCATTCACTCTGAACTCTAGTTAAACAAAGGGTTTAAGTATTGGTCTAATGGCTAAGTTTTAGTTGCTTGTGCTATATATAGTAGGTTAATTACTCTTATTTAAGGAAAAAGCTTACCTTCAAGGCTCCCCTTTGAAGAGGGGGACAGCAAACTGACCTTTTTGCCGCCTTTGTTCACTCACTCCCTGGTCACTCAGGGAGTCTCCTTTTATACTCTCCTGGGCCTGGACTGGCTCCACCCCTTTACTAGCACTTTTGTCAGACACAGGCAGCAATCACCCAGTAATCACTCAGATAGCAGCACTCCCAACTGCTAAGAGCACCTTCCCAAATACACAGCCCACCAAAAAAAACACTCAGCAAGCCAAACACATAGAGAGCTCTGGCTCACTTATCTTTTTGTTTAATGCATGTCACATTTTAGTTGGCAAATTATCCCAGAAATTATTTACGTCCTGACAAGGTCAAAACATAGGAATGGATGTTCTGGGGTTTTAGGACCAATGTCAGCACAAATTGATCATTCTAAACTCCATTTTTTTCATTTTCTCATGAGTCCAATCAACTCATACAATCAACTCAGACTTAAAATATGTTAGTTTCCCACTTGCAAAACTAGCATCTTTGTAGTTTGAGTGTAATAGGTTGCTCTGTTCACCTTCTGAATAGGTTGAATTTAAATCAGCATTAAAAGACCATCTTCTGCTATGTGATATCTTTGTGTTTAGATCTAATAACCTGTTTCACAAAAATGATGCTTTATGTGACCTTCCTTATAACATTGTTGCTTCTGGCCAGGCTCCTTTGGGTGAGGAATACAATAATTTAAAAAGGTCTATGTAAATATTTTCAAATACTTTTTTAGACTGACATCTTTGAGGTTCTACATCAGATTCTGATTCTTTTAAGTCTATGAAGGTCATGAATATGGCACTTTTTCAGGTAGCATATATAGTTCATAGACCTTTTACTATGCAGTGCTGGAAATAATATGCTTTCTAGAAATTTTCATTGTAATGTAATCTATGTGAAGTGGTACAAATTAATTTCAAGTTATTTTTAATAAATTGTTCAATTTATTCCAGTATTTCTAGATTTAATAGTAGCCCAAAGGAAAAAAAAAACAACATCTTCAGTTTAATTAAATATTTTTGCTTGTTTGTTGTTTTCATACAAGGTATAGACATTTTGCAATGGACTGAAAACAAAGTGACCCAGGTGAATTAAGAGTTTTTATAAAATGATAAGCAGATTTGAGATTGGCATTGTAATTATTCATAATTTTACAAGAAATTCTGCAGTATTCTTTCTAGACATTTAAAATATGTTGACAAAATGTGGTTCAGCATTTGGAATGGGACAGAGATTTTCAAGTGGAGGTTCTTGGGGACTTCACTGCTTCAGTGAGCTCTTTCTTAATGGTCACAAAATGAAGCACTTTGGGAATTAACCACTGTAGTATCAAGTATCAGAAGGGAGGTGATCCATAAAACAATCTTTTTAATAAAATACTCTACAAAATAGGAATCAGTGGAGAAGAGTGTTTTAGATATGACCATTTTAAGTGCAATAAATTCATCTGTGAAGATTAAGATTCAATAAATTCCATGTCATAAGAACCTCTTTTCATTTTAGGATAATTCGGCCCACACTGCCCTTAATTATGTCCTTTATTCAGTGCTCACTTTAATTCCTAAGTAAACCATAATTATATTTTCTAACTAATTTTCTAGCTCACAAAGGTTTCATAATTTGAAACTTTTCCAAGGTCTGTTATATGGGATGGGTGTTTGTAAAATATTACTAATTTTTCTTTGCAAATTCATACATGGTTAGGTATACATGTGTGTACGCATGCATGTGTATGTGATGTGTACGTAGGCTTAATGGTTTTAAACTCTATTCTCAATTCTTCATTACATAGCCTGAAGAAAGTAAGGGTCATTGCAAAGGTCCAATTTTTTTCTTGATCCAAAAAATTGTTCTTTAATATGTATAAACCAGGATCAAGTGACACAATAAAAGTAACACCCACTGCTATTATAGCTAAAAATAAGTTGGAAATGATGAATACCAAGAAAAATTTGAAATACAAATACAAGATGACAGCCAGTCAACCAACCAACCAGTAATGCCTGCCACAATATTCACTAACTGTATCAGAAGTTACAGATTGCAAAATGTGTATAAGTATCCCAAATGAAAAAAAAATGAACCTGGCTGGATAAAGTGAAATAAGATCCAACCCTAAATGTCTTTCAAATCCACGTGTTATATTTTGGGACACATTCTTAATTTATTTGCATCTAAATCTCCTGTTATAATACATTTGGGGTATTTGAGGAATGCATGATTTGGTCCCTTGTTGGCCTAATATTATTCTAAGTTTATGAAGTTTTAAAATGCCTTACTAAGAATTTTCTAATCAATATTTATCAAAGAAAACAGTATGTATTCATGGATTCCTAAGAGTGAGGCCTAGAGCCACAAAGGTCTATAGATGCTACAATTTTCAACAGCCTTGTCAGGATAAATTCAGTTGCATGCATTACATGAAAAAGGTAGGTGGTTTTACCTCCTCCCCACTGCTTCTTTTGTGATTCATTCCTAATGGTAAAATGATGATCTGTTAACAAAGTAGATGCCATTAATAGATTTTCAAGACCTTGAACAGAGGAGAAAAGAATTACTCTTAGGCCTTTAAGTCCACTTACGTATCTGGTAGGCAGAACAGAATCTTGCCATTGGTTCCCTATATAATCCATGGGGAAAAATAGCTGCCCCAAAACGTGGTTCAGAAAGGCCACATAATTGAGTAGGACCCTACCTAATCTAGGCAAAAATAAGTCTTAGAAACAGATACATGCTTTAAATCCCTCCTTTCTTGAAACACAGGTTCTTACTTTCCCGAGATCTTCTCTTTTCTTCAAACTAGGCACCTCCCAGAAACTTAGAAAAGGCCATCATTTCTTGTAAAACATCATGGCACAAGGATCACTTGGTGGTGCTCTCCTCCCCTATGTTCCCACCACATTATAAAAGTTTAGTGGTTAGAACACTCACCCCTGATATTCAAATTCACAGCTCTCTCTTCCTAGGAGAAGAACCTAACCATCCAGCTATGGGCTATTTTGACTGTTCTCAAGATCTGGTAAGGGTTTTCATTATAATTTTTTGTTCATGAAACACTGAAATAGTTACTGTACTAGAGATCAAGAATAAGAATAAGCTAGTGAACTAATGGTTAACATTCTGAAATGGGAATGTAGAGACTCCATCCCTCTTTTGAGGGTTTCTTACATATGTTAATATAATATTTTTAATTACTTTTATCAGATGGATTGCAGATTGGCTGAAGGGTCGCACTCAGAGGGTGGTGGTGGATGGATCATATTCGACTTGGGGGGAGGTGGGTAGTGGAGTCCCTCAGGGCTCGGTCCTGGGCCCTGCGCTGTTCAATGTCTTCATCAGCGATCTTGATGTTGGGGTGGAGAGCAACCTGTTTAAATTCGCTGATGACACCAAAATTTGGGGGGAGGTGAGCACGCTAGCAGGGAGAGAGAGATTGCAGAAGGATCTGGATAGGTTACAGGGGTGGGCAGACAGGAACAGGATGCGTTTCAATACGGACAAGTGCAGGGTGCTGCACTTGGGTAGTAGGAACCAGCAGCACACTTATAAGATGGGGAGCTCCCTACTTGAGAGCACGGAGGCGGAAAGGGATCTTGGTGTCATTATTGACTCCAAGATGAACATGGGCCGACAATGCGAGGTCATGGTTGGCAGGGCTAACCGGACCTTGTCGTGCATCCACAGGTGCATCTCGAGTAGAGCCAGGGAGGTGATCCTCCCCCTCTATGCGACGCTGGTCAGGCCGCAGCTGGAGTATTGTGTCCAGTTCTGTGCGCCCCATTTCAGGAGGGATGTGGACAACATGGAGAGGGTCCAGAGGAGGGCCACCCGCATGATCCGGGGACAACAGGGCAGACCCTACAGTGAGAGACTGCGGGACTTGAACCTATTCAGCCTCCACAAGAGAAGGCTGAGGGGGGACCTGGTGACCGTCTATAAACTCACTAGGGGGAACCAGAAGGGTTTGGGGGAGACGCTGTTTCCCCTAGCCCCTGCTGGCATAACAAGGAATAATGGGCACAAGTTGATGGAGAGGAGGTACAGATTGGACATCCGGAAAAACTACTTCACAGTTAGGGCGGCTAGGAGCTGGAACCAACTTCCAAGGGAGGTGGTGCTGGCCCCTACCCTGGGGATCTTTAAGAAGAGGCTGGATACTTACCTGGCTGGACTCATTTGAGTCCCGTTTTTGTTTTTAGGGTGAGTGGTTTTGTTTGTGTTTTTGGGTTGTTCTCCCGCCCTGGCGGGGGGTCGGGCTAGAAGATCTATTAGGTCCCTTCCGACCCTGAAACTATGAAACTATGAAACTATGGATACCACACTGAAATAGTTCCATACTTGAGTGTAATCCCGTGTCAATATGCCCATTGAACTGTACAATCAGGACATTCCTGGTATTGGAGAGTCACCCATCGTGAAAGTACCTGCTGATTTGGGAATAAGTTTAGTCACACACATCTCCCCAGAATGTGTCCCCCCACCCCATCCCTAGGTGACATGCCATTGGTTGCCATTGCCTCTGAGAAGCATTGTTGGGAATGGGAACAGCAGTGGGAGACTCCCCTATATGATCCCAGGGACAGCATCTCCCACCATCCCACCACACCACTGCTGTTGCCTCTGTATCCTGGCTATCCTGTGCTGCTTGGTGGTGATGGCAGCCAAAGGCAAACGTGGAGATGGGATGTATGTATATGTGCTGGGAGGGTGTGTGCATGTGTGTGTCCTGCTGGGCCCACTTCAGCCCAGGAGCTTCTCTCCCCACTCCCCCTGCTCCCAACCTTTCCTCACTCACCAGCCACTGCTCTGCTGTCCATCCTATCATTATGGAAGCATCAGAGTCCAAGAAGACAGCTAATCCACCTGGGAGTGGTGCCTCCTGGGATAATAGAGGACTGTCTATTGGTTGTTTTGATCTCCATGGAACATTTAGAAGTTAAACTAAATTGAGTTGCTTAGCACAGTTCAAAGAAAATATTCACCTCAAATGGCATAACTTTAAAATGTCTAAAGGTCACTTAGCACTAGTCAATGATCTTGAAATCCTGGGTTCCAATCCATGTTCCCAAGGTATTTTATCCATTGTACAATAAATATTAAACAGAGATTTTTTTTTTTTAAGTTTAGCAGAAGAATGGCTTTATTTAAACCATTTTTTTTAAATATGAGAGAGAATCCAAACTGGTCAGCCATGACAAGATCAAGTTGTTTCTGGGTCTGTACAAAGGCAGGGCCTTAGGTGCCCAAGAAACTTTACTGACAGAAACCTAACTACCTTTAGACTTCAATCCCCCAGGGTTAGGCAAAAACTGAACTGCGGTTTTGAGGAATTTATCTTAAATTTGTGCTAAATTGAGATTAGGTTCAATTTAGGAACCTTTTGTGGGTCTGGGATTAATTTTTAGAATGGATGACACTAAATCTGACTTCTTTCATGGGGGGATATTTAGGCAAATGAGAGTATGATAAGAAACTGATCCAAAACCTGTTGCCATTAGCGGAATGATTTTCATCAACTGTAATGAACTTTGGATCAAGACCTAAATAGTTATTTCTTTAAAAGAGAAAAATTCTCTTAGAAAATCACCCTTCTTAATTTTCATTCCACCAAGCTATGCCATTAATTATGACTGAGAAATTAGTACATCAGCCTCACTCAGAACAATTAACTAACAAATAAAATAATTAGTCTCTTTGGCATAGAATATGTTGCCTCATTCTTCATCTTTCCATGCTAATTTTTTTTAATCCTAGTCTAACAGAGGCATGTTCCTGTATCTCAGAACTAGGTCCAATTCTCCAGGTTTTACGCACAATACTGCTATCAGTGGGAGTGTCTACAGGTACAAATGCTCATGGATGGGTTTATTCCAGAGTAATTTATTCTGGAGTAAACCCACCCTGGGCAGGCATCTACCACATGTGGGTGTGGGGATTTAGTAACAGATTTGCTGCTCTTAGCAGTAGTCTGCTCCAGCCCTCTCCCACCCTGCAGCAGCCCCCTGCAGCAGCCAAGGAGAGCTAGAGGCTCTGGCTGCAGCTGCCTTTGGCTGGCAGTCATCTTTAAAAGGCAGCCCCACATGCTGCTCCCTGGCCACTTGCCTTCCTGGCGAGGAGCAACCTGCAAAGCATGGTGCCAGCATGCTGCAGCTCTGTAACCAGAGCCATGGCACAATGCCTGTTCTACCCACAAGCCCAGGGAGTGACATCCACTGCCCCAGGCTCCTGCTCACCAGCCTTCTCTCCATGCTGCCAATCTGCAGCAACCACTGTTTGGCCCAGGTCAGTCTTGGCCCTGATGGCCCTCCTGCATAGCACAGCCTCCTGGCTAGGCTCACCGTACCATCATAGGCCCCCTCCTGCTGTGCTGCGACTGCCCAGACCCTGTGCTGCTGCCCAAACCCAAGCAGGGATACTGACAGCAGGCACCTGGATACCACTACTGGTGCTGTCCACACACTCCCGGGCCTCCAGCCCCACCACCTGTGGGCCTCTCCGGCCAGCCAGGATTGTTGTCTGTATATCATCTAGACCACCTGGGATGATGAGCAGGGACTGGAGTCATTCTAGATGACCTACTGCCATGGCTCAAGAACCACTCCCCGACCCTTCTCCTCCTGCAGACCAGCCTGTTTACTGTGCTGCCACCAAGTCCATGGCACCTGGGCATGGAGGACAAGGCCAGCCAACAGGGCTGTGGAGCTGGTAGCACCCCCACCTTCTTCCCATGGGAACTCTCCAGAGAGGTGCCCTGGGGCCAGCCCCACCCTGCACTGGCTGTGCCCTAAGCACACCCCTGTTGAGAGTTTCCTGGGGGCACCACAAGGAACTGTTTGCATGCAGTGAGGGGTGCCCAACCCACTATGCCCTGATGCTTCTGATCACCATGGTGCACCTGTGAACCTGGCATGGGAGCGTGAGTTTTGATAGTGTGGAGAGCAGGCCTGTGCTGCCCCACAACCTTCTCCAATGCCACCTGGAGGGCTACCTGTGGCTGTGATACACATCTCTGCCCCCACAGCTGAGGACAATATTGCTGCCAGGATCAATGAATCCCTCTGTTTATGAGAGGCTCATTCCTGCCTAGCTGCAGGGGCACAGGCTGCTCAATAAAGTTTTGCACTCCCTCCTGCCTCCCTGTGTGCTGTTACAGAGAAACCCAGGGCAAGGGAGCACAGCTGGAACAGGCAGGAAGCAGGGGCATTGCCAGAGGCAAGGGCAGGGAGGAGGCCCTCCCCGTAGTGTGGGGCTTACCAGATGGGCAAGGAAGGTGTTCCCAGCAGCCCAAGTCAGTTCCCACTGGCAGTGAGGCTATGTGATTCTTGGCAGTGTCCTGGGGTGCAGAGGAATAGTGTCCAGCTATCTGGACAGAAGCCCCCCCTGGGGAGGAGCTGGAACTGCTGAGGTCCAGTGATGCCATGGCCCACCTGACCTCCTGAACAGGGCTGTATCCCCAGAGCTGGTGGTGCAAGAACTGGCCCAGGCTCCCAGTGCTGCTTGCCAAGGCCAGAGGTGGGGAGCATGGTGGGATGAACTCCTGGTGGTCTGAGAGGCTCCCCCCAGTGATGCATCACCATGGGTGCCAGGCCACAATGGAGGCTTGGGTAAGCTGCCAGTGCTCAAGTGCACAGAATGACTCTGGCTGGGTCCTGGAGTGCAAGGATGTCATGCAGCTGCTGGATAAAGGGCATGGACTTGTAAACAGCTCCTGATCAGTGGTTATGCTTAGTAACAGTGACCCTCCATGCCTGCAAGGACTTGACCTTTATGCAGCATTGATGTGTCAACAGGTCATGGTTGTACTCCTGCATGAGGCCTGACAGGTCCTCATAGATATGTGCGTTGGAGCATCTGTGCAAATTGGGTGAGGTCCTCAGCCTTGCCTCATAGCGCAACAAGGAGTGCAGTCTCCTCCTGGTAGCAGTTGCAGCTCTAGGAGGTGGCATGTGGCTTTAGGGAGGATGCCAGCATGGCTCTCTCAATGGCTCATTGGGCCTTTGCACAACATTACAGGTGTTGGCAGGCCTGAGTAGGTTTGTGCAGTGGCAAGGGATAGGCAAGTGTGCACGGATGCTGTGCTGGACACCAGCAGTGGGGTGCAGGCAGGCTGCTGTGGGTAGCATGTGGCACCCAGCACAGCATGATGGTGTTGGCCTGGCAAGTATGTGGTGTCAGGGACCAGGGCTGGATTTGGGCAGGTTGCTGTGGCTGGCATGAGGCCTCTGCTGTGAGACTCGCAGTGGCCAGATGCTGGCTGCAGGTGGCCCAGGAACCCGGCAGCCCCACAGACATTTAAGGTCGAGGGCCTGGGGCAGGCAAAAGCTGCCTCAGCTCAGGAGCTGGAGAAGCTCCCAGCCCCATTGCCCTTAAGGCTGGGCTCAGGGTGAACCCTTGTTGGTGGGACTGATGAGAGAAAATTTGCTCCCAGTCAGGATCTACATGTGTATTACTGCACAGTAACTACTCAGGAGTTAATTCATTACTTGTATTTACAGGTAGCCAAATAACTCCTGAGTAGAGCAATTTACCGTGCAGTAAGCATCTGCACATGGAGATAGTAACACTTACTATGCAGTGATTTGCTGTACTGTGCAGTAAAGCATCTTGTGTAGACTCACTAGGTATTTCTTATTGACTAGAGGAAGCTCCTAATGTTCAATAGGCCATCTGTTGTGAATTCCATTCTGAGTTCTCAGATTCTAACCTTGCACTATAATAGGAACCTAAGTGCTTAGCTCAAGGCTCTAGATTACATTCCTGGAACCAGTTAGACAACTGTAACACTCAGCATTCCAAGATTCATCTCTGGGTGGGTCTATATCCTAGCTTCTATAAGACCAAAACAAGGGATCCCAAGATGGTATGCCTGAGCCAATCAATTTGTTTCTGGAATACTTAATTTTTCAGACCACCTTAATTTGTGTGTTGGTCTATTAACTTTTTTCACACACATTCACATTTTTATCAGCTACTTAGTTTCATTGTATTTTTATCCACAAGAGTATGTTGTGTAATAGGAAATAATAATTTCTGTTCCAAACTACCATACTAGCTGGAAGTAAACCACCCAGCTTGCTTGGGATTTTCATCTAAAAGTGTATTGATTTTAATGCTTGTTGAGATTTTTTTACCAAATTAACCTTTTATTATATTTAGCTATATAAAAATAGTGCACGGGAAAAGGTAGACACTGGAAAGAAAGAAATCAAGAGATCTTCTTTGAGATGTTCTGCAGAACTTCTCCGAGACTGTTCAAGGATAAAAAGAAAAAAACACTTCCAGGGCTGTGCATCTTATTTTTCTGTTAGAGCTGTCAGTTTCAGTGATTCCAGTAACGTGAATCTGACCATAGTCTAACAAAAATAAATATAGAAAGCACATGCATAATATATATGCATACATACATATATACACTTCCTTGCTGGAAATCTTTCATTCTGATTCTGTGATATTCCTTATGGTATTCATTCCAAATGTGAAACAGATGCAAAATGTATGATCAAAAGATTTAAGCCATTCTTCCTATGTCTTTTGATATCCCCATAAAAGAAATTATTAGCAAAATGTAATCTTGAAACATTCACTGATATATAAACAATCTACTCCATACCCTGTCCAGGTGGCACTGCAAATTCTAGGTATAAAAGAGAATGTGGATTTACATTCATTGGAGAACTAAAACTATAAACCTCCCTGATGCAAAATTAAGTTAGCCTCTCTTGCATGGGAAGTCCCCAGTACCCTGCCATAACTAGTTCCTTCTTCATTCTTGCATACACTAGTCACCCATTTAGCCATTTCTTCCATTTATTCCATTTTTGAAGTGAGCTATGGTATTGTAAAAGAGAGTTGTCAGGAACCACACTGGCCTGTGGAAATATGGCTTAGTAGAAAAACTGGCAGGTTGTCAGTGAGACAGACAACATGACTGTACATCAAGAGCAGGAAAAACTACAAGAAAGAGTGTCCTCCTCCTTTCCCCAACCATATTCCCAGATATCTGAAAAGAAAAAGGGAAATGGAATCATGAAAAGGTGAGAATATGCCATCTGTGAGAACCAACGTATATAAGGAAGAACATTCAGTCTATAAGGGTAGTTAAGCATTTTGGAGATTATCTAGACAAGTTTTGGAATCTGAATGGAATATTTTTAACTGTGGGTTAGTCTGGAGTGGTTTACACAAGGAGAATTCTACATCCTTTAATCGATGACCTCTCAAGGCCCTTTCAGCCTTACTTTTCTTTGTTTTTATGATCTAGAAGCTATCTTAGTACGAAACAAGAAATTGAGGGTAAATTCTGAGGTAGAGGAAAATGATTAGTGATAAAGAAGATAAAGAATGAGAGAGAGTTTTCAATGGCCAAAAGTTCCTTACATCCTATTATTTTGTTACCTAATTTCTCCCTACCATGTTTTGCATGTTTGCATCAGCTACTATTTGTACCTAGTCTTTTAAAATTGTAAACACTTTGGGGCCATGTCCATCATTTCTTCTTGAATTTTGTGTCACCTAGTACGTGAGGTCCAATCCTGGCACTGGCAGAGTATAAATGATAGACAATAATAATGAGACAGAAATAATGTCAATATCAATTTCTTCTGAGCAATGTCAAAACAGAGAGGGAAAAGGGACAGAACAGGGAGTGTAGGGAGGATGAGAGTCCTTGTTTCCAGCCTCTGTTCCCAATGCTTTTTACACATTTTATCCAAAGATTAATGTCAAAACCTGGACAGCCTTGGCTCCCTAGACTAAAACTGAAGATTGGCTCCTTTCCTCCAAGAAGAGATTTCACCTCACAGAGCTTTACAGTGGGTTTCTTGCTTACTATACTTCTAGCCCAGTCTCCACTTCCATGTCTTACATTCTTTTTACCATTCATTGTCCAAGATACAACAGGAAGTGTGGAGGATGCCCTTAGGGGGTGCCCTTAGGCCAGACTAGCCTATAGTTTGTTGTTTAAATCTCTTCCCTAGAAATGGAAGATGTGAGCTCTCTCACTTTCAGGCTAAGGATATCCTATATACTACTTCCCACTTCCTGGAAGTGCTATAATCACCAGGCTATTGAGTCCTTCTACCACAGACTTAGCTATACTTTAAGAATAACTACCAGACCAGGACCATATGGGAATTTAGGTGCAAAAGCATATAGATTTCATAGATTTTAGGGTTGGAAGGGACCTATTAGATCATTGATTCAGACCCCCTGCCCTGGGCAGGAAAGAATGCTGGGGTCAAATGACCCCAGCCAGGTGTTTGTCCAATCTCCATCTAAATACCTCCAAGGAAGGGCACAGCACCACCTCCCTTGGAAGCTCATTCCATATTTTGGCAACCCTCACTGTAAAGAATTTTTTCCTGATTTCCAGTCTAAATTTGCTCTCTCTCAGCCATTGTTTCCAGTCACACAGATGGGCACCCTGGTAAACAAAGTATCCCCTATTTTCTACTGTCCCACCCTGATGAGTTTGTATATGGCCACAAGATCACCTACAAAGACAATCTTGAACAAGTTGCTTTAGACTTGTCTATGCTTAGCTTCATTAGATGGTGGGATTTCAGGGTATTCAAAGCACTTATAGCAGGGCTGTTCAAATTCTGAGCAGCCAGGGGCCACAGACATGAGGGACTTCATGCTACAGGAGCTTCCCCTCCCCAGTCCCCCACAACACGTAGCCCAGTTGCTCATTGCTACACGTGGAGCCCAACTAGCCAGTAGGGAATGTTGAAAAGAGTTAATCCCCTCCCCCCCCCCGAATCCTTGTAATCTGAGGGGACATCTACATGTGCTATTAATTTGAAGTAGGCTTACTTCACAGTAAAAATACTGTGTAGTAAGTCTACAGGGAAGCACATCTACACGTGTTGCCTCTTGGGAATATATTTGCTCCCACCCGGCTCTACCCCACTGCAGTAGCCAGGGGAGCTCCAGGCTGCCCCCTCCCCATGCTAATCCAGGGCTAGCAAGGGTCACAGGGTGGTCCCAGTGGTTATGGGGCCAGGTGAGCTCTGCCAGCTGCAGCAGCAGATGTCTCCTGGCCACATGCACATTGGGAAGGGTCCTGATGTATATGGGACCAGGAGAGAGCAGCCCCTGCAGAGGGCAGAGCTCTCCTGGCCACATGCACATCCAGAAACACAGTTCCCAAAAACCTTCTTCCAGGCACGGGTGTAGGGCAGCTCTGGGCAAGCCTTCTGCCAGACTGGGGGGGCACAGGGCTCATCAGCATGTGCACTGCTTGGCATGGAGCTGGCTGCTCTGCAGTGGAGGCAGGGGCTGAGAATCCAGCACTCACTGTTAGCACTAGATTTATGACACAGATACCTTATTCTGGGCAGACCCAAACCCTGAGACTGACCACAACTTCTTCCATTTGATAATAGCCATATTTTATTGATACACAGTGATAGTAGATAAGACTAACGCAGACAGTGCAAACAAGATAAACATCCCCCACGGCTGATTGTACATCTACCAGTTCCAGGGTTTACAGATGGAAGGTACCAGTATGTGTGCTTCACCCTGTGCTTCTTTCTTGAATGCCAGCAGTCTTGGAGGTCAAGGACTGAAACCCCCCCCAACCCCAAAGGGCTGGGGTGAGACAGGCTGGTGGTGCACCCTCTGTCCTTGGTGGCCTCAGAATCCCCCCTCAGAGACCTTTTACTGCTCTGAAATACCTCCTTTAATGTTTTCCTCCTGGTGACTCTTTATTTCCAGCTACCATTGATTGGTCTCCCTGTGGCTGTCATACTGTCTACATTCTGTTCTGTCAGCACATTCCTTTGTATGAAAAAACCCATCAGATGCCTACATCTTAATTTGGTCATTTACTGGTGTCTTACTTTGGGCATGCCTGGCCTCCTAATTTAGTCATTTCACCAAAACCGGCTATCCCAGGGGCTTTGCAACTGTGCACTATAACCTGGTGCCAACACAGCAATTCTATCTTTTGTTATAGATTTTTCAGAGAACACTGTACAAATTTTCCAGCCTATTTGTCCATTGGCCTCAGACACACTGTCTGCCTTGAAGTCTGTGAAATTTGGTCACAAACAGGCTTTTAGAAACCACTTAATTTTTGCCATTCCCCTGAATCATTGTTCTAATGCAAATCTACTCTACCTACAAGCCAGTTCCTGAAAGCGGATCTCTAAATATCATTTTCTAGCCATCACTCACCTGTCCTTCAGAGCAAGCAGGATCTAGGAATCCATCCCTTGCTTCTCCCCTAGACCAGCCAGCTCCATGCTCTGTAGAGCTGGCTGCTCTGGGGATCAAGTGGGGGCTGGTAATATAGCCCTTCCATGTTTCCTGGAGCAACCAGCTCTATAATGCAAGGGGATTTCCACCTCCCCTCACTCCCCAGAGCCATCAGCTGTATTCCCCACTGTGTAGAGCTGGCTGCTCTAGGAGACAAGTGTGGGCTGGATTCCCCACTGTGCAGATCTGGCTGCTGCAGGGCTGGATTCGTAGCCCCTACTCACTCTACAGTCAAGCCAACTCCATGCAATGCAGAGCTGGCTGCTCTAGGAGACAGGTGAGGGCTGGATTCCCAGCTCCCACTCACTCCCCGAAGCAACCAGCTCTGTGTGGGGAGGTCCCCAGTCCTGGCCCTGATCAGCTTCTAGCTCCTGTGGGGAGCTTAGCAGTGCCAGAACCATGGACAGAAAGCTCCCTGCCTCCTGCTGGTTAGGCTGACTGGGAGCAAATTTGCTCCCGGCCAGCATCTACACATGTTTTACTATGCAGTATCTACTGTATGGTTAGTTTACAATCTGTATTTATGTGTTGTAGCTAACTGCAGAGTAAACTAAACTAATTTACTTTGCAATAAATATGAGCACCTGTAAATGGTGCTTTTACTTCCTAGGTGATTGTTCCAGTCTCCAAGCTATTATATAAAATGTAGGCACTGTCACCATGTGTTCCTTCTCCTCTGATAGGCACATTTTAAAATAAAACAGGACCCACTCTCAAGCCTTTCAAAGAATAGAGATGGGGTTCCAAAGTGTGTCTACATGAGATGTTTACTGCCCTCCCTGCCCCTGGCAACAGCAAAAATTCTGTTAAGGGGCCTAGATATTTTGTGTGTCTCTTGGGTGCCTTTCATTGTATCCTAGGGTTTCCAATGTCTGGACTTGGCATGTTGCACCTATTCAGAAGTGATCCAATGCAGCCACCAAAGCATTTAACTTGACTTGTGTTCTATTTGAATCCATTTCAACTTGGGAAAGCATGTGAACTCTGGCAAAAGCCTCCAAATATTTGGATAGAAGAAAGTCACATACATCAGCAGATTGTATTGTCCAGTAATCTTAATGTTACATCACTTGTCCAAAAAGTGGGGGAATTATTTTTAGGCTCACCTTACCCTGAGAAGGGTTTACATCCACATCTCATATTTCCATCATTATTGTGCTAACCACCAGACTGTGGCCAGGCAAGACTGAGATTACCCTCTGTCACTCATATTTAAACAGGGCCAATAAACAGGAGGAGTGAGGGTAGAAAGAGAACAAGGATGCAAAAGCCTGACTTCTTTTCCATGCACTATTTGGCCATTGTTCTTTGCACTGTGGTAAACAATGTTTGAGAAGAAGGGTCACTAGAACTTAATTGCCTTAGGATTTACAATTTGCAGGGCTGTATACAAATGTTTCCATCTTCATGGAGCTCTAGAAATGTTGAATTTGTTCATAATCGCCAAATTACAGATATGAAAACTGACAATGAAAAAGTCAATTTCAGTACCGGAAGTTCAATTAAGAACTTTTTTTTTTTTTCATTTTTACACAAAGGCCCTTAAAAATATTACTCTAACTTGAAGGGGAAAAAATTTAAAACCAAGACAAAATGTTTCCAGTTCACACATCTTAAGTTTCAAGAAAGGTTCCAAAAATGGTGAAAGGCTGTCTATAATATAATGATCTTAAGTTATAAAAGATGGTTAAAATAGCCAATTTACTGTTCAACATATAGGTCTGTAGCCACAAAACAGCTGCTGTATATATGCCCCCACTAATCTTTAATCACCCAGAATCTACATAGAGGGATAATCCCTTATGGCTTAAGTTTAATACTTTGTTGAAGTGTTTTATGAGTAAAACCACAAATGTAGGTGCCCGATATTTCAACCAAATCTCAAAGATCAGGATTAAGGCCTCATGTACTATCTTATTTGATTTAAAATTTAGGCAGGAATTGCCTACTAGAATACTCAGGATATAGTTCCTTCAGGAAGTCATGAATCAAAAAGGTTGAAATGTCAGATTCAGTAGTGACATAAGCAGAATATTTATAGGTTATGGTTCAGCAGCTACTGCATTTGTTCAGCAGCTACTGCATTTTGGATAGAATACCTGAAAACACCTGAGATCACATGATAATCTCTTACTTTTGCTAAGGTATCTAGAGCTGTCCAACTGCTCTTACAGCCTACCTATACAAGTACTCAGGAGTGGGGGAGAGGGTGTTTTAATTAGAGTGGCTTCCAGACAGCTATTCTAATTAAAATGTCTCACCATTACATTGTTGCCCTGTGGGATCAGGCCAACTCTCAGGCTCTCAATATTGGACAGTTAGATAGCAGGGTGTGACCCAATTGCACATATGCAAACATACAAATCAATTAGGTGCATACACACACATACACACACACACTACCAGCTCAGGCACATACACATCGAAACCAGCCTAGGCACATGCATACCTATCACCAATTCAAGCACATACACTATATACCCCAAAAGTTAGACACAGATCACAAATTCATATATCATGCAAACAGTGACATATATGTATATATAAACACACACACTCACCAGTTCACACACATACAATGCACCTACACATAAACACAGGTAAGTTCCTAACTTGGATGGTACAGTGTGTATGTGTGTGCTTGGGGTACCTGGGATACTTGGGGGAAGGTTAAGGTGAGAGAGAGTTAAAGTGTAGGGAGTGAAAGTTGCTAGAACTGAGATTAGAACCGGTAAACTAGAGAAAAGCTGGCTGAGGAACTGAGGCTTGGGGTTACTTAAGGTAGATTAGGGCTAGAAACTGAGGCTAGCAACTTAGAGATTGTAGGGTGGGGGGCAGACAAGTGGTGGCAAGGAGGAAACAGTCAGGAAACAGACAAAAATCCAACTCGTGGTTTCAAAGTAACAGGTTTATTAAACCGACAACACACTATGCAGCCCCATGAAGTTATTGGTTCCCACACACACACACACACACACAAACACTAACAATGGCAACAGGAGAAAGAGACTCAGTGGAAGGGTTGGAATCCAGGTAGGGAAGAGAAGCAGAGTCCAAGTCCTTGGTTGAAGAGAGGGTGTGCAGGTAATATCTACCTATCCAAGCTGGAAAGGGGTCCTTCTCCCTTAGGTGTTATCCAGAGGGGGGTTGCTGGCAGGGTCTCTGGGTGGGTAGGTGGTGTAGCATGGTGCTGGTCCAGATGGACAGGGCATCCCACTGTGTCTGTCTTCACTGCCCCTTTTTATAGGGGCAGACCTTGTGTGACCCTAGTGACAGGAGGCATGCCCAGGCAAGGGTCAGCCCCTGGTGTACTGAGCATGTGTGCTCCATGCAGGGATGTGCAGGTTTGGGTGTCTGTAATGGTGGGGTACAATGGTAGAGTTGCTGGTTCTGACGGGTCTTTTCTCTTCCAAATGCTGGGTTCTTGTCTCTGTTGCTGGGTGAGGTTTGTGGTTCCTGGATGAATCAATGCGAGGTGATGGCCTGGTCATTACAGGCCATTCATTAGAGGCCTGCTACCATTGTATTTCAATCATTCCAAATCACTCTCATTCATCCGGGAGCCAATTTACATGGGAGGGGTACATGAATCATACACAGGGATGCCTGGGTAGAGGACACAAGATGGAGGCTTGACATACAAAATGGAAATTTGACATGACTTATGCTAACTTACATATATAGGCATAAAACAGTAATCACACAATATAAAAGCAGTACAAAAATAATAATTATCACTTATAAAACAGTGGGTATCGATACCCAGTTGTCGCAGAGCACTGAGGTGCCCTGCTCCTAGAGAGGGAAAACTGCCAGGGAGAGAGCCCTGGCAGGGAATAACGAGCACAGCTGTGGGTTGCCCGGGGCAACCAGGAAGTCAGCTGACCGGAAGAGGCCGGGGCTGGCCCTCATAAGGCCCAGGGGCTGAGGCCAGGTTAGCAGTTCCCTGCCAGCAGCCAGAGAGGCAGGAGCTCCCTAAGCCATGATGCGAGCCGAACTGCAGGTATAGCTTGACCTGAGTTGAGCAATGTTGTTTTAGCTGAGCGGCTCTACGTTATGTTGTAGCCAAGAGGCTTGTGTTTGTTTTGTGGTTGTTTATTACACCGGTGGCTAGGGTGAGGCTATTAGGGGCTGGAGGAGGCCTCAGGGGAAACCCACAGCAGCATGGGGACCCCGGCACCAGTGAGGGTGCAGCATCCTCATAGGGGACTCACAGCGGAGTGTGAGGACCCCGGCGCCAGTAAGGGCGCAGCTTGCGGGGTGCATAGACCCCAGCCCCAGAGAGGGGCATTTGAAAAGCCCAAGTTGGGCATGACGAGCCCCAGAGAGGGGAGCACCTTATTGGGAAGCCCAAGCGTGGGCACAGAGAGCCCCAGAAAGGGGGTGTCATGGAGAAGCCCCAGTGCGGGCGTGGTGAGCCCCAGGAGGGGCACTACTGAGAAGCCCAGTGTGGGCGTGGCAAGCCCCAGAGCGGGGGCACTATTGAGAAGCCCCAGTGCAGGCGTGGCAAACCCCAGAGAAGGGGTACTACTAAGAAGCCCCAGTGCGGGAGCGGTGAGCCCCTGAGGAAAGGCGTAGTGCTGCAGTAAACTCTGGAGAAGGGTGGAGCACTGCGGTAAACCCCGGAGAGAGGGGGTAGTGGTGCAATGAGCCCTGGAGAAAGGGGTTAGCAGTGCGGTGGGCCCGAGAGACAGGGGGCTGGACCGAGAAGTCCCAGAGTGGGCACAGAGGCCCCCAGGAGAGGGGGCGGCTTTATCAAGAAGGACTGTGAGAGAGGCGACACCACAGAGAAGGCCCTAGAGGAGAGGGCAGCAGTACCGAGAAGGCCCCGAGAGGGGGCGGCAGTACCGAGAAGGCCTGAGAGCGGGACGGCAGTACAGAGGAGGCCCCAGAGAGCGGGCAAGTGTATCAGACAGACCAACGTCCATTCCAACTGCGAGGCTTGGGGCTTGGTATCAGGGGTGGTTGGAGCCACGCATAGCCCATAAGGCTTGGGTGCCCGGGAAGCACCCATCATACAGGGAGACCCCCGGAGAGTCCGGGAAACCACAGGGACGGAGGTCCCAACTAACCATGCCCAAGGAGACGTAAGGCAGCCTCCCAACCTTATCTAACATCAAAGACATGGCGGGCGAGAATCCGAGGGTGCCCTTGCGCCGACTTGGCAGGGAGGAAGGGGCCTTAAGGAGGTCACGGCCCTCCTGTAGGACCCCGCCGTGACACCAGTCATTCAGAGGGAGCTATTTTTAGACTTACTGCCATTGTCTCTCAAGCACCCTCATTCATCCCCATTCATTCAGGAACCAAGTTACATAGGAGGGGTAGGTGTGTGTCGCAGAGCACCTCGGTGCTCTGCTCCTAGAGAGGAGAAACTGCCAGGGAGAGAGAGACAGAGCCCTGGCAGGTCATAACGAGCCCAGCTGAGGGTTGCCAGAGTAACAAGCGCAGCTGCGGGTTGCCGGGGCAACTAAGGAGAGCCAGCTGCCTGTAGGAGGCAGGGCCTGGCCCTTATAAAGCCCAGGGCTGAGGCCAGGCTGGCAGTTCCCTGCCAGCAGCCAGAGGGGCAGGAGCTCCTGGAGCTAGGAGGCAAGTGATGCAGGAACCACTCTAGCTGAGAGAAGGATGGCAGCTCTGAGAGGTTGGGGCACCATGGTTTAGCCAGGAGGCTTTATGTTTGAGTTATAGCCAGGAGGCTCGAGTTTATGTTCGGCTTTGATATTACACCGGAGGCTTGGGTGAGGCTGTAGGGGTTGGAGGAGGCCTCATAGGGACCCCAGAGGTGTGGGGGCCCTGAGCGCAACCAGTGGGTTGCGAGCGGGGAACAGAGACCCCGGATTGTATGTGGGGTATGTAGACCCCAGCCCCAGAGAGGGGCAGCTTTGAGACACCCCAGAGGGGGCACGATGAGCCCCAGAAGGGGGCACTAGTGCAACCAGTGGGTTGCGGGTGGGGAACAGAGACCCCGGATTGCATGCAGGGTATGTAGACCCCAGCCCCAGAGTGGGGCAGCTTTGAGATGCCCTAGAGGGGGCATGACGAGCCCCAGAAGGGGGCACTGCTAGGAAGCCCTAGTGTAGATGTGGCGAGCCCCAGAAAGGGGGAGCGCACTTTAGAGGAGCCCAGCGTGGGCCCAACGAGTCCCCAAGAAAGGGGGGGACTATTGAGAAGCCCAAGGTGGGCACAGCAAGCCCCGAAGAGGGGGAGCGCCATATTGAGAAGCCCAAGACAGGCATAGCGAGCCCGGCCATAGGCTAGTGCGGCAACACCCCTCAGACAGAGGCAAGGTGCTGCGGTTGCCCCCGAGAGGACGGGGAGTAGTGGCACGGTGAGCCTGGATCAGAGAGGGTACCTGTGCGGTTGGCCTGGAGGACCGGAGACCCGCTAGAGGGTCCCTGAGTGGGACCACACTATTAGAGAAGGCCCAGAGCAGGCTTGACAAGAGTCCCAGTGAGGAGCTGGGTATTAGAGAGAGCCCAGAGTGGGCTAGATTACAGGAGAAGAGGCCCGGGAGAATGGGCGTGTATCATGACAGAACAACGTCCAGCACATCAGCGAGGCTTGGGGCGTGGTATTAGGGGTTGGTATGAGCCACGCGCAGCCCATAAGGCTGGGAAGCACCCATCATACCGGGAGACCACAGGAGACCGGGAGAACCGCGGGGACAGAGGTCCCGAGTAGCCGTGCCCAAGGAGGAGTAAGGCAGCCTCCCAATCATATTTTCCAGCAAGACGTGGCGGGCGGGAAAAAGAGGGGGGCTTGGGGCAGGGCGGGCGAGAATAAGAGGGTGTCTTGGGCCAGCCTTGACACGGAGCGAGGGACCTCAAGGAGATCACGGCCCTCCTAAAGGACCCCGCCGTGACAGTGTGAGTCATAGATTACACAACCGGGCATGGGGATAAGATGGAGACTTGACATTACAAGGTGGAAACTTGACATGACTTATGCTAACTTACATATATAGGCCTAAAACAGTAATCACACAATATAAAAGCAGTATAAACATAATAATTATCACTTATAAAACAGTGGATATCGATATCAAAATAGCAGGGAACTTATTTGAAAGAGAGGAGAGAAAAATAAAACTTACTACCTAAAATAAAATGTTAAAGCTTATCCTACATTTTAGCTTACTTATACTTGTCTATAGGGAATAGAGAGGGAGAGAAAGTCAGAAATGGTTGGGGAAGGGGAGGGAATGCATTTTAAAATAAATAAAAAAGAAAAACTGGGGGTTTTGCTACAACATGTAATAAGCCCAGACACATCTAAAAATGGCTGTGGGACATTTTTATCTAAACCTCGTTCAGTGAGGTTTAGATAAAGCATCCCACGGCCATTTTAAAGTGTGTGGAGGCTTAGTATATGTGACGCTGTGGCTATGCTGGAGCATTATAAGTAGAACATGGAGCAGACTTGACTTGAGTCTGCTCCAATGTGATCTAATTAGAATGCCAACGAACATGTGTATAGGCAGCCACAATGATGTTAGAGTGGCTCACTGCCTGTCTCACAGTAGACTCACTGAGTCAACTTCTACATCAAGTTACCTGAGTGCAGTTAACATTTCTGCATGAGAGAATATGGCATTCTTGATTTCCTGCCCTGAACTACTATGTGTTCTTGCTGTGCAGATAAAAAGCTGCTATATTTGGCTACGCTTCAGTAGCAAATGAAGTGAAACTTGCATATCCCTAATTTAGCCCATAGGGATAATTTTAAGTTTAATTAATTGATGTTAATAAGTGACTGAGAACATCAAATGAAAGGCAATGAAATGAACTATTGTTGTTACATACATATAAATAATGATTAATTTTACATCGCATTTAAATACAAAGAAAAAACATGTTAGAAACATTTTAACTGCATTATTTATACAACTTATTAGTTAATTTATTTGGAGGTAGAAATAAAATACAAGGATTTAGTATATTTTAATTCATTGATTCAATATATTAGGTCAGATTTTCAATAAAGACAGCAAAGATATAAAATTGGCAAAAGGCAAAATTGCTCATGTAGAACTGTATATGTGTAATGTGCAGTCTATTTCTATCTAGGCATAGATATGGCCCCTGTCACAAGAATATTTGTGTGCTTCATAATTCTGAATGAATTTATACTTGTAAACTTCTGGTGACAGGGTATTATCTACATTCTTTCACCGAGCCCCACATCAGCTGTTTGTCTTTTCTCAGGCCTCCAAATCTCCCTCTCTTGGCTGCCCGAGGGAACCAACTTCAAAAGGAGTGCTGAAAGAGGAGTGTTCATAATGCCAAGACTGTGGGATGGTTAAAGAACTGTGCTGAGATCAGAAAACACTGGGTTAAACCTTCTGAAGGGGAGTGAGTAAAATGTCTTCTGTTTCTTGGGCAAGTTCCCTAATCATTCAGCTACTGGGGCTAAAACATTGGGGGACCTGTTTTTTGCCTCTTGCTAGTCATGTGTTACTGACTGGGTTAATTTTCAGAACTTGAAAGCTCATTTACATCCACAATGGACACACAAATGTAACCAAGTTCCTGACTACCCAGTGTGTAGTCAGCTGAGCATGTTCAGGGGACCCATGAAAATTTACAGATCTACACAGCTGGAATAACAGAACCACAGCCTGCACACAAGTCACTTATGTGGCTAGAAAACAGCCATTTGAATGCACAAAGAAATACATTCACTGTAAGTGATTTGCTAGTAATCACAATCCAGTAGCAGGGTGAAATTGCACATTAGAGTTAATTGTACGGAATGTTAATAGATGTTAAGGTTAGCACATACTGACCATATCTACATGTGCATATTAATGCACCACAATAAACTTTGGTGCATCTCACACCAGAGTTTATTGCTCATAGGCACTGTGTATACACATGCACCCAGGACCACAGCATGTTGAGCCAGGTCAGAGCAGCCCTGGCTGGCAGGGAACACCAAGGGCCAGTCTGCCAGTGTGGGGCTGCTCCGACTTGGCTCAGTGTGCTGCAGAGGGGCTGACTGAGGCAGGCAACCCCCACAATGAAGCACCCTCATGCACCAGCCAACTGGGTCACAATCTACACATGCGTTGCTGCGTATGAAAAAAACTCTGCAGCAGGATACTACTTGTATTTACAAATACTAACCTACTGCAGAGCATATTAGTTTCCTGCAGCCTAATAGGGCCACACATGTGGACACCAAGACATTTACTGTGGAGCTAATTAGACTACTCTGCAGTAAACTTCTCTTGTAGATTTGCCCACTAATAGATGTAGCACATTAAGGGACCAATAACTTCTCCAATGTGAACTGCTCAGACTTACACATAAGAGGCTACAGGAGTGTGGTGGAAACCTACAATTCTGCTCTGTTTTGCACTATGCCTGTGCCAGTCACTGGCTCTTTAGCTACAGGATAGGCTAGAGAACCCCCACCTCTGGATCTCCCCCTCAACTCCTGATTGGCCTCTCTACCACCCTGCCTCCATTATCAGCCTGAGAGCCGGGGGTGGGGGTTCACCCTCCCTACCTATTTCTGGGCTCCCTGCAGCCTGTGCCACTCCTACACACCCAGACCCAGCCACCAATGGGCCCTGCAGCTGCCAGCAGCCCCTCGCCTTCTTCCTACCGCTGTCCGCCACCCCACCCAAAGCAGAGAGAGAGCCCAGATGTCTTGACTCTTAGCCATGCCCCTGCTCATCAGCCACTAGAGATCGGCAAATCAGAGATATACAGGTAAGAAGCATTAATAAACCTTAATATGGGACTGCTCATAGCACATTTTAATTTTAACATCGCTTACATTCTACAGATTTAGTACAGTCTAAGTGTAACATGTAACTTCACTTGAAGTGGCATAATGTCAAGATACCTACAGGGCATTTAGCTCTTGTTAACAAGCTCTAATGTGTGAACCTTCAAGTTTTAATTGCTCTTAACATAGACTAATTGTAAAGTGCAATCTCACCTGCAGTGCTGAGTATTCAACCAAACCTGATCCTCAGTTTGGTCCTTCTAACCTCAAGAAAATTTTCTCTGAAAACCTTTCTCCTGTGACATGAAATATTGACAGACAATTTCAATAGAACCAGGGAGAACTAGAAATGTAGATTAAAATGAAATAATCTGAACAATTCTAAACACACACAGCTTTTATGTTACATTTCTGTTTTATACTTGGTCTTAATTACTTTGAAAATTGCCCCTCATGGACATTTGTAGCCTTAGACCTCCTTCCAACCATGTTGCTATGATGCTTTTCAGTATTTAATCAGTGCTATGTGTCAGTCTGGTGACCCACTGATTCTATAAACTCTTGACCTAAGGGCTAAACAACTTACACCTAAAGAAAACTTTTAATTTCCATGAGCCAATACTGTCCTCTAGCAATTATTCTTCATTAAATGGCTTAAGAGGTGCAGATGTCCTTATGGATAGTTACCTGATACCACTTCTATTTGTACAAGCATACTTTATAGAAGATATCAAAGCTTTTTTTAAATTAGAAGTGTGCTGAAAAAAAATGGGAAGTATTTTCCAAATTCTGAAACAAATAGAAAGTTGTGTAGGAGGATCAATTATAAATTTATTTCTAAGACACTGGACTTGATTCACTTTCACACTCATATTGGTATATTTAAGCAATACTTTCTTTTAGGGGAATTGAGATATCGATCTAGACTGCATATGAAATGAGAAAAGAATCAGCCCTACTTGTTCTAATCCTGTCTTGTGATGGCAGAATGACTTCCCAAAAACAAAAGGAAAATGTACATTTTAATTCCTGACTTTCAGATGTGTAATCTTGTAAGTAAAGTGTCTTTAATAAGAATTGCAGCTGTTTGGAAAACAAGAATATTATTTAATGAAAAAAAAATGCTTACATTTGTTTTTAATCACACAGCAAAATTAAACTAAGACCTGAGGTTTTTTAACAGAGAAGGTAGAAGATTCAGTATCAAGTTCTTGCTCCAAAGCTTAAAGAATAGGCTAGTGTTCTAACCAGTGGGATAATGGCTGTTCTTCATTGGACTAGGAACTCTATCCTGGACCTACAATTTGATTTTGAAGTACTGGCATTTTCCAAAAGAAAACTGCTTTGCTGAAAAATACCTGACAGGGCCAAAAAAATCATTCAAACCCTTCTGAGAATTGAAAGAGATATATATATATATATATATAATTTTTAAAAACCTCTTATGACAAGGGTATCAAACATAGCCACAGAGGCTGGATGAGGGGCATAGGGCCAGTCTAAGGATGGGCGCCAGATACCACATGCATCACTCATCCAGTGAACAGGGTCAATCTGTGGACCTGATCTGGACCAGCCCTGGATCCAGCATCCAGAGCTAGAGCCCAGACTCTGCATGCAGCACGTAGCCTGCCATGCATCACTTTGCCAGATTCATTCCAGGGCTTTAGCGTGGTATCTTTTATACCTTAGGAAATAATAGGTATGGATAGCTGGCTGCTTTAAAAGGTTCATCTTTAATGAATAAAGACAAGTTTTGTTTTGTTCTAACTGTTACAGTGTCAGCAAGTTTTTGTACAGGAATTAAGGAAACAGCTTCTAAATTAGAAATTCCTAGATCTTAAATGTTAGGGGCTGCAAGTGACAGAGGAACTACAGAAACCACCCCCCACCAGGGATATCCAGTTCACTCTCCCTTTCAGCATCCACACCCTGCCACTGTGTGACCCAGGATATAGGGCAAGATGGACCTATTGTCTGACCAAGTAAATGCCAATTCTTATTGTTCTTAAAATTAATCCTTGTCCTATGTATATTGTGCAATACTATATGTGCAGTCCCTAGAAATTTAATAACATTTCATTCATGATCTATCACCATTTCATTCATGGTCTATTTTCTTTTTTGGTAAATGTTTTTTATAAATTATGTTTACTAACAAATCTAACTTATCAAGTTACAAATTCAATATTTAAATTTACATCAAACACCTTAAGGTATATGTGAAAAAATTACCCTCTTTGTCAGCCTCCCTGGTCTGAGTCTGCTCAGCTCCCTCTGTTCCAAACTCTGGCTGCTGTATCCACCTGGCATTGGGAAGGGGGAAATCACTCTCCCTTTTGTCTTGTGTCTCCCGCCAACCAAGCCTGTGTAACCCTAACCCCTCTCACCCAACAATGCTGACAGATGTTTAAAAGATTGGTCTGCATCAGGTGGCCCATGTTTGTGGTTGGAACTTAGTGATGAGGTCACAAAAACTTTAAAAGGGGGTCACTCCGTTTTGAAGGGGTCAGACATTTTGGGACACTGAAACAAGCAATCAGCCTCCAGGTCTCTGGATGAACATGTAAGTAACTTACCTGAAATTTAGCCAGTAACTTAAGATTCAGTGAACTAGACACATATCCAAAGGCACTGTTAATCACCCCCAAGGTCTACAGGATGCACAGAGCCCTTACCAAGACCCAGGCCCAGGTGGCAGCAGCATTACCCCAGGGTAATGCTCCAGGAAGGGGGTTAGCCAGATGTAGGCACCCCAGGGGAGACACCCAAAGCATTGACTTTTAGTCAGGCACAGTGAGGCAGATGGTTCAGCACAGGAGCACCCCCTACTGGCCCACCACAGCGTACATATAGACAGGTACTTATATTCCATCAACAGTGCTCCCTTAACCCAAGTCAATGTCAAAAGAAGGAAATCTTTTGTTCTTTTCCTTTACTTCTCCAACTTATATTGCTTTTATTGCTTTGTGCACTCTGTTCAGTATTTTTCTTTGAATAAAGGCTTTTTAGGTTGTTGTCAGAATACTGAAATTTACACCGCTACAACTAAGTTCCCATAGAATAGGATTGATGGTGAAGCAGGCTTTGCCTGGACTTTGGATTGGAATAATTTTACCCCCAAAACAGAAAGTGGCAATTCTGGTGACACACCATTGTAATGTTAATACCATTGTGATCACACCAAAGCCATAGCTATCTGGAAGAAAAAGACAAATCAAATTTATTTAATAATATATATTTAGATCTGACCAGTTTCACACAACTGTGTGATGACATCTTAAGAGGATCTAAATTTTTGTTTCTCTCTCCATGCAATTGAAGGACCACAATCTGAGAGGGAGGCACGGGGCACAATAGCTAACTCTGGTGGTGTCTACACATGCATTTATTCCAACAATAAAAAATACTCTTCCCAGTGTGAAAATGTTGCCTTGTAGGGTCAGGCCAACTCTCAGGATCTCAATATTGCGCTGTTAGACAGGAAGGTGTGACACAATTGCACATATACAAACACACAAATCAATCAGATGCACACACACACTACCAGCTCAGGCACATACACATCCAAACCAGCCTAGGCAATTTCATACCTATCACCAATTCAAGCACATACACACTACACACTAAAAATTAGACAAAAATCAATTGTCAATACCCGCACACTCAGTACACATACACAGAACACTAATTAATATATCATGCACACAATTACACACACACACTCACCAGTTCACACACATACAACCCACCTACACATACACACAGGCAAGTTCCTAACTTGGATGGTACAGTGTGTGTGTGTGTGCTTGGGGTACCTGGGATACTTGGGGGAAGGTTCAGGTGAGAGAGAGTTGAAGTGTAGGGAGTGAAAGTTGCCAGAACAGGGATAAGACCTGGTGGATTTGGGAGAAGCTGGCTGAGGAACTGAGGCTTGGGTTTACTTAAGATCAAGTGGCCCCAGGGTTACTCAAGGTCACTGGTGCATAGGGAGGGGGGAGGGGGGATAGCCTGGTGGCAAGGAGGAGATAGCCAGGAAAAACTGAGGCAGAAACCTGGTTGCTCAGGGGAAAAGGCAGTGGGGATAAGCCAGTGGCAAAGAAACAGGGGGTTTGGAGGCAGAGAGGAGCTCAGGACAGGTATTGGAGGTAGCAGGGAGACAGAAGCAGAAGAGGGAGAAATGAGACTCATGAGAAATGAGTTAGACAGGCGAGGAGCATAGATTGGAGCAGGGCTGAGCCATAGTAAAGCAAAACCCAACTCAGGGGTCCAAATAACAGGTTTATTAAACAGACAACATGCTACACAGCCCCATGAAGTTATTGGTTCTCTCACACACACACACACACACACACACACACACACACACACACACACACACACACACACACGGGCAGCAGGAGAAAGAGACTCAGTGGAAGGGTTGAAGTCCAGGTATGGAAGAGAAGCAGAGTCCAAGTCCTTGATTGAGGAGAGGTTGGGGAATGATAGCTAGCTATCCAGGCTGGAAAGGGGTCTTTGTCCAGTAGGTGTTGTCCAGAGGGGGGTTGCCAGCAGGGCCTTTGGGTGGATAGGTGGTGTAGCATGGCACTGGTCCAGATGGAGAGGGCAGTCTTCACTACCTCTTTTTATGGGGTAGACTACCTCTGATCTCCTATGGGGAGGGCCTGTCCAGGCAAGGTCAGTCCTGTTCCAGAGGGTTCCAGGTGTTTTTACTGAGCATGTGTAGCCTTGGCACAATGGTGGGTTGCCTCATCTTTTGTTTCTTGAATGTTGAGGGTGGTTCCATGGGCTGGGTCATTGGTCCAAGTATTGGTGTTGATAGTTCAGTCATTCAGAGGGAGCTATTTTTAGACCTACTGCCATTGTCTCTCAAGCACCTTCATTCATCCCCATTCATTCAGGAACCAAATTACATAGGAGGGGTAGGTGAGTCATAGGTTACACACCTGGGCATGGGGATAAGATGGAGACTTGACATTACAAGGTGGAAACTTGACATGACTTATGCTAACTTACATATATAGGCCTAAAACAGTAATCACAAAATATAAAAGCAGTAAAAAAAAAAAAAAAATCAATACAAACATAATAATTATCACTTATAAAACAGTGGATATCTCTATCAAAATAGCAGGGCACTTATTTGCAAAGAGGGGACAGAAAAATAAAACTTACTACCTAAAATAAAATGGTAAAGCTTATCTTACAACTTAGCTTACTTGTATTTATCGGGAATAGAGAGGGAGAGACAAAGTCAGAAGTGGTTAAGGAGAGGGAATGTATTTTATAATAAATTTAAAAAAATAAAAACTGGGGGTTTTGCTACAAAAACTATTTACAAAGTCTGTTTTACTATCCCGGAGTGGGGGGGCCACAGGGCAGGGGCACCTAGGGAGCAGAGCCCAGAGGCAGGTGGCCAGCACCGCAGCTTAAGGCTGTTCCTTGCATGTGCACATGTCTACATGTGCATTCACTTACTGCACAATTAAAATCCCTAACCACTACCTGCAAATTAAATTAAATCCCTAATCCCACACGTATTGGCACTGGATTTATGACCCAGATACCTTGTTCCAGCTGGGTCCAAACCCTTAGACTGACCACAACCTCTCCATTCAATAATAGTTGAATGTTACTGATACACAGTGATAGCAGATAAGAATAATGTAAACAATTCTATATCAACCAGTCCCAGGGTTCACAGATTTCATAGACATTAGGACTGGAAGGAACCTTAGAAGATCACCAAGTCCAGACCCCTGCTCCAGAGGCAGGAAGTCAGCTGGGGTCACAGGATCCCAGCAAGATGAGCATCCAATTTTCTCTTGAAGGTGTTTGATGTAGGTGCTTGAACCACCTCCGATGTCAAGTTATTCCAGACCTTGGGGGCTCTGACAGTAAAGAAATTCTTCCTTATGTTCAGCCTGAAACGACCTTTCATAGATTCATAGATGTTAGGGTCGGAAGGGACCTCAATAGATCATCGAGTCCGACCTGAAGTCTAAGTAAACGATGTCAACCCCTACTCCTGCATCCAGGTGTTTTGTAACGTGGTCATAAAAAGAGACTAGATTAGTCAGGCATGATCTACCTGCTACGAACCCGTGCTGGTTTCCCCTCAGCATAATTTTTCCTGCTGGGCTCTCGCAAATGTGAGCCTTGATAATTTTTTCAAATACTTTGCCTAGGATGGAGGTGAGACTGACTGGCCTATAGTTGCCTGGGTCCTCCTTCCTCCCCTTCTTGAAAATGGGGACCACATTGGCCCTTTTCCAGTCCTCCAGGACCTGGCCCATGCACCACCAGTGTTCAAATATTCCCGCCAGTGGCTGTGCAATGACGTCAGCCAGTGCCTTCCGGACCTTCAGATGGAGGTCATCCCGG
>NW_005842454.1:113647-139793 GCF_000455745.1 Alligator sinensis | reverse complement strand
TGCTTTGCCCCAAAGTTTGGTGTCATCGGCAAACTTGGCCAGTCTGCTTCTGACTCCAAAGTCGACATCATTAATGGGTTCACAGAGTCAAGGTGCATCTGGCCAGTATATGAGCTTCACCCTGAGGTTCTCTCTTGAATGTCAGATGTTAGCAGTCTGGAGGTTGGAGGCCAAGGCCCATCCCCACTGCCAGTGGGGTGGGTGAGAGGCTGGTGGTATGACCTCTGTCCATAGTGGCCTTGGGTTCCCCTCTCAGGGATCCTTTGCTGCTCTGAAATGCCTCCTTTTGTATCTTTTTCCCTCTGTGATGACTCATCATCTTTCAACATAATTGATTGGCACCCCAAGACTCAGGCTGTAGCCATGAAGTTTTTATCAGCACTGTTGGCCTGCCTGAGACCCCACCCGACCCTGACCCCTCCGAGTCACACCATGCAGCAATGTATCTGGACAACACTTAGAGCCTTTTTTTGCTCTTTACATTTTAAAGATGTTTAGCTGATCAGATATGGTCATATGGTTATCTTGTAAGTTTAAAACTTGTGACTACCCAACATTTTATACCTTTCATACTTTCCCACTAAAAACAAAAAGAGAATTCAATGCTTGACCTACAATGAATTTGGAGTGTTGGGATCATCTTTTAAGGATATTTGAAATAATTTAGTAACAGGGAGTTGTTATTTCCTCCTGCTTTCTAAGCTGTTTTCCCAAAACTAGGCACTTTGAAGAAAGTCAACAGAAAAAGAAGGCTTGAAAATCTGTTTCCATTCTTTGGCCACTTTTCCTTTCATATATCATTTGCAATTTGCTGCAGTGATGGCAGCAAAGTCAGTCATTGCACAAGAAAGGTAAAAAGAAAAATGTCATTATATTATTGTTTTTGTCACGGCAGCTGAGTTGTGCTTAAGCGAAAATGTCATGGGCTTACAATGAGATAGTATTACATTCATGCAGTAGAAAACATAGATCAGAATTTTCAAAGAGGGATTGTCACCTAAACAGGAACATATGTGCGTAAGTCCTTACTTTAAGGGAAATTACCCCTTGACGGAAATTACACTTTCTTTTCAAAAAAGAACTTGTATATGACCACCTTGTACTCAGATCACTTAGCTGAGACTGAATGTGTTTCAGCATTTTAGGAGAGGAAGTTTGAATCTATGCTTGTAAGTTTATATACAGTTTGTTAATTATTTTCCTATATATCAGGAATATATACAATATATCAGGAATTAACAATTAGCCCAGCCCATGTTTATATGGTATACCATGTTACTGCTCAGGGTTAGTGCAGTGGTTCAGAGACAGCATTTAGGAACATGTTTAAGATACTTGTTAATGTCACAACCCAAAGGGTGTGATTTTTGTTTTTGTGTGCTTCGGCACTGCTAAATTGTCCCTGCTAAATTGCAGCTTCCTTGCACAGTGGAGTTTTCTGCTGCAAAAGAGAACCCCGGTGCAAGGAACGAGTTTCCCGCCAATTTGAAGCTTTCTTTGCAGGGTGCATTTCTTTGTTGCAGCACAGAAATGCTTGTTGCAAAGAGTTCCCGCCATTTGTATGCTAATTCGAGTCCCATTATTGGCCAGTTCTAAATTATTCACACGTGGCGGCTAGTGATTGGCTTGCTAGCCATATAAGAGGCTTGAGTGGTTTCCGCCCAAGTTGGAGGACTCCACGAACAAGGGAGGAGGAGACTTCACGCTGTGTGAAGATCTCTAAGCGCTGCGGATCCTTACAGACCCAGTGCATTTCAAGCAGGTGACAGAGGTCTGATCAACCTCTAGCCTCTCCCCGTCACCGACAGATTCCTAGATGTATCCCCTCCCGCGCGCAACAAACTGGACCCACAGATCCTATCAAACTTTGTGTAGCAGAAGGACCCACGGAGCCTAGCAAACTTCGTGTGAGTCCTTGCCGGACGACTCCAGAGCTCTTCTACCCGGGTTTGAGTCCTGCAGGTTTATTTTCCCGTCGCCGAAACCCTTTGCGACGTACCCTCGTATTTTCATCTTCCCGTCGCCGGAACCCTGTGCGACGTACCCTCGTGCTCTGCAGGTTCGAGTTTTGTTTTCTTTTCTCTCTGTAACTGCAGCTTAAGCAAGTTTTCCAGCCTACACCACTGCCATCTCGGTGTAAGTAAACAATCTTTTAAACTACCGCTACGCATCTGTGCCTAATTCCAGCTCGAAGGCCTTCCCTCTCCGCCCCGGCGTGCCCGGGCTGCTGGCCACAGCCCGCGTGCAGCGCGAAAAGGGCTCGGGTCGCTCCCGGCCCGCACAGTTTATTGTGTAAAATACTTGTTTAAGGAAAGAAAATTAGACCAAGAAAACATAGACAAAGATGTGTGACTGTAAAGTTTAAAATATCTGTAAGACAGAAGATAGAGCAAATAAAAGACGGGGATAAAAAGATTTGCATATATACATTTTATTGAAACACTTCGAGGGGGCGAGGAGATTTTTAAACATTTTTTTCCTAGCCATTCTTTTGGTCCTATAATAATATTAACTTATGGGACATAAAGTGATGCCATACATTTTCTGCATACCCTATGTTCATTCTATTCATTGAGCATTCTTTCTTTGATTAGAAAACTACTGATATCCATGTGAAAAACTGCTCAGTCACATAGGTCCTATCCAAATAGGAAAGCTCCTACCCTGAAACTTACAGTTTTCTATGTGCTCATCAGCTAATTTCGATACAAGAGTTTTGGGTCTTGAAAATCTGTCTGCAAGTTTCTAAGGTATACTCAGAGTGCAGAATTAATATGATGTCTGAAGTGAAGAATGTATGTTGTCTTTATTATTTGAAAGGCAGAATTTCTATCTGATATCCATCCCATGTAGGTATTGATCATTTGAAATATGTTTTTCTAAACAAAGTGTTGTGATTCATCTCATCCATCCTGGCTTTCTGTGAAGTTTTCAAGGTAGATATCCCTCAAACAATGAAATACCTTCTTGGGAAATTAGGGAGCATAAAATAAACTATTAAAACATAGCTCTACTGAAACCACAAAAAGCTAGGCTAGTATTAGCTGTGGAAAAAATCCAAAAAACAAAAAAACTTAATGCACCCATGAGAATTCTTAGTTTTAGAGAGCATACGGATAGCTTAGGGGTATTTCTGTACCTCACAAGGGGGCAGGCAAACTCCATCTGTTTCCATGCTTTTGTAATGAAAGAAAGGGCTAAAAGGTCTCAGGGTAGGTCTTCGTAGTAGAAGCTAAGAAGCAGGCAGTGAGCCATCTGACAAAGAATGATACTCTACTTGAACTGTCTACTAATCCGCAGATACTCAGACTGTATCTTCGGTGGTGTTCATAGTAACATTCAGGACAATTTTACCATTTGTCACACATCTCACTTTTCAGAAGAAACATTTGGAAAATATCTGTCCTTTCAGTTTATACATCATAAGATTAAACAAACAAGGTAGTCCATGAAAACAGTTAAGGTTCTATTTCGCTTTCTGTTGGTGATCTCAAAGATATGAATATTTAGTTTTTGTCTCAGTAAAAAATGGAGACATATCTAAACCCTGTTAGTGTTCTTATTTTATATGTATCCATATCAAGACAGCTATAGAATATATTGTGGTGCATATCACTTATTTGTCTTAGAATGAGTTGGGCATCTGAAAGAGGAAAAGTTACTGGAATAGCTGAAATTATTCTTTTCCTATAATTCTTTCCAGTTCCTATGGACTGGCACTATGCGACTCCTTCTGTTGCAGCAAAGACTCTCCTCTAAGTCCAGACTTGGGGCTGGTGCCATCCCCTTCCCCTCTCAACAGCTCCTAGTTAAAATACTGCTTATAAATATTCTCACAGCAATGAGTGTCTCCAAGATTGAGTCTGTAGGGATTCTGCTTCCTTCAGTGCACCATTTTTTAAACCTTTTGTCTAACAAGTTAAGGTACAAGCAGGAAATTCGGGGGAGGAGGGGTTGCAGCCAAATATTTAAATACATATCCAGTGAAAACAGAAAATAGGAAGCTTTTTTCCCCTGCTTTTCCCCCCACACAATTCCTGCAAAAATTGACAGAAATATCATGCTGCTCTTCCTTGTACTGTCACTTTGTATCAGTTTGTTCTCATGCTTAAAGAAATCATGTTGACCCTGTTCACTATTAAGCCTTCTTTGTTTTAATGGTTTATTTTAGATTCCCTAATTTCCCAAGAAGACATCTCCCCCAAGAAATAAGCTAGTATAAAGCTATGAGTCAGCACCGATGCTAGGGATCTGTATCAGAGAAGAGTTTATGAAAGTGACAGTAATCTTCATATTGCTACAAATAATCGACTACCATGTTCCAGCTTCCTCTCTTTGGTTTTCTTTAAATAGTAACTTTATTCCACAAGACTAGTGCTTTCAAGGCAATTTTCTTATCCTTCTTGGTTGCATAGCTGATCTCAATCCTGGACAAGTAGTTTAATCCATCTGCCATAGTCAAACATTCATATTATAAATACATAAGCAACATAGGTTTTAATTTCCTCTGTAATAAATAAAATCACTGGTATATAGATCTGAAATTCATTAACTTTATGTAGTATATGTTACTTAGCACAGACATTTGCAACATAGAATGTGCTCAACTCAATTATCAATGGGAAACAAAACCTTTAAAATGCAACCATATAAACCCTCAAAACAATAAAAGTGGGGCATGATTTAGGATACTACCCCTTCCTTTACTCATTCTCTTTGTCCCTAAGTAATGCAGAAGTTTCACAATTGTTTACAGTACTGTAGTTTGTTGTGCAGGTAGAACAAAAGAGTAAAAGAAAATAGGTCTTATATCCACTTCTGGGGAAAAGTGCACAGGAGAATTGCTAGTACCACAACTATATTTATCACTGAAACTTACACAGTGACAATGAAAAAAGTGCAGAAGATCTGGTCTCAACCACTTGGCATTTAGGCTAAGTACAGGCAATAAACAAGCCTGAGGCTGAATCGATTCAATCTTCACAGGTCAATCTAGGCTGCATAGACTGAGCTGATAAGCAAGTGAACAGACATTCACTTTTGATTCCAGAAAGAAGCCATGTACTTGCAGTGCCCCAGGCCAAGGAGCCGAGAGGTGCTAGAGCATATTTCTCTGCTCAGCTGCAGCAGACATCTTGGGCCAAGGACAGCCCGCCCATCCTAGGGGGAGTTCACAGGGGAGGTGCAAAGCATCCTGGGAATGCTGGGAAACTGTGAGTTAGCTCGAGTGTAGACGGGACCTGGGACAGAAGTTAATATACCAGTTTAAACTAATTCAGTTCAGTCTGATACTGCATTCATCCAGGTTTATCTTAATCTGCTTTTGGCCATTTTTAAAGCAATTTATGTGCACTGAAATTCTGTTGTGTTACAGATCTGGACTGGTTTCTGATTACTTGATTATGTGTATTGTCTGTCCCTAGCCTTAAAGATTCATTGGAAACATGATTCATTCCAGGAGATCTGCACCAGTTGCCTACCTTCTGCATTGTGTCTTTGGTTTCTCCTCTCCCTTGAAAAAAATGGGTGGCTCTTTGACCACACTACTTTGGTTTCTAGTCCACAGAGCATTCAGCAACAGTCATGAATACAAATACACTCATTCTACCATGGCATTTGTTTTGCCATGACAAATATTTTCCAGTGCCTAAAACAGTTAAGATCTATTGCTTCCAGTTGGGACAGAAAGGCCTACGTGCTGAGAGAGAAGTAAAAATTAAAATTAAAATAGCATCAGTTATATACAATGAACAATAACAGTTGAAAATCATAAGCAAAAAAATAAAGTGGTTACCTTACTCCTTAACCATAATGACTACAGTGTGATAAGTTTGCCTCAGCGTTTAAAAAAACCAATATATTGAATCTTACCATTGAAAGTAGGTTTCATATAAATGATTAAATGGTAATAAGAGTCAGTAGCATAACAGTGCAACCAGGCACCCAGGGCAGCTGCTGCAGAATGGGAAAGCTACAACATTCGGTTGCCATGGCCACTGCAATCATGATTGCACGGTTAAAGCAAAAGCCAGTTTTTCCACCTGCCACCTCCATTGGTGCCTGGGGCAGTTTCCTGTCCCCTCACCCTAGCTATGCCACTGATAAGAGCTATCTAACAAGCAATATGAATAAGTTACTTTCATAGCATGCTGTTCTCCTATGCCTGCAATGTTTTAAAGTCCGAAAAAGCATTTCATGTCTCTTAATCTTATGCCCAAGTGCTTCCACTGAAGTCAGTGTACTTGTTAGGCATATGCTTAGGAAGAAGCAAATCAAACACTAATTTTTCTGATGTCCTTGTGGTTCAATAAAATGGGATTCTCCATTTTCATAAGGAAGGCATCTTCTGAAGAAGTGGTTCTCGACCTTTTTTGGACCAGGACCCACTGGTAAATATTGAAAGCCAGTCCAGACCCACTGCCTCTCACTCCTGACCCACTGCCCCCTGCCCCCATGGTCCAGGCCCCCAGTGTGTGGGACAGGAGGTGGGTGTTTGCGGGGGAGGGGGAGTAGTGTGTGGGGTGCATGGGTGACTCCAAGCAGCCCTTGGAGGCTGGAAATCTGAAAGCCTGCAAGGGAAAAGCCACTTTCCCACATTTTTCTCCTTTAAAGGAGAATCCATTTTTAAAGTTTGTTTGCGACCCTTTCATATATTCTTGTGACCCGGTTTTGGGTCACAACCCACAGGTTGAGAAATGCTGTTCTAAAGTCCTGTTGAGATTCAAATAAACCTTTTTTGTTTATTCAGATGCCAGACACATTAGAATGAGCTTTCCTTTCCAGTTACTGCACAAAGACTTTTGGAGTGCCTCAACATTTGCTGCTCCTTTGTGGCAACAGAACCCTTCTTCTGGCAAAGTTACTCTACCCATTAAGTGGAAATAAGCTTGCCCTGCAGCTCCTGCATCTTCTGCTAGCTACCATACTTCCTTCAGCAGCAGGTGCCTTCTTAGGATGCACTTCATGCTTAAGGTGGAACAGGTGCCGAGTGCAACCACTTGGAGCTCCCAGGAGTACTTGGGTATGCACAAGATTATGTAGGATTTTAGTAGCAGCTTCTGTCAACTAACAGAAGTTGTAGCTGCCAAAAGAGGTAAATATAGACAAAATCTAAGGTTCTAGATACTCTTTAAATATTTTATCTTTCCCCACAGCACAAATAGGATTAAGTTTAGTATTCTTTAGCATCATATCCTTTGCAGAAATATCTGTAAAACGGTGAGTCAGAGATGGCAAAGTTTGGTTCCTTTGTGATTTCTGTTCAACTACTATTTTTGGCCATGTCAAATTCACTAAATGAATATCCATATGCGTTCTCATAAATTTTGCTAAGTGATGGGACCTCAATCATAAAGTCAGGAGTAAGTAAGTAAAGTCTTCCTCAGATCAACTCCCCCCCCCCCCCAATTTATACATTCAGAGTGTGTTTATTAAAATTAATACGTTAAACTACACTTTATGAAAAAGTCACAGAAAATTAATTATATAATACACCATATGTCTATGGTCCTGCATGGCCATATGCACTATGCTAATAATGCAAGCCTGTTAAAAGCATATCATTGTGACTTGGAGTTGCAAACAGGCAGGCAGTAGTCCTTGTCATTACTGGTAAGGGACAGAGAGTGTGTGGTGAGTCATTTGCCTCATATGGCTCCCTGTTATTGTATCAAGAATGCTGGAGGGAAATGTTTGTGATTATGAAGTGCAAAGACAAGAGATCTGTTATTTTTCTTTGGAGAAGTAGTTTTGTATATTCAAGAATATCACTTCTTTTACTGTATGCTTCACAATATGGATTATTTTATTAAAACTGGACATGTATTATATGTGAGTGGTTTTGCTTTTCTAAATAGGTATTTAATATTTGTTATGTATGTTCATGTGCCAATGCCATATACTAGTATATTTTAAAATATATATATTACCTTTTCCTAAACAACAAAAGCATGAGATCTACACATGTAATGTTTATCTACCTGTAATTAATGTATTTTAAGGGAATAAAAATCACAAAGAACAAAAGCTTGCTTCAGAAAAACATTTTTAACTCAGTCCTTAATGTCAACCTTTTACATAAACATTAAGCAATCATTTTCTCTTTCTGGGTGTGTCTACACTGTAATTAAAGATATGACTGTAATGTTTGGAGCTAAGTGAGCTAGCTTTAAATTGTTTATCTTGGATACGAATAATATTGTAGCTGTGGATGTCAGTGTGACCCAAGGCCTTCAGTAGCTACCCCACACCAAGCTTCATGCTACTGAGGCTACATATCTATTAGCAGGCACATTTTAATACAATGTGGGCGTCTTCTCTCCCACTCTCTCATGTCCTGTATTTTTTAGAACGATAACATGGTTTCTGTGAGTCTGCCTCACCAAAACCCATAGATCAGGGTTAGAAAACCCCTAGCATGCATGCCAGAGTGTGGTACACAGAGGCATTTTGCTTGGCACGTACACCTCAGGGAAGGGGCCAGGGCTGCACTGCCACAACAAGGATCAGGCCCCTCACGGCTCCTCTACTGTGCACCCCTGGCTAGCCAACATTTTACCAGTCGAGGTTGTAGGTGTTTTTGGCACTGTCAAAAACTTTCCCAAATCCTGCCATAGATAGCAAAAGAAATGCTCTTTTGAATCAAGGATGGACTTTGAATCAAGTCCCATCTGTTAAAGAGAAAGTAAACTGATGTAAATTTTTAATATCATAATTGTAAAAATCAATCAAATATTAAGTTATATTCTTAGGGGACATCATTCTGTAAAACTGGAGAGTCAAAAATCCTTTCCCACTGGTTCATTAACTATGTTTGGACAAATGGAATTTGAACAAATTGATTTCAGCCACCATCAGATGCCACTTGACTATAAAATCAAAGCTCTGGCACTTCAGTGCCTATATTTCCTTTCATAATGGGATTCTCATCTTATCTACTGAACTTTGAAATACTATACCCAGGGTGTTATTGAAAAAAGTGACATTGTGCTGGGCAACTGATCTGTTCAATTACTAGCCTTACCCAGTGCTGCGACTGAGTAGTCCAAAAATTGAACAGATCAGCTGCCTACTGTGCTTCCTTGTTGGGATGTTGCAAGTTTAGTTTTTTTTCTGTATTTTGGGGTAGAAATTGTAGCCCCATCCAGCATAAGCTTCAATGGAAACTTGATTCATAAGCTGGCATTATTCATTTCTCCTGATAGTCAAACAGACTTAAAAGAAATATGCTGAGAGCATCATTTCAGCTACTAAATATTTCAAACTAATATTCTCCTAAAACACTCTTTTGTGCATATTCAGCATTTGTTTAATCAAGGTATGTAAACATTATCTTAAAAAATTATTCCTCTTCCATTTGTCACTGGTACTAAAGAAGGAGACAAATTATCAGAGTAAAACGCTGCCAAGCCTATGCAATGTACGGAACAAATTGAAGCAGAAAACCTTTACTGTAAAGCATTAGTCAGGCACTGGTTCTTACAAACCTGGCAAAATACAATTTTTCATGTCATGACACTGATAGACTGTCTTTGTTTTTAGATCTCATGCTATAACAACAATCCACAAATGTTAAAATTGCCCCACCTGATATTTGTGTGTCTGCAAGTTTGATTTAGATTATTACTGACACAGGTCAGGCAGTTCAGTCAACCAGGGTCATGCCACCCACTCAGCTGGCCTCTTTCTTAGCCTTATGCTCTAAAGAAATATGAACCAATTCAGATCATACTGTATTGTGATGGAAATCATTTCTAATAGACTGTGGTTACAAGATGTTGCAGAAATATTATACATCATTCAGCACCAGTAATACATCTTTTTTCCATAGAGCAAAGAGTTCCCTATTTAACGAGAATGGCCACATTCATCTTGATCTGCCTGTATTTCATACATCACATGGCTACAATACTGATTCACTATCAGAAAGTGGCAGAACACTGAAAAGAGATGTCTGAAAATGACAAAAAAAAATTGGATTCTCACTTACAGAAAAGATCAGATGTCATGGCTCATCCTTTGCATTCAAGATGGTCATAGAAACGGGACTTCTTTTCTTTTTTTCCTCATGGAAGACAGCTATGAAAGATAGCCTGATTTGTACAAATTGAGCCAATATTATAAGGAAACCAACTAGAATTTTATCTATAAAACTTCCAACTAAATTGTTTGCATTGTCACTTTTATTAGTGTCTAACCTTTGTGCCTAGCAAGGTGGTTAAAAGTCTTCTCTTGAGGTCATTTTGACATGCTGATGTAAGTGATAGAAAAATAGGTGCTGTCTCATTCACTGAAAAATTGTTCTGTACATGCTTATCTGGATTAAGATTTGTTTTCCCATAGAATCTACAGATTGATGGCAATATTCTATGCCGTGACTGTGTAATCAGCTTCACAACTGGGACCAGTAAAACAGTGGGTTTTTTCATCATGATATCGTATATTGACCTGTATTTAAAATGAAATTTACATGGCTAACCTTAAAATTTTGGGATTTTACCTTATTCCCAGAGCCTCTGTGGGTGCATCTACAAGTGCAATTAATGCACAACAAAAAACTCCAGTGCATGTTGTGCCAGAGTTTATTGCTCCCAGGTGCTATGTTCACATGTGTGCCCAGGACTGCAGCACATTAAACTGAGTCAGAGCAGCCCCAGCTGGCCAGGGATCTCTGGAATCAGCCTGCCAGCCTGGGGCTGCCCCCCCCGGGACTCAATGTGCTGCAGAGGGTCTGGCTAGGGCATAAGGGTGCTACAGTGCAGCGGGCAGCCCCCACACTAAGGCACCCTCGTGCCTCAACCAGCCTCATCAGTGTCTGTATGTGCATTGCTGCAGAGTAAAAAACTCATCTGCAGGACAGTACTTATGTTTACAAGTACTAACCTGTGGTGGAGTTAAGTAATTTAGTCTGTCCTAATAGCACTGCATGTGTAGATACTGAGACGTTTACTGTGGAGCTAATTAGGTAACTGCAGTAAGCGTCTCATGTAAACATGCCCTCTATGATTTTTATACATTATGTATTCTTCCCCAATTATTCTGTAACGGCATTTAACTTTGCTGTAACTTGAAGTTCTATAGGAAAATTGATTTATTTAAGCTAAGCAAAAGGCTAATATATATTAGTCTGCAATGATCAATCAGAGATTTTTTTTTTTTGGGGGGGGGGGGAGGAAACCTATGATTAAATGTGATGTTTAATTTTATATGAAACGTAAAACAGTATGTTTGAAATCTGGAAGATTTTTAATGGTTTAAAGGTAATTAAATTGGGATTAAGAGTTGCTGTGACAATTGAAATTTTCTTCTAAAACACTACTATCAATTGTAATCAAAGTATATGTTATATTAACCTCTCTCTTAAATGATCGGACATGCCATTTGGTAAAAGATTTTTTTTTCATAATAATTACATTGTGGCTACTTCAGATACATGTAGAAGCTCCTACTGTGCATAAAAGGAAGAAATGTTTGAGGGAAAAATAAAAAACCTAATGCTTTAAAAAAAAATGAAATTAGTATCAGAGAATAATATTACTTATAGGTTACCCTTGCAGGCCAAGAATAGACTTTGCTGGAATTTGCTGAGTAGTTGTAGGCCTAACATTTAATGTCATTTACCTTATGAAGCTTTGTAAAATAACAGAGAAAAGAACCGTTACCTTTTCTGCCTGTGTTGAGTTTATTATAGTCCTGATTCTGGTTAGTTCTGTATGCTTAAAACAAATGGTCTCTTTGGAATCATTGGGACAGTCATTTGAGAAAAAATAAATTATGTATATAATATATATATTTCTGAGGCAAAAAAACATAATTAGGTGGATACCCTTTCACTTTTAATGCAGGCATCCTGTTTAACAGAATGGGTACCTCAGTTTAAAATATAGAAGGTAAGAATGTCCACTTTTTTTCAGAAGAGTTTGGGTTCCAAGATTTCTACACATTGTAGATTAGAGAATGTAACATGCTTATGAAAGATCAATCCTAAATTTCCCGAATTTCCTGAAGTCTTTCCACTGACTTGAATAGGAGTTAGAAGAGACACCTAAACTGACTACTTCTTGTAGCAGGTTGTTGCCACAGGGTCATCTCAGCCAGATTTTTGCACCTTTCCCAAGCATCTCTCCGCTAGCCTTAGTGGTAGACAGTCTCTACACCTGCTGGCCTTTGCTGTCCAGAGTGCCTCCCAGCCTGAGCCAGCCGTATACAGTCTTTCATCACACAAAGTACATAAAATGTTATTGCACTGGACCCTGGGATCGGTCTCCTGTGGCCTCAGCTTTCCTTTCCCAGGCTGGTCTTCCTCATAGCCCAGAGGGCTCCAGACTCTGGTGCTTCTCCTCCACCTCCCCCACTGGTTCTGCCTACTAGGGGGTTTATTTTCCAGTAAGCCATGCCCTCATTAACCTTCCCACAGCTGCAGCCCTTCAGTCTAACTAGCTACCTTCCCTTCAGGGGACAGGCTACCCTGTTACACTCTGTATTTTCTAATGTTTCCATCTTTCTCTTACATCAGTTACAACATCCTCAGATAATGAGAAAAAGAAATGCTTGCAAAACTATAGAAGAGAGAATATTAATGCAGTGTTACTTAAATTGTCATATAACAATGTCATCTTAAAAGGACATTATAAAGAATACATTTTTAACTCTTTCCTGTCACTAATGTATTAAGCTGAAACACCAAGCTGCTTTTCCTGTATGTGCAGTGCTTTTATTTATATTTTTATACACTAATTCTTCTTCCCATTCCAAGAGCAGTTTAACATAAATACCCTTCTATTATATACTTCTATCTAGGTTTACCTGAAGTATTAACAATTGCTAATAACAACACTGCCATGAGATAATTTAAATAGCAACTATCCTTTGATAGATGAGTACTGATTTTTAGTATAAGGGCAGCACAGAAAGAACTGACTCAAATCTTATGTCTTACTACCCCCTGCATCTTTATCTCTCTGGGCTTTTACCTGGCATCTATCACTATAATACCTGGTGTTCTCTTTTTCTGGCTTCACAGCAGCAAACTATAAAACATTATTCCATTTACATCATTCTTTATCTTTTCCTCTTTGCTTTTCCTTACAGAAAACAGATCTGGAAGATCATTGCCATAAAATATACTGTTTTGGTCCTCACATAGATCACACTCAGCTTAGATGATGCCAACAAAAGTTCGAAAAATGAGTATGTAATTTGAGACCTAAATGAGCTAATACTATCTTTGTCACTATGTGACAAGATGCACAAAATTTCACATGGCTGTGAAACAAACTGACAAATTTTGAAATAAAATGAAAGTAAGATTATGCAATGTAAGTCTATAAAATACTGTTAAAATAAAGCACGTAAAATTATGAAAATACTTATTACAATTTCCAATTTGGACAAAACATAGAAGCCATGGACATAGTCAAACTTTAATTCAAGCTAACACTAAAATGCTGATCATAGCATAAATTGATTCTAGTCAGAAAAGGCAAGTTTCCATTTCAATGATATAGAACATTCTATTTTGGATTAGTGACAAAGGAATTTATAAATCACTTATTTGAATTTCAGGAGTTCTTTCTACAATATAAGTTGTTTATTACTCTAGAGGTTCACTTTCTGCTTGGATGTATATTTTAATTCTTCAAATAACCACGTGTCACATTCCCTGCCATCAATTCTCAGTCTTTACATGACTGCTTTACATGACCGCTTAAGAACTAATTTGAGACAACTGATATTGCCTGAAGTGTTACAGTTCTAAGCCATAAAAAGAAAGCCCTTTTCAAATAAAGCCTTCTCTAGGAACTAGAAAATGGGAGGACTTCCTATTCATGCTGCCGGTTTGACAAACCCACAGCATTCTCTTGGATTTTTCTGGGCACCAGGCTCCTAGCAACTTGTAAAGGATTTTCTCTCTCCACAGTACTCACCACTTTTTTCCAACAGAAAATTACCCATTGGATATATGTGCCAGAATTAGTGACTTTTTAAGTAGGTCTATTCCTGCACTCTGCAGGTGCAGATTCCTAGATCTATTGGAATAAAACCTCCGATAAACTTGCATACTCTACCCAAGGTAACTCTCAGTTTTCACACTGAAGCATTAGCCTATTTCCTAAAGTGGGCTATTACTAGGCCCTTTTCAATTCAGCTCTGCCTTGCCACTTATAGTATTCTTCAAGGAACTAGATCCTTCTATCTTGTGTCACAGCTCCTTCTGTCAAGTCCCACCTCCTTTTAATGTTCTCCTATCTGACCATATGCCAAATCATAGTCTTTTCCTTTCTAAGTGCAATTGCAGATGTTCTTTGAATAGTTTATTTTGTACAACACAACTGGGAAAAATAGTAGTCTGCAAAAATCTTTAATTGGTATATAACTAAGAAGGAATTGATTCTTCATTTACGGTATCTCCAAAGTATTATTGCTTCAGTCTCCAACATAGTCTTCTTTGCATTTGGATTGCTGCATAGTTCCATAATCAGCCCTCCCCCCAATCTTTTGTTTTGTTCTGCTCTGCTTTTCTTTGCTTTTTTTCATAGCAGTATGAGTGGTTTGTACTGCTAACAAAAACTGGGAAAGCTTAGTGACTTAGATATATTTCTGAAAGGATAAACCATTACTAGATAGTATAACATTTATAAGTAATATAAAAATGTATAAACAATTGCATATGTTGTAAAACATGTTACTCATATCACTGCCCTTTCTTTTTTATTCAGAAATCTATTTATAATGTCACATTTGCAATTTAATAAACTGCCAAGAGCCAAAAAGATCAAAGCCAAGTATTTTTCTTCTTCTTCTTTCATTCAATTATCAATTACTAATTGTTATTAAGTTCCTTTAAATAGCACCTACAAAGTGTTTTCCAAACCAAACTAGAAGACAGTCCTTGCTACAAGTAGTGCACTCATTAAGCAAACAAGCAAAGGGTAAAGACTCAGCCAGTCACAAGTAAAATTTCTTTCTCCCATGTCCACTATATAAAGCAATAGTAGTAGCACATATCTAGGTTTTTGTTTGTTTGTTTTTTGTTTTAGGTCTTTTGATAAGGTGTGCGTAAATGATCCAAGCACAATACAAATATGTTAATCAGCTGTATGAGTCCAGTTGTTTTGTTGAAGCTGCCTTTATGCTATCCAACTTTTTCCAAGGCACCTTTTGCAATCTTATTGCACAGCTACCAGTCCTGCATGTTACCCACCTTATTGTTATAGCAGGAAACAGATCAAGTGTAGTGAAAAAAGTTATAATTTGAAGGTGCTTCCTAAATTAGAGGAAGTTGGTAATTGGGAGATGATCCATCAGTTAAGTATCTGTGAGGTAGTCAGAGACAGATATAGGCTCTGCAGGGGGTACTTAATGCTCCAGAATAAAACACTGCTGTGCAGTTCTTCTCATTCACATATTCCTGCTTTTATTTAATCTGATGATCACTAGATATAGTAACCACTCTTCTGGGACTAAGTGTACCAAGACAGGAGTCTGCTCAACCTAACTGGACATCTAGGATACTGTGGGTAAAGAAACATTAGTTTATATACCCAGCAACACATGGGGGAATTATGTCTTGCCACTTTGATCCCTCAGCTCCAATGTCTCAATACCCATTTGTAACTCGGTCAACTAGGGATAGTCTTTAACATAAAGACATGGGGAAACTTGGACCCATACCTCTAGATTTGTAGTGAGATATTATGGTTGTGCTATCCCACCTCCTCTCTCCATATAACTTGCTTTAAACTCACTGTCATACAGGAACTTAGTTAATTTTGTTTGAAATTAGACCAATGTCTGATAAGAATACAATGCATGGAATGAGAAATCTTTTGCACAAGAAGACTCCCTGGCAGAGGTAAATATACTCTTTGATCAGTTAATAACAGATTTACAAGGTACTAGGGGACTGCTAGTTGAGTAATATGTGAGAACAAGTGAGAGATTCACAAATCTGCTAAACCCCTACTTTAAAAACTGTGTGGAATGAGAAAAAGTGGGGGAAAGGAGAAAATAAAACAGTTAAAAAGTCATACAAACTTTGCAAGTGGAAGAGAACAGAGAAGTTTCACATGTCCTAAGGTCTGAATAAACATTCATGTTTCAGGTATTTTTCTAAAATGTAAACTTCTCAACCTTTTGAAATTTTGTTCACCGCTATGATCTGAAAACCTGGCCCAAAGCCAAAATTCAAGCAATGCACACTATCCATCATTTCCTATTTTCACTGCATTAGCTATGTCCTTTGGGTTGAATAAGAAATGAGAAGCTTGGCCCATCTAAACTTCTCTGTGATGTTTCAACTCTCACAGAATATTTATGGCTGAGTTATAGACCACAGAAAAACAGATTTTACAAAAGGAAATTGCTGACACAACACAGCTGTAACAATAGCGATGAAAAAACTGATGTTATTAATAATACTGCTTTAAGGACAGTTGTTAGTTTTGTTTGCAGATTCATTCAGTGAACACGTTTTTCATGATTAAGGGAAGTTGGCTGCAATATGGCATTTAAAAGAGGTAAAAACATATTGCAGCAAGGCATTTAATAGTTCTAATCCTATATCATGTATTTGATCCCCATCCCTTTTTGATAGCTGATGCTGCATTATACAGGGATCAGTCAAAGAAAGATCCTTTCAAAGCTCAATTTCTGCTCCCAGATGAGTCTATTCTCCCTTTGATGTACATACATAATTCCTATCAATGTTAATGGGGCTTATATTCACACAATGGTGGAATATAATTTGAGACTAAACATTTCTATACTGTATAGATAACAACCACATTTCATTGTAGACTATTCAGCCTCCATGTACAAAGCTGCTATTAACTTATTCATTCTTCAAAATTAGATTCATTATTTAATTAGAGAAAACAAAATCTCCATTCCACATGCATAGGTCACTGAGGTGTCTTAGTTACCCAGGGAAAGAATAATGCAGTTTTATCATCGTTCTTCTACATAGAAGCTGGTGTAAATGAAAGATGGAGTCAATGAAGTTTTGACATTTGCACCAGCTGTGGATTTGGCTTATTTCACTCATTACAGAATGAAGGAAGAAAGAAGAGCCTGACATTTAATTGCGCTTTAAGTTGTTTCCAATTCTTCCTCAACTATTTCTAAGATAAGAATTCTGGCTGCTTGGAGTCATTAAAAAAAAAAAAAAAAAAAAAAAAAAAGTGGCACTTTATTTTAAACTCGGCATGCTCCTAGGCCGAGCCCAGTACATGCCCAGAAGAGGCAGTGTGTTAGTTGGACCCAGCTGGCCCAATGTCTGTATAGATTTTAGTAGCAATTTTGTGGTGCTTTTCTCTAATAGCTGATTGAATCAGCTTTAAATATACACACATGAATCCTATATGTTCTTCTGATGTAACGCTACTGAAGTTAATTCTCTTTCACTTTGTGCATCTAAATGGCAGTCTTTCCCTTTGTGCATCTAAATGGCAGATTTTTAGCTACACAACTGCCAAAAATGCCACCTGTGGACAGCTAGTAATTCTGTGTTCCTTACTATGTGGACATGAGCACACAGAGTATTTGCACTAGGCTATACAATGGCTGCATGTATATATGCCTGTGTACACATCTGTTGTGGATGCCTCCATATTTTTATGGCACAAAATAATAGCTACCTAGAAACCAATGACTAGCAGGTTTTAGATATGAGAAAAGGGCCTTACCATATTTTACCTTCAACAGCTGAGTAGTTAGGACACTGCCCCAGGAAGCTAGAGACCTAGGCTGTGTGCAGACAAAATGAGGAAAGGGTGTGCATGACACTTTAAAGCAGGCTAAATTGTTTTACACTACTTTAATGGTATTTGCACACCTTGGTAGCATATTGCACATTAATTCCAGCTGCAGTAGGAAATTCGGTTGCGTAATGCACCTTAAATTACTTGGGGTGCAGCAAACTAAAATTCCTTTGAGGAGTTTTAGTTTGCTGCTACTACAGCTGTGAAACAAAGCACTGGCTCTGTAAAGCTCCGCGGCTCTGCAGGAAGCCCTGCAGGCAGCCTGGCAGCAGCCCAGGAAGGCAGGCTCTGCCCAAGAAAAGTGGGAGCCTGATTTCCTGCCCCAAGCCAGCCTGGCTGCCTGAGCTGCATGGGGGCCTGGTGCTTTCTTCTGTGGCTGCAGTACCCCAGGGGCTGCCTAGGCTGGGTGACTGTGGATGGGTGCTGCCTGGAGGGGCCCTGCTGCTGCCACGGAGAGAAGCATCAGCCCTCCGCCCCCGCCCCCCGCCAGCCCAGGGACCACTCTGCCCACTGGCAGCTTGCCAGCTGCCGCCAGAGAGGCAGGGTGTGTGCATAACACAGGGGTTGAATTGGCTTTAAATTGAAGAAGTGTTTTTAAAAACCCACTACTTTAATTTAGGACCCCCATTTCATTTACACATGCCCCTAGGCTCTAAAAATCTCATTTCCCAGAAGGGAATTAAACCTGTCACTCTAACTTCCTAGTATAAGGCACTAACCACCATGACACAGGTCAGGCAATCTCCTCTTCAGTACTTATTTGGAAGCTGTCCCTTAGGGAACTAAGAAAGGAAGGTGTGTAGAAATAGGGGAAAGAGAATAAGCTAAAGGGTGTGCAGCTCACAGGGAGAAGGATGCAGGCTCCTGGCAGTCGTGAACTGCCCCCACTCAATTTTATCCAATGCAAGGGTCAGTAACTCAGTTTTGAAGGTGGCTTTGGAGAAGACATTGGCTTGTGCCTACAAAGCAGCATCATGGTTAGACCAGTGGGTTAAGACATTAAAGAGATTCAGGTTCAAACCTTTTTTAGGTGAGGCTGGCCTGCAATGCAGGTGTCCTACTTACAGGGCAGGTGCCCTAACAACTCAGCTCTTGCAGCTAAAATATAGAAATACTGCTGTTCTCCCTTCATGTCCCCTTTTCAAAACTTGAATTCAGATAGGTATATACTGGGGACAAGAGTGCAATACATAGACATATATGGGCACAGTCAATATAAAGTCTGTGTGTTCAGGCATACATAACCAAAGTGTAAAGTGAGGGTCAAAAATGGGCAGGTAGATAGCTAGAAAATTGCCACGTGGATGTGCAATGCGAAATAAAATTCCTCCCATAGCATCTCTCACTTTTCTATTGTATCCATCACAGAAGCATTTTTGGGTCCATTTGGCTGTAGGTGTTTTCCGAAAAATTTAGAATCATCACCTTCACTCATTTTCCATAGGAAAATGATAGAACAGGTAATGTGAATATGACTTGCAGGATAAAAATATCTTACTTTTTACCATGGGCTCTACAAATATATAAAGAAGACTTTCAACTTCAAATACATCTGGCAATAGCCATGGCAAATTTCTTATATCCATGAGCCTTTCTTTCCCTACTTCCTTCATTCTTTTTTCTTCTTTGTGTTTCTGACCTCTTCTCTTCCTTTCCCCATATCTCTTATTTATTATTGGAACAGAACTTGCTCTAATCTATTATTTTCTGTCACCAAACTTAAAGGCATGATATCATCTAGGTGATAGCCCTTTTAGTAGCCTGGTGAGTTATGCTTGCTCACGTAGCACTTCTCCACCCTTACACATACAGTCATAAATGCAACACACATGCATACTCATGACAAATATATACCACTTATATAAATCAATGTGTTTACACATCTGTACCTGCGGCTCATAAACTCTAGTTGAGAAGTAATATCTATCCATTACCTGTCATGAAAATTTGCTACAGGTATTCAGCCTGAATATCAAACACATTTAGATGTTGTGTACTGCTTGACTGTGGACTTTAATGATGTGCATAGGTGTCTGGGGATTCATGATTTTTAGTAGAATCTTTCTTCCCCTTAAGTGAAAATGTATAGGCTTGATTCTCCATTCCTCTGCACTTTTGAAGACATTTACATGAATGTAAAACAAGTAGGAAATGAATATTAAATGCCACTAGATAAGAATGACACCCATTCAGCATCACTTTGCATACAAAATGCAGGGAAATGGACAACTTGCTCTATGTGTTCAAGTTGTGCTACGTTAGTTATGAGTCCACTTGTCATAAACTTTAATCATAGCAAGCAACTTGTTCCGATACAACATTCTTAATAATCGTTGCAAGAGAGACCCCTAGCAGCATTTACACATACTAAAGTACTTAGCACTTAGGTTTGATTACTTGTAAACAGGTATATCTTGAGCTGGCCAAGGATCCTTGCTTCTGAGAGAAAACATTATTTTACCAATGTTTATAGCCCTATTACAATGAAAGCAGCAGCTCTTCAAAAAACATATTAAATCATGATGCAGTGTTTGGAGTAATGAAGGGTGTGGTGACTCCCCATGTAAATCTTACAGTGCTTTGATTCCATGGTGATGGGTATAATAAAAAACTTGTGATGCCTAGGTAGATAGAATTCTTCTACTTTGCATCAAGAGAACTATGTTCAGAGGAAAAAAGAAGAGGGAAAACACATCTGAGAAATGTAGTGCATTTTGGACATATTTATAGTGAAGATATGTTTATATCACTACTGCAATACTTGATTTAAAGGGCTTCAAAAGCTCCAACAAGATATGCATAGAATAATAAAAGCATTCTAGCCTAAATATGCAAAAATGATATGGGCTTCCCAACATCCTCTTTTTATATCATCTTTCATTGGTGTTCTGCTTTGCCAAATTCAGATCTCCCATATGTGCATGTCTACACATGAGCCACACAGTGCAGTTTTCATTGTGCAGTTGTTTAGTACTTGTTTAAGCCTGTACTAAATGACTGTGCAGTAACCGGCATCACTATGCACTCCGGACACCACATAGGTTTTTTCCAAAGCTACTGTACAGTAGCAATAAGCTGTTGTGCAGTAGCTCATTGCTACTGTGCAGTAGCATTGGCATCACGGTCCGTGCCCGCTGATGCTACGTTGCCATATCTCGTCACTTGTCACTATGTCTCATGTAGACGTGCTGTATATGGTAGAAAATAAAACATGAGGAATTTCTAATTGCACACCATTCCCTAACTACAAACAATAGAGCATGATCTCACTTAGATGAGATCTCATTACACTGGTCTATGTATCCAACTAACAGTATCCAGGTCCACTTTGGGGTGATCACCACTCATTGTCTCCTAGCATGTATGGTTCTAGCAGCATCAAAGACAGTAAGTTGCTATTTTTCAGAACAGCTACAATCTATTTGCTAGAATACACTGATCTATAGTCCTCTTCCATTCTCTTCCCTGTTTCGATTGGGAAAGCCAAGATATATTCTGTTTTCACTGTAGTCCTCCAGGCAAGACAACACTTGGTCCAAGATGTTCTGTAAAAGAGCTTATGAACACATTGTGAATGGACTTTCCAGAATATTGTAAACAAATTGTCATGCACAATTTGGACAGAACTGGCTTTATTTGATTCATGCATAATAACAAGATGTTTATGGTAGCAACATCTATTTTCAGAAGAAAAAAAACTCTTAGGAAAGGACTATGTTCTGATCTTTTCCTTATTTCCATTCTTGCCTCCCATTCCATTCTTTAGGGATAAGCAAATCTACAAGCTGGTTATTTCCCTTTATGCACTGGCCTATGATGTTATCATTTGCATAAAAGTGGGACTATTTAGCTTACTTTAAGTTTGATACAGATTTATTGACAAAACAAATTTTATTTGTATGACTTAATTAAGCCTCAATAAATAGTTTGTAGGAGAAAGTTATTTTTTATCTCAGGGAATAGACACAGGAAGGTCTTCTCTACCTTAAATCACCATGAACTATAAACAAAAGAATGTTTTTATATAGGACCTAACACAATGGGAACCTGGTCCATGACTCTGAGTTCAAAAACTCTAACAAATAAGAAACAAGAATTAATCTATGGACCTCTATTGATATGATTCATCCAAAGCTCCAGATTATGAATGTTTATTTGTAATCAGTGATTGCAGTCCATAAGACTGTGTAATGTATTATTATTAATGATTCCAATATCTCCCACAATATGCCAAACCAATATATTTAAAACCAAGAGGAAATTAGGTAGCTAAAATTACCCTTAATGAGTAAACATAAAGTGTACAAATTAAATAATTGAAGGCAATATGCCCAAGGTTGCCTCAAGTTAAAGTCAAGCTGTGTCCGTATATTCCTTTTCACACTGTTTCAAGTTCATATATGATTCTGATAGAAATGTATGATTCTGCTTCCACAGGAAGTGGACTTTACCCTCCAACTTTCTGCCCTATCATTTAAGTTTTGAGTTTGCAAAGTAGAAACATCTTGCATTAGTTACGTGTTAAGGCCACAAATAGTAAACTGTGGATGCATAGTAACTGGGTCTCACCCCTCACTTATCAACTTCTCTCTCTTTTGAGTGATCTCCCCTTCCATTCAGCTGCCATGCCTTGATGTATTTATCTTTTAGAAAAAGAGAGGTTGCCCTAGGGCTTCCCAAGACAGATCTTATACTCCTGAGTACAGGTGTCTCCATTCTCTCCCTTAAGGGCTAATTACATGGTTCCAGCCACCCCTTGTATGGCTTATACCATTTGCCTTGTAAATGATACTCCTTCCTGTTGACATGTGCCCCTCCTGGACTATGGGCTCCCAACCCCATTCTTTGCCCCTCTTCGGCTATGGGCTCCTTGGCCCCCTTGGTCTCTGGTGGTGACCCTGATATTTGATCCCTCTCTCTGGGCCCTGGCTCCACTCCTAAGCCAAACAAGACTCCTAGAATTCCCTGGCCCTGCCAGTCTCTGGCTGCCATCCACATTGGCCTTCAGGTCATCTCTAGGCCCTGGCCCTGCTCCTGGACCAGTGAGACCTTCCTCTTGACACTCACCCCTCCTGGGCTACAGACCTCTGGGCTCCCTGGCCCTTCTGACACTTGCCCCTCCAAGGCTGAATCTCTCTATTCTGTATTGCCAGACCTATTTACTCCCAGGCCTGTTGGGACCTCCTCCACCCTTAGTCCCGTCCACAGATCTCCAGAGTTGAGGTTGCTTACCCCAGTTCAGATGTTACCCAGGAGCCCTGCTGCAGCCCCACTGGCCCAGGAGCACTTCAATCCATGACTTTCAGGACTAGACTCCCTGACAAGCTTAGTCCCTAGGTTTATATGCTTCAAGCCTGGCCCCCTTCTGGTCAGGTGACTTTCTAATTGTCCTCTGCCACACCTGCAGTCTGCTTCTTACACAGCCTCTTCCCCTGTTAAGTGACAGGCATGATAAGTGCCATGTCATAATAGGAACACATGGTATTTTGAATACTTAGACTCTGACCCTGAAAACTTTTATATACATACTTAAAGTTAAACATGTGAATGCTGCTATTCCCTTCAGTAATACTAGTTACATATGTTGTGTGTATGTCTGCATAGCTGATAACTTACTTTCTCATGCACTCAGTGTTTAGCTTTTTTATATTTGTAAAATATGTTCACTATTCATTTTATTTAAATGAAGAACAAGTCTAATGTGATAAATCTTCATATTACATTTGTCTACAAAAATAGAACTCTTGCCAGTATCTGAATGGCTGTTTATTTTTAAAAATAAGTTGTATAGAAAAATTGCCTTTCTGACATTATTCTTTGTCCTGTACTAAAATAAAATTATCCTTCCCCTTGCTATTCTTTTTCATTTCCCAATACAAAAATTACTGTTAATTACAGGATATGTTGATAGAAACCAAGTAAAATGCAAATGTGTGGTAGTAGTAGGCATCTGTCTGTCTAATGAGACAAGCTCACTGAACATCTGTGAGTGTGTCTGTAGAGCTCAATCCTTAAATTACAGTCCCTTCTACTCTTATGACATTTGAAGTTCATATCAAACAATCCTGAATATGGTTCGGGGTTCTTCCTGAGGTTTCTTATTTCATCTGCATGTTGAGCTCTTTTCTCTTCAAAAGCCTTCCTTCCATGCTTAGTAGACTGTTTCCAAGCACTTTGAAAATTGATCCTCAGCAATCTTCTCCCATGCATTTGACTTAATGTTCCTTGCCTTCATGTCTCTCATGCAAGCTTCTTTGAGCTGTAGATTGGGACACCCACATGGTCTTCTTCCTTTAAAGAGTTCTTCATACAAGAGCTATTTAGGCATATGACTACAATCCATTCTCTCCATATGACCATCAAAGTTTATGCTGGCTAAGAAGAGAATGGATGTTTAGAATCTTGGGACACTGAAAGATCTCAGCATGGGCAACTTTGTCCTGCCAGGAAATCCCTACAATGTGGTGAAGGCAATGAAAGTGGAAGCTGTTGAGGCACTTCTTTTCTTCAGTAGAGTATGTGGTCCAGGATTTGCTGCAATAGAAAAGTGTGCTAATGACTCAAGCATGCTATACTTTGACCTTGTTCTTAACAGTCAGTTTGTTGCTGTTCACACTTGTTTGCTCAGCATACTCATGACTACTGATGCTTTGCCAATATGGTTTTTCAGTTCAGCCTCAAGTGACAGGTTGTTGGTAACAATGGAGCCAAGGTATGTAAATTTATTTACCACATCCAATATTTTTACCTATTGTGATCACTGATGATGAATCAGTATCTGATTTATAATGCTGGTCTTCCTGATTATGATTGTAAGACCAAACTTTTTGCAGGCATGAGCAAAGTGACTGATGAGGCTTTGAAGGTATCTCCCCGTATATATTATCAATGCATAGTCATCAAGCTCACAAATCAACATTTTCTTCACTTTAATCTTTGCTTTAAAGTGTGAAAGTGTTGTCCCCAAAGGACAGTGAGTTCGTGCCCGGTGCGCTTGTGCCAATAAACACACAGGGGTGAAGGATCCAACTTAATCTTTATTTCTGCGCAGAAAGTGGCGCTTGGCAATCGTTCACAAAACAAGCACCCCCACCCCAGTGGGCGTCTGCCTTATATAGCTACATAACAGGTTAGACTTGCTGATGTGATGAAATGTGTAGCAAGCCCAGCAAGTAACCCCCCTTCCAGCTCCCTCCCAAGTAACCCGCCTTCCAGCTCCAGAACTTTGTTGATACAGCTTTTCCTCTAGCGAGGCCAGCAATTAAACAACTAAGTAACAAGCGATCTCCCCCAGTCTAAACAACCTACTCTATGTCCTTGGTTAGATAAAATACTTTTTCAGAACACAAAACTGTTCCTGAAGTAGAAAATGCATAGTAAAAGTTCAGGGGATCTCTGCTGGACATGGCTTCCAGCCCTACTTCTGTCCCTAGGGGTTTAGCCAGGTGCCCCTGAAACAAGGGGTGCTTATCAAAAGGGTAATTAATTTTCCATTTGAGTATGCAGATAGATAAATTCCTTCAGTGGTGGTCCCAAAAGCATACATCAAAAGGGAAAAGAAAATCCCAATCAGGACTGGGGCAAGGACACAACCCTGCTTGACTCCACTTCAGATATCAAAAGTCTCAGATGTTGATGCAGTATAGCTGACCACATTCTATCATGGAAAGAGGTATGTGATAGTATGTGTGTGGTGGTTCTCAGTAATAGATCTATCACACATCCCTTTGAGGTTAAGACAGGAATGAAGCATGGCTGCATCATCATGCCAACACTCTTTTTAATATTCCTTACTATGATACTATATATGACCACCAACATGCTTCCAGTCAGAGTGGAGCTAAAGTACCAAATGGATGATAAACTATTTAATCTCAGCCAACTCTGAGTCAAAACCAACACTACCCCCAAACTCCAGTACACTGACAATGCTGTAGTGTATGATCACTTGGAAGCAGATTTTCAGCTAATCATTGATGTCTTTACCAAGGCATACAAGAAAAAGGGACTGACATTTAACATTCAGAAGATTAAGGTCCTCCATCAATAAGCTGTTAATGAGCAGTCCAGTTTTAGCAATTCAGATAACTCTGGAAAACATTGAGTATTTCCCATACCTCAGAAGCCATCTTTTGCAGGAAACTGACATTAATGAAGAAATCCAACGTCGCCTCAAATGTACAAGTGCGGCCTTTGGATGTCTGAGCAAAATGATATTTGAAGATTGTGACATCAGATTTGAAAACAAGCTCATGGCTTATCAAGGAGTTATGATCCCTACCTTACTGTATGGAGCTGAGATGTCGACAATATAGAGGAGACACTTCAATGTTACCAGAGAAGCACCATCAGTGCTGCCTACAGAAAATCCTTTAAATCCAGTAGGA
>NW_005842454.1:92130-113637 GCF_000455745.1 Alligator sinensis | reverse complement strand
GGAAGGCATGGTGGGGGTGGGAGGGGCAGGCACATGCCCTCCCTGAGATTGTCTCTCACCGGCCGGGGAGTGGAAGGCGATGGCCAGTGCCCCCTCTGAGATTGTAGGGGCACCGAGAGAAGCTCTGATGGCACTTCATGTTTTTATGCCTGCACTTCTGCCAATGGCGATCAGCCAATGAGGGACCCCCCCACCATCTGCAATCAGTTGCTGGTGCCCCCCCCAGTATCAGGAGGCACCAGTCACCCATGAAGACAGATGCACCAACATTATTATCCTCTCACAAGCAAACGCCACAAGCATCTAGGCACTGATGATCTGAGATCAACTTTGTTGAGCTGGCCATGTCATCTGGATGTCAGACTCCCAAAGCAAGTTTTATTCTCCCAGGTCAGTCAAGGCTCCTCCTCAAGAGGAGGACAAAGAAAGTGCTTCAAGAACATCCTCAATGACAACTTGAAAAAATGCAGCATTGGCATCAACTCATGGGACACTATTGCCCAGGAGAGCCCTAAATGGAGTTACAGTTTGCTGCAAGGATCTCAGTACTTTGAAACCTCACAATGATAACAGGAGTCAGAAACATGGGGGCAGCAGAAACAGCATGTCACAGATTGAACTAAGAATCCAGATCCACCCACCCCACATGGAAACACATGCCTGATTCACAATAGAGCCTGCCAATCCCATATTAGCCTTGTTAGCCATCTTCAGACCCACAGATACAGCAATTATGAAAACAATCCTCCTCAACTGCAAGGTACTGCAGATGCTTGTACAGAATGATTATATGGACATCTCACTTATCTTGTGGCATTGTCCCTACTGTACAACAGCGAGTAAGAAGCATGTATAATATCTACAATATAATTATTATTATCCATAGATCAACCTGTTAGTTAGGATTTATATTAATAGATGTGCTTCATAAAGAACAATCCTAGGCAAAAGTGAGAGTATTACAATACATCATAGTTTTTGTTGATTACAGGATTTTAAAGTTTTCTTTGTTGTCTTCATAGTTTCATAGTTTCATAGTTTCATAGTTTCAGGGTCGGAAGGGACCTAATAGATCTTCTAGCCCGACCCCCCGCCAGGGCGGGAGAACAACCCAAAAACACAAACAAAACCACTCACCCTAAAAACAAAAACGGGACTCAAATGAGTCCAGCCAGGTAAGTATCCAGCCTCTTCTTAAAGATCCCCAGGGTAGGGGCCAGCACCACCTCCCTTGGAAGTTGGTTCCAGCTCCTAGCCGCCCTGACTGTGAAGTAGTTTTTTCGGATGTCCAATCTGTACCTCCTCTCCATCAACTTGTGCCCATTATTCCTTGTTATGCCAGCAGGGGCTAGGGGAAACAGCGTCTCCCCCAAACCCTTCTGGTTCCCCCTAGTGAGTTTATAGACGGTCACCAGGTCCCCCCTCAGCCTTCTCTTGTGGAGGCTGAATAGGTTCAAGTCCCGCAGTCTCTCACTGTAGGGTCTGCCCTGTTGTCCCCGGATCATGCGGGTGGCCCTCCTCTGGACCCTCTCCATGTTGTCCACATCCCTCCTGAAATGGGGCGCACAGAACTGGACACAATACTCCAGCTGCGGCCTGACCAGCGTCGCATAGAGGGGGAGGATCACCTCCCTGGCTCTACTCGAGATGCACCTGTGGATGCACGACAAGGTCCGGTTAGCCCTGCCAACCATGACCTCGCATTGTCGGCCCATGTTCATCTTGGAGTCAATAATGACACCAAGATCCCTTTCCGCCTCCGTGCTCTCAAGTAGGGAGTTCCCCATCGTATAAGTGTGCTGCTGGTTCCTACTACCCAAGTGCAGCACCCTGCACTTGTCCGTATTGAAACGCATCCTGTTCCTGTCTGCCCACCCCTGTAACCTATCCAGATCCTTCTGCAATCTCTCTCTCCCTGCTAGCGTGCTCACCTCCCCCCAAATTTTGGTGTCATCAGCGAATTTAAACAGGTTGCTCTCCACCCCAACATCAAGATCGCTGATGAAGACATTGAACAGCGCAGGGCCCAGGACCGAGCCCTGAGGGACTCCACTACCCACCTCCCCCCAAGTCGAATATGATCCATCCACCACCACCCTCTGAGTGCGACCCTTCAGCCAATCTGCAATCCATCTGACCGTGTAGGCATCTATGCCACAGTCGCCTAGTTTACTAATTAGGATGGGGTGAGAGACGGTGTCAAAGGCCTTGCTGAAGTCCAGAAAGACTACATCCACCGCGACACCTGCATCCATGGCCTTTGTGACCTGATCATAAAAGGCAATCAGGTTGGTCTGACATGATCTCCCCCTAATAAATCCATGCTGATTGCCCCTGAGCATCATCTCGGATGCCGGCCCATCACAAATGTGCTCCTTGATGATCTTCTCAAAGAGCTTCCCCAGGATTGAGGTAAGACTGACGGGCCTATAATTGCCCGGGTCCTCCCTTTTCCCTTTTTTGAAGATGGGGACCACATTAGCTACCTTCCAATCGTCTGGCACCTGGCCCAAGCACCACGATCGCTCGTAGAGCCGTGCCAGGGGCCCTGCAATAACCCCAGCCAGCTCCCTCAGCACCCTGGGGTGGAGAGCATCCGGACCCGCTGACTTGAACGCGTCCAGCCCCTCCAGAAGCTCTCTAACCCGGTCCTCCCCAACCTGAGGTCTGAAGGCGATCCCCTCGCGTCCGGCTTCTATCACAGCAGGGAAGTCCCGGTCCCTGCACAAGAAAACGGAGGTGAAGAATTGGTTAAAGAGGTCCGCTTTATCCTCTGACGCAACCACCAGATTGCCCCGCATATCCTGCAGGGGCCCCACATTACCCGGCGCCTTCTTCATCCTCCCAATATATTTGAAAAAGGACTTTTTGTTATCCTTAATCCTGGACGCTAATCCGAGCTCTATCTCCGCCTTGGCCTTCCTAACAGCCCGCCTGCAGGCCCGAGCAGAGGAGGTATACTCCTCTTTGGAGATTACACCCCCCTTCCACCGGGCGTACGCCACCCTTTTGGCAAGCAGGCATTCCCGGACACCCTTGGTGAGCCAGGGGGGCTTTTGGACACTCCTGCCCGCCTTGCTTCTTGTCGGGATGGACACCCCTTGGGCCCCGAGTATCGTTTCCTTAAGGAACGACCACTCCTCTTGGACGCTGAGTTCCTCTGCCCTCAAGGACCCCAGTTCCTCTCCCACTAATCTCCTCATCTCACTGAAGTTGGCCCTCCTGAAGTCTAGGGCCACCACCTTGCTGCGGGCCCTTGACACTCTACGCTGGATGGTGAATTCCAGCATGCGATGATCACTATTGCCCAGGTGGTCAAGAACCTGGAGGCCTCTTACCAGGTCGTCGCCTGCGGCCAGGACCAGGTCCAGCAGGGCATCTCCTCTGGTGGGACTGTGCACCTCCTGAATCAAGTGGAGGTCCTGCAACTCGGCCAAGAACCTCCTGGAGCGGTCCGTCCCGGCTGACTGCTCCTCCCAGCAGATGTCCGGGTAATTAAAATCGCCCATGACAACTACATCCCTTGCTTTTAGTGTCTCCGCAAGCTGGCCTGAAAATTCCCTGTCCAGCTCCTCCTCCTGATTGGGGGGTCTGTAATAGACCCCCACCGTCAAATCCCTCTCGCCTTGCCCCCCCTGGATCTTGACCCAGAGCACTTCAGCTCGCCCTTCCCCTGACCCCATACTGCTGGCAGAGGATGTGTAGTGCTCCTACATAAAGTGCCACCCCCCCCCCCCTTTTCTGCCTTCTCTATCCCGCCTGTACAGCCTATAGCCCCTAATGTTAACTGCCCAGTCATGGGATGAGTCCCACCATGTCTCTGTTAACCCTACGACATCTGGATTTGAACTAGCTATTCTGAGGGCGAGTTCCTCCTGTTTGTTCCCCATGCTACGAGCATTGGTGTACAGGCATTTAAGGCCTTGCAAGACATGTCTTGACATGACATAGATATAACATGTTGATATAACAACATGATTGTTGTTATATTCGAGTCTTTCAGCCTTGCCATCATAAGCCAACATTCTTCATTGGGTTTATGACTCAGCTGTGTAAATGCAATCCAGGTTGAAACTTGGCATAGTGAGTCTCAGTCTGCTAGGACATTTTATTGTGCTAGGACATTTTATTGTGCTTACTGTTGAGATTAAACAAATTGGTTTAAACTGCCAAATGTAGGGCCCAGCCCTGTCAGCTTATGCATCTGAATGGCATCTTTCTATCTCAATAACCCTGTTAATTTTTTTGTTTTTAGCTCCTAAAAGGAATTCATTTTATTGTTGCAGATGCTGTGAGACTTTCATAACATACAGATAACTGCAGGGATTCTTCTTGAGTTTTTTGTGGGGGTTCAGCTCTTTCTTTAGAATTTCTTGTGTATTATAATTGTATTTATATTTTGTTGCATTTGCATGGTTGTATGACAATTTAAAAAGCCCCTTATTTAATAAATATTATAATTTATCATGCTAGACCCAGGTGTCTGTATCTGTAAATCTGTGTCCTCAATCCCCTAAGCCAAATACATTACTGTAGATTTTTGCTAAGGATGGTGGAAATCATGCTTAAAATGGCCAGTCTCATATTCCTACATTTCTTCACAAGACGGAGCACCTACAGAGATTCTTCTAGCCATATGGAAACTGTGGAGCCTCTTATTGAACTTTTTGGAAGCTACTGAAAATAAAGAATTGCCTCAGAGATGACAGAGTCAAAGGATGGTTGGACACGCTGTTCCAGCCTCTTACAGATCCATTATGGGAAGCAGAAGAGAGGGAAGAATTGAAACAATTTTCATGGCCAAATTCTGCTCTACTCTTGCCAATTGGGTGGCATATTAATTCCAATCGTATATTTTACCCTGTATATCTACCTGTTTGCAGTATATTGCTTGCATATTTTATTGATCTAAAAAATAATCATTATTTATTTGCCAAAATTCTGCATTATGTCAATGTTTTATTAATGTATAGGCTAAAGGAGTCTCTCATGTCTCTCAGGCTGTGCCTTTGGAATTCTTTTTTTTTTTAAGATACCAACAATATTATTGTAGTAAAACTCATGGAGGTTTGGTGAGGTCTTGAATGGCTGAAAAGGGGGCAAATGTAGTACCCATTCTTAAGAAATGATAGGAAGGTGATCCAGGGAACTACAGACCAGCCAGTCTGACCTCTATACCTGGAAAGATCATAAAACAGATCTTCAAGGACTCTATTGTAAAACATCTATAGGAGAATAAGGTGATCAGGAACAGCCAGCATGGATTCAACAAGAGTAAGTCATGCTTAACCAACCTAATTTTCTTCTATGATAAGGTTCCAGGCTCTGTGGATGAGGGGAGAATAATGGATGTGATAGTCCTTGACATTGGCAAGTTTTTTGGAACTGTCTCCCACAACATCTTCCTTAACAAACTCAGGAAATACAGGACCTGGCAGCCAGGAACAGTGACTCCCAATTATCCTGGCTGCCTCGGTCATTCTGCTGGCCTGTTGTAGTCACCATCATCTGGCTCGTGGTCATCTCACTCTGCCTGGCTTTCCCCCTCACAGTAGCCACGTGGCCAACCACTGCACACTCTCCCAGAGCCACCAACACCACACAGCTGCTGCTACCAGCCATGATGATGATAGGATCCAGGAGACCACTGTCTCCCTCCTGGCCCTTCAGCCCTGCTGCTTTTAGGCCTGCTGCAGCAGCTGGGACTGGTGGCAGTGCCTGGTGCAATGCGATTAGAATGATAAGCAGTGGGTCGATGTCTTCAGGATGACCCAGGCCACCTTCACTGACCTGCTTCACCAGCTCTGGCCCCATCTGGAGTGCCAGAACACTGTCATATGCCCGGCCCTCCCTGCTGACACCTGCCTGGCTCTCGTGCTAGTCAAGCTGGCCACACCCACCAGCATGCAGTATGTGGGGCACCTGTTTGGGGTTGGCACGGCCACCACTAGGGAGGCCATTATGAGGTGTGCAGTGTCCTCCAGAACATGCAGGTGGACACTGTTCTACATGTCTGTGACCCCAAGGCTGGGGTCACAGGGTTCTGTGCACTGGGGTTCCCCCAGTGTATCGTGGCTCTGGACAGGATGCACATCTCCGTCACCTGTCCACCCCATGCAGACAGGCCCTAATATACCCACAGGGGATTCCACTCAGTGGTACTCCAGGCAGTCATTGATCACCAGAAGACCTTCACCCATGTCCGTGCTGGCTAGGCAGGCATTGTGCAGGACACATGCATATTGAGGAACTCTGGACTAGGAGTTTTCATGGAGAGCTGGAACTTTACACTGGGAGTGGGGGACATGGTGCATGGGTGGTGGAAGAGGGAGGGCTAATGTGGCTTAACTCCCCCCCCCCAAATATGGGGCAGTGGTAGGGCTGCAAGGCAGCCCAGCCGTGGGTTTCTGCGAGCTGCAGCAAAGGTAGGGAGGGGCACAAAGGCAGCAGTGAGGGAGGCAGTAGGGCTGGGGCTGGGACTGGGGCTGGGGCTGGGGCTGCACAGTGGGGCGAGGCATGGGACTGAGCCATGAGTTGTTCATCTGGGGTCACATCTCCTGCTTCTATGTACACCCTGGGAGGCACAGGGGGTGTTCCCATGGATCTGTGTGGGGCAAGGCAGGCTGCTGCTATGGGCTGGGGCAGTGCTGGGCTCTTCCTGGTGGGGGCCAGGCCTGACTAACCTCAGGGTGGGTAATGGCAATGCTGCAAGGATGAATATGGGGGGGGGGGCTGCAGCCACCCCATAATTCACCATAGCCCCCCAACCACCCCTCCTGCCCTAAGCACAGTGCGACCCAGTCCCCCTGCCAGTAAGAGCCTGGCAAACCCTGGCTCCAGCATGCAGTGGCAGCCTGCCCTGCTCTGCGGAGATCTAGGGGCACCACCTCCCATACCCTCCCAGGCTGCATGCAGGGGTGGGAGCTACCACGCCCTCCCTACACCTCCCACACAAACTATGGCTCAGTACCATACCCTGCCCACCCCAGCTGTGCAGGGCCTACCCCAGCCCCACTCCTTCCCTCTCCCCCCCCCATGGCCTTTTCCCCTCCTCCCACAGACTTACCTTCAGGGGGAGTATGGGCATCCATGCATGTGCACACACACTCAGGTCCTCCCTCAACATTCTTTTTCCCTCCACCATCATCTTCCCACCCCTGCACATAGGGGACTCAGCGTACCCATTCCTTCCATGGCTCATGAGGCCCTACACCAGGCACTTGGATCCCCACCAGGCCCATTTTAATCAGTGCCTCAGCTGGACCCACGCCCTTTTGAGTATACCTTTGTCCAACCGCAAGGACCATTGGTGTTCCCTTATGGCCCACCTTGAAGTGACTGAGAACAGCCTCCCCCTGGTCATTGTAGCAGCGTGTGTGCTGTACAATATTTGTGATTCCTGGGGAGAGTTGTTCCAAGAAGCCTGGGCAGAGGAGATGTGCCAGGCAGAGGTGGCCTGGAAATGGGAGCACAAGCTTCAGTGGGCAATGCTAGCAGCAGGTTCCCCCTGGCGGGGCCCCAGATGACCCGCTTACTCACCAATGGGGCCCAGGGCACTGGGTGCAGGAGGCTCTGGTGGACTACCTCTTGGGGCACTCCCCCCTTTAACCTACTGCTGGCATTGACACCTTCCTCAATATGTGAGAGGCCCTTGCCACCCAGCTGCAGGGACATGGGCTGCTCAATAAAGTTCGGAATTATTTCCCACCTCTCTGTATGCTGTGGGAGGGAACTCAGAGATGGGGGAGTATGGGCAGGTTGTATGGGGAAGGGGGACAGGGGCAGGTGTAGGGGCAGGAGCAAGAACTGAGGCCAGGATCAGGGGTGAGGACTGGGGTTTGGAGGATCCTTTTCCCAATGCAGGACTTACCACATGTCTGGGGTTGACACAGCTGGTGGCTCAGTGCAGTTATCCCCATCACTGATGGCCACCAGCTGCACCCAGTGTTCATGGCCTGCAGTAGTAGGTCAGCACCTAGCTAGTCCCCACTCTGCCCCTCATGGGAGGAGCTGGTGCTGCTAACAGCCAGTGGTTTATTGGCCAACCATTCCTTGTGGCGGAGTCTGGAACTGTGGAGCTGTTGAGTCAGACACTGGCCAGGGCTCCCCAAGCTGCTAATGGATGCAGCACCTAGGGAAGTGGATGGGGCAGGGTGATGAGCACCTGAGGGTGATATGTCATTGGAGGGGTAAGGGTAGGGTGGGGATGTAGGCAGGCCATCCCTGCTGGTAACCAATACAGGGTTGTGGCCTGGGTCCAGGGGCACCAAAATGTTGGCCAGCTGCTGCATAAAGGGCATGGTCTTGTGAGCACAACTGAACCAATGATTGTGGACAGTCACAGCCAACCACTACGCCCACAATGCTTGACATTGATGCGGCACCACCACACTGACCAGAAGTGCCCTCACTCCCAAATCCCACCCAACAGGGTCTCATAAATGTGGGTGTTGAAGTGCCTGCCTGGCTGGAACTACCTCAGCACCTCCACATCACCCCAGAGCACCACAAGGTCAACTATCTCCTCTTGGGTCCAGTTGGGGGTCTGGGTGAATGGCACAGGCATGAGCACATGGGCAGGGCTGGGCCTCAACAGGGAGGAGGAGGATGAGAGTGTCTTGTGCTGGCTCTCTGGGTCCCCACATGGCTGTCCTGTTATAGTGGCCAGCAGAACCCAGTGCAGGGACACAACGTGGGACTGGGAGCTACACGGCAGAGGCAATGGACAGACTGCTGAAGGTGAGCAGCAGTAGGGATCAGGTACTGTACCTGGTAACAGAGACAGCCAGCCAACAGCCCTGGGGAGATATCAGGGCTGAGCAAGGGGTGAACCAGGCTGCAGCCCTTTGTAACATCCACCTGCAACCAAGCAGCAGCTCTGAATAGGTGACAGCACAGGCAGAGGCAGCCTGTGTCCCATCCAAGGGGGCACACAGAGACTGCAGTACTCTTGGGGAGTGAACAAGCTTCTTCAAGTTTCCGTACAGCATTCTTCAGGCTTCTATGCCTGGAGGCTTTTATAGCCTGCAGCTAGGGGCTGCCACAGAGCAGCCCAGCCCTAGGGCAAGAGAAACTCCCATGCAGGGTCATGTCTACATGTGCATTACTGCGCTATAACTAATCATGACTAAATTTGATACCTGCATTTTCAGGTATCAAATTTAGTCACAATTAGCCATTTTTACTGTGCAGTAAGGGAGCACACATGTAGATGCGTGCCTGAACTGTGCAGTAAATTAGGCTAAAGCACATTAATGTGTCACGTGTAGATGTGCCCTGTAACTGGTAAAGTACTGCAATATTTTTAGTCCTGATGAAATGATGCCTTGCATTCGAAAGGTTATTTAACACTATTCCAGTTGGTATAATAAAAGATATCACCCCCAGGAAATCCTAGCTTCTCACATAATTCCTGTACCATCACGACTACAAGATCATTCTAACACTACCGTACTATTTTCAACTCAACAGTAACTTACACCATAGTAACATTTGTATGGTTGCACCTTTGCTCCAAACTATTTTGACAGCCTTTGAGGACCTGCTTTACACTGTGTTGTAGCTGCTGCTTCAGCACAAAACTACAGCCAATCCTGCTCAGTAGTGGTTGTCAATATATGTGCTCAAGCTACTGCATATTCCTCACTGCCCACATTGCTATGCAGAGCATTGTTTCATCCTTGCTGATTTGTTAGGAGTCTGAAAACAGTGCTGGCTATGCAAAAGAGGGAGATCATGGGATATAAAATGAAGAATCAGAAGATATTCAGAGCTTGACCTCCAAGTATGTGAAAACTTGACTTTTAGGTAACTTCTGTTAGATATCCCATTATCACTATGGGAAAAAAAATTCTGTGAAACAGAAGAACTAGGATACCTTGTGGGATACAGAAACAGAAGAACTGGGCTATCTTCTGTGATATAATGTTAACACGTAATAGTATTTACATCTTCCCTTTCTTCTGTTTTGTTTTCATTTCTCTTCCTCACTTTCCCCCATTTCCTTCAGTTATTGTTCTGCAGTAATGGAAGTTACACTTGAAAGAGCATCCCACCTTTTATAATTGGCATATATTCTACAGATCGAGCTTTCTCTGAAATACAGAAAGATCATTGCTCCCGGATGACTGATGGATCAACTTCCTGCAACTTTTTGCAGTTGGCCACATTTTGGCTGGCTGTTTTCTGCCTTTGGCATCCAAGGAATCTATCTCCTATTGGTTCATTCACTATGAATAGATTCACCATTTTTGCTTTTCCATTGGTAGGATCCTGGAACATGGAATGCTTCGCCTCAGAAAATCTTTACTTCTAATTCAGAGACCTGTCACTCTCAAAATGTGTTTTCACTGTTATGGTATCTGGGATGCTGTACCTGCTGCTGCCCATGTTGCCACCCATGAGATCCTTTTAAGGGTGCCACAGGATGCAAGAAGACAAGCACCATAAGAAATAAGTTAGTCTTAAATGAGGTGCCACTAAATTTTGAAAAGTTATCACAGGGCACTTTGAGTTTTCAAAGGTTGCGAGCCACTGCTCTATGCCCAAAGATGTTTTCCTTTCTCATTTTTGTTGATATTCTGATCATCAAGTAGTTGAAATTTCTCTAATGATAGTGAAAATAGCAGGTGTGATAGCAATTTGGGTTGACCTGTACTGAAGATGCTCTGTCTATTGGTCTGAGCTACTTAGATATGTCTAATGATCACTATGGTGTAAGTCAGCTGACTATTTAATATGCCCTAAATATAATCTTGAAGTACTTAGAAGAGGAGCTAAAGCTTTTTTGTTACTATGCCCATCAGCTGCAGAACAGACTTGCTGCTATTATCTATAATTTCCAGCCTGTTTTGGAGTATGAAAGCAGGTTGAAGAATTATGTTTGTTACTGCATTTAAGTGTTCTTGATCACTGACGATTTTCATTATATAATGTGTCAAGGCATTTTATGAGTGATGCTTCCTAAGTTCTGTGTTGTTGTTGTTGCATTTCATGGTGATATATGAGATTTTTACAAAAAAGATATTCCACTAAATACTAACAGACATCCTAAAAGAGTGCACTTAGAAGAATATAAGAAAAGATGGAAGGGTTATATGAATACTATGTGGCTGCAGCTCCTTTCTAAGAGAAGAAATAGGAGCATGAGAGAGAGCAAGGAGACACTAATTACAGGCCACAGAAAACCTTTAGAGAAGTTGCTGTGTACACATTCAGAAGGGAGGGAACACAGAGAAAAATGTTGGGAATAAGGGAGAAGTTGTGGGAGATTCAGTTATTTGAGTTAGATTAAGAAGAAAAATTAAATTGGAAGGTAGGAGCAATAGGGAAGAAATATCAAACATTCAGATCACTATCCTAAATTTGGGGGAATTATGGGAACTATACTAAGCCTCTGAATTACTCAAGCTAATTTGCCCATGATAAAAAATGATATAAGAAAAATTAGCAGAAGAGCAATTTGTTACAAATATTAAAACAGGGTTGGATGACAGCATTTGACATTGCTTCCATAATCAATACAGCCCAGCGCATTATTCACACTGAATAGTTTATTCAATACATGTAATAGTCACCTCCTATTCAGAGAAGAAACACAGATCCCTGATTTCCTGGTGTTTCTTTCTTCCAAAGTTTCCTCAGTGTGTTTTTGAATTACTATTTTTATCCTTTGCTGTAAAGATTGATTATTGATAGTCTATCTTGAGAAGCTGATAATAGCAAAAAACATGATCTGTGTTCATTAATTATGACTGATTACATTAATCACACAATATTATTTCTATTCTGGCTAAATACCTTAACATTTGTTTATATTTAAGCATGTTACTCTTACTGGGTGCATCTACACATGCAAATTAATGCAAAACAAACTCCAGAGAACTTTGAGCTGGAGTAAACTGTTCCCAGGCAAAGTGTCTACAACTGTGCCTGGGACAATAGCAATCTGAGCCAGGGTGGAGCAGGCCCCCAACTGGCTGGGCTGACCAGGCACAATTCATAACCCCAGTCAGCATCTGAATGTATGTTTCAGAGCAGTTTATTACTCTACTAATTGTCAGCGACTATCTTACAAAAGTGAATTCATTTACTGTGCCGTAATACTGGCGCATGTGCAGACAGTAACTCTTTACTGAAGAACTAATTAGTCTGCAGTAGACCCAGTGCGGGGAGGGGTTCCCCATGGCCAATCTTGCTGACTGGGGGGGAGCGGAGGCCCTGTGGCTGACCAGGAAGCACGAGCAGTGCTCCCGGAAGCAGCCGCGGCACTCCCAGAAGTAGCTGCAGTGCTCCTGGAAGTACCAGCGGTGCTTCACCTGGTGCCCCCACTCCCCAGGCAGCACTCGTGGTGGGGAACCGGTGCCTCCACCTGCCTGTCACCTAAGCGGAGAGCACTGCCTGTCAGGGAGTGCACCAGTGCTCTCACGGGGTGCACATGCACCCCCATGCACCCCCTATGCATCACCACTGAGTAGAGCGCACATATAGATGCTCCCACTGACTATCACACATTTCTGAATATGTTGCCCCAGCTTGAAGGTACAATTAAACTTAATTGCTTACTTAATTTCTCTGGGCAAGATCCTGCTAAGGGGATTCAAATGCAGCCTCACCTTCATTAAATATTACACATATTGGACTGTAAAGGCATGTCCTTAACAATGATTGTTATAAAGTCCTTGCATAGAAAAAGCACACAGGCAGATGTTTCTCTACACAGTTTCAGGTGGATTTTTTTGTAAATACTCCCATGTGTATATATATATGATTTTCTCCCAAGAGGCATTTGAGGAAATAAAATTTGATCCAGAGAATGTTCATGGAGAGAGAACATGCTTGGAACACAAACAGAAAGTTAATTCCTTTTTGTTTCTTGCAATTTTTTTAGTGTGTATGTGTTGGAGACAATGGGGAAAGTGGAGAGATTATTGACATTGCATTCATTAAGAATTCATGAATAAGGGATTCAAAAGTAACAGTTAAACCAATATAAATACCTTGGCATAACATTTTAGTAGCCCCAGTGATCATATCACTTTACATTTGCATACAATCAGCCCATATAGTTTGACATGTGTTGTGTTTCATAGATTTTTGGCTCTCGAACTTCAACTTTTCTAGCTTGTCCCAGTCATCTTGAAAGTAATATAATATAATATAATATAATATAATATAATATAATATAATATAATTTTAACATCAGACAAGTAAACAAGAGGTGGTATAAAAGCAGCTTTTTCTTGGAGGAAAGGCTGGTACTAAGAATGCAAAGTCTCAAAATATGCCAATTATTAGACTTGATATTACAGAAACATAAAAATGTAATAAGATTAATCATTTACCTAACATTTTACATATTTAAAGCTCTTTGTAGACATCAATTAATTCATCACTTTACTAACTAGATCCAAAAGTAACTAATAGTTATGATTCCTGTAGTATAATGAAACAATCAAGAGTTTACCATAGACTAAGAATTCCAACTTCATCCAACATTATATAGAAAGAAGACAATAACTAAATATGTATTTGCATTCAATTTGGCATTCTTCCTAATAATAAATACAGAGAAGACACAGAACTCCAAACCCAAACCTTGTATAAAATAATAGAGTTATGCCTGCTTAGGTAGTAGTCCACCTCTTAGTCAACACACCAAAGACAAAACCAGGGACCAGAAGAGCTAAAAACCATAAATTACTGCAGTTCAACCTCTGAAGCACCATGCTGTATCTGGGAACAATAATACTCATGTCCACAGAGGTTTGGGTGTGATGGAGATTGGGAAAAAGATAGGAGTCTACAACAAATGTATACTAGTGAATTATACCAAATCTGAATTAGTCCTGTAGTAGAATGGACTAGTCAGCACTCATGAATCAGTATGTACATTTTGACTAGACTTTAAAGAACCTAAGGGAGCAAAGAATATGGGTGCCTACCTCTAGTAGACTGATTTGAAAACCCCAGGTTTACAACTGAGGAGGGATAGCGCACTGGTCAAAGTGCTCAGAAAGCATAAAAAATAATATAAAACTGCTCTTCCCCAGGCTCTGCCCCACCTAGGCTGCTGGGCAGAGTTCTTAAAACTTCCCGGTAGGGGAAGACCCTCAGCTCCACCAAATGGGAACCTTGGATCCTGGTCTATCAGCAGTCATGTGATTGGAATCTGTCCATATCCTTATAATTGCACATCCTGCCATGCACGAGTGGCATTGTAGGATGCAGAATTGTATGGATCCTGGATCAGATCCCATTGTATGATTATTTTAACATTTACAAGGAGCCTAGGTCACAAAGGTTGCTTACAGATGTGGAAAACCCCCCCAAAGCAAAACAAAACAAAAAACAGTGCTTTACTTTCATCTCGGTGTGCCCCCACAACAAGTACAGCACATGCCCAGAAGAGGCATTGCATTTGTTTAGCCTAGCTCACCTAAAATCTGTATAGACTGTGCACTTCAGTGGGGATTTTGGGGACTTTTATCTAATAGCTGATTCAATCAGCTATTAGATAAAAGCCCTCAAAAGCTCCGCTGAAGCAGCCAATCTATACAGATGCTGTGGAACCAAGTCGAAATAACGTGCTTCCTCGTTTGCTAAAACGCTGTTTTATTTATTTTTTTCACGTCTATCAGCGGCCAAAATGACCTTTGCCCAGTGCAATGACCTGAATTGCTCTAAGACACATACATTTCTAATATGTGTGCACTTTTGCCTTAGTGTGCATGCTCAGACATGATTTATTGCAGCAAAGAGGCATCCAACTCCATTTATGATCCAAATCAATCTTGGTTTGGAGGCCAGACATGTCATGCACATCCCTCACAGCGTAGAGATTTCCTAGTGACAGGTAGTGACTCTTTGTCACTGGCTGCATAGCAAAAGAAGGTGTTTATAGTACCATCCTTTCACCTGGTAGCTGGGCACTTGCCCAGGACATGAGAGAGAAGTTTTAGGACACCCTCTCAAGAGCAGACTGGAAACCTGATAATCCATATAACAAAACAGTTTCCTGAGCACAATGTCACAGGCAAAGTAGGACTGCTAGTGCCCTTTTAGAAAGAGGTTCTAGGACAGCCACGCAGGAAAATTTCTTCAGAATAGGATGAGCAAGAAGAACATTACTTTATAACAGAGGGAGGCAGATGAGGGCCTGGCAGAAAATGAGTAAGCCCTTTCTTTCAATGCTGTTTGTGCAATTGAGTTATACAATAATTGTGGGGGGGGGGGGGGGAACCTATGTAAACAGCCTATGTTTAGAAAGAGGAAAATACAGCCCTGTAGAGAGTTAAAGCAAATCTTAAGGGCTCTGTCTTTCATTTCAGAAAGGTAAAACCCACATATGTAAAGTATATAGCATTCATGAGATCTCTGTCAGTAGCCCACCCCACCTTATGAGGTATCAGCCCACTCTCTAGTGTCAAGTATCTCCTTACATCACACTTCTGTGAAAGTCTCACCACGCATCCACCTGACTCAGGAAGGAGGTGTGAGCACAATAACTACTGGTGATAAAAATGTTTTCAAATCACCCTGTGCACTATGGGCTATAGCAGTGATTTTCAAGCAAGATGCCAAGACACCCTGGGGTTTTATACAATCCTCTAGAGGGTGCCGTGCAATATTAGCACTGTTGGGTGTGCAAAAACCTATACTTTTTGGTAGTGTTAGAATGATATTTTAATTATGATGGTCAGGGAATTATACAAGAGACAATAATTGTTGTGGGCGATATCTTTTAATTGGGCAAGCATATAGTTGGGATAAAGTTAGAAAAGCTTGGCACCTGATGAGTAATGCTCTCACTATCATCTACACATGATTCACAACCTTAACCAAGAGCTTCCAAAGGAGGATCCATAGTGTTAAAAACATGCTGACCTTTTGTGGTCTTTAAGATTTCTTTAGAATGGAAGAATTGTGCTTTTATTTTTCCATAGTTGAAACATGAGTGAAAGCTAAAAGCTAGCTTTTTTTGTAGGGGTGCCTTGAGTTGTGAGGAATACATGGAGCCTAAAAGGGTTCTCTGTCACTTGCTCTGCTAGAATGCCATTGGCCAGCTCGTCCCTAGAATAATATAATTACTCTGCATTTATGTCAGTTACAGTGATAAATTTGTCATTAAATAATAATTGGGTAAATGTATAAACAGCCTTAGTAGCAGGAAACAAGCCAAGGCTCTTTTCTGGCCAGAGCAGAGACCACTCTTTTGGACCTCAAACTCATAGCCTCTTTCTCCTCCTCCTGACCCTTTTATTTCTGATTATTCAGTGAGTTAGGTTAAATAGGAGAGAAATAGAGGATCCTCTAAGCTGTGCCTGCCTTAAATGATGTTGGTAATGGAATTATTTTAAGGGATTTCCTTTGTGGGTTCAAACACCCAGAAAAATCCTAGCTCTCTCATTTTCTGCTCTAACTAGTAGCCTCCATGAGAAAGAATTATATCTTGATGTCTGTGATCTTTGGTAATTAGATGTGGAAGTCCTGCTAATATCTTATAATATTAATATAGTATTAAACTAGACGGGTGTATTTTAGCATCAGTAGTGTAACTTGGGGTGGGAGACAGGAGTATCAGTCCTAGGTGCTGACCTAGAGAGGGCACCAGAATGGCATCCATGCCTCCAGGGAGTCTTTGCCTGCCAGCAGCAGCCCCAATGCTACTTAATAGAAGCTGAGCAGTAGCCGCCCCTGTGCAATGGCAGTAGCAGTTGAGTGTGGGACACCACAGGAGTAGCAGCAGCCAAAGGTGGGCAGGCCCCAATACAGCACCAGAAGCCATAGTCTTTAAGTCCCCCAAAAGCAAGGGTGACCATGCCTTCCCCATGCCCTCTGGGGCTTGGCACAATCCTCCCCCCTGCCCCCACAACTTTCCCCAAGGTGCAGGGGCACAAACTTGCTAACTAGGTTTCTGCTTAGCATAACTTAAAACGTCCCATTAAAATAAATAGGAGAGGTGTACAATTCTGCAGGGTGAAATAGAGGTGCATTAAGGTTGTCATTGAAAGTACAGGAGCAGTATATATCTACACAGTAAAATAAAGTTTCCCTGTGTCTGGTCATGCAAGCATGGTATAGGCAAGGACTGGGTCAGAGAGGCTTTAGCGGAAAAGTAGAATTTAGCCCTAAGTCTCTAAGCACAATCATATTCCTCCTTGCTCAGATCAGTCAAAAAGTCTTAATGCACCTACTTTTGTAATGTACCTTTATCTCAGCTTTACAGCTAAATCACAAGGAGCAGTAAATAGGGAGTTTACGTATCTTTTGCATTAATGCTTTTCCATAGACTAGAACAGGATGGAGTTAGATTGTACTTAGATGCCTAAGTACCATTTAGATGCTTAAGAGGTGGAATCATATCTGGCTCTAAGTCATTTAATGTGATTAAATGTCATCTCCCACAACGGTCTGAATTCCAAAAAGATGTCCTATTTCCTTGTGCATCTCTTAAGGACTGAAAAGATCCATAGGTGACTAGATCTATGCTGTTGTACTTGCTAAGAAACTGTCCAAGACAGCTGCTGAGGTATCAAACTCCACTTTCTCTGTTGTGATCCATTTTCATTTGGAAAAAAACATAAGCCTCATGGAAGGCCTGGAATCCTTAGTTGGAGGAAATCCACATATAGCAACTGTTTGAAAGTATGCAGTACAACAGCTTGGTAGCTCAGGCTCTTGTTTATAAAACAAGAGATATATATTCAAGGTCCATCTCATCATGACAGATGGGGTTTATGGTTATTGGACTTCTCAGGGCAGTATACTAACCATAGCTTTAGGGGAGCTAATAGTGCCCTTTCTGTTGATGCCAAACCACTGGGGAATGAAGTGCTTAAGAGTCATCAGGTCAGGGATCCTGGCTTTCTCCGCTTAAAAATTCAAAATTTCTAATGAAAAAAATCCAAAATTATCTTATTAAAAAACCCAAAGCCACATTTTTCTGTGATTAAAATGAAACATCACTATATAGGTATCAGTTGAACATGCTGTTTTATTGGTATACTAGCGGAAGAACCCATTCTTTGCCCAGGATGTTATTTTTTATAATTCCAGTGTTTGTTTATTTTCAAAGAGCTTAGTACAACATGTTTAGGTCAAAAATATTGTTTATTTTAAAAGTACATAGTACAACATATTTAACATTTAATATTTAACATGAAACAACATTTCAAATGATATCCAAATGAATGATCTTTATTGTAGAACTTCTTTGTAAACAATATTCACAGTCTTTCCTGTTGGCACCAGCATATACAACCCTCTTTGACTACCAACTCTGGAGCAAGCCACATATAACTGTCCGTGTGAAAAGCATTTTCCCTTAAATAGTCACCGTAAGTCCCAAAAAGGGTCAAGTAAAAAAAAAAAAAAAAAAAAAAACACCTGTAATTTTCTTCAGGTGTTATTCAGTGTTTGGAAGGTTTAGAGCAGATAGGAACAGCCATTCCTAGTTACAAGTGAATATATATACACACACACACACACACACACACACACACACACACAGACATACACTTTATTTTATAACAATGACAGTTGAACTGAATTCACTGCATCCACATTGGAATGGTACCAGTTTGCTATTTGTGAAGCAAAGTAAGCTCAATAACTGGAAGCCCCCAAAAGTGTCAAGTGAAAAACAACTCACCTCGAATTTTTTGGGGGTGATATTCAGTGATTTGCAAAGGTTTAGAGTAGAAAGAACCAGCCATTCTCAAGTTACAAGTGAACATGCATACATACAAATAGACACACACTTATTTTATTTATTTATATATATATTTACAATTTTAAAGCAATATGGAAAATTTTATTTATTTATATATATATTTACAATTATAAAGCAATATGGACCCTGCCAGTGCCTCAATCATTATATTAAAATAAATAAAAAATATATAGATATTTTGGTATTTGATTTCGGGTTTTTTTTATTATAGAATATAATAGCTCCCCCTGCCCTCTTTGTTCACCGGGATGCGGGTCCAACTGTGCCTGTCCCCTCCCTCTCCATGCTGCTTTGTGGTGCTGAGGAGCCCTAATATACCAGCACCTTGCCTGGCCCCGGCCGCGGCCCCGGCCCCTCCCCTCCCAACCCATAGCTCCCTCCCAGCCATGCTAGTGCCCTCACTCCCAACCTGCAGCTCCCTAGCTCTGCTGGTGCTCCTCACTCCTAAAAGGTTCTAGGACAGCCAAGCAGGAGTATTTCTCCAGAACAGGACAGGCAATATGGATCGTTACCCTGTGACAGAGGGAGACAGATAAGGCCAGATAAAGACTTTCCAAATACTAGTCCATGGACACCTCTTCCAGCCTTGTTGATGAGTTTATATTTATAGCTGATTCCACTTTCTGATCTGGCAGTCTCTTTAGTCTCTCAGGATGATGTGTGGGAGTGACTGGATATGATTTGCTAGCTGGCTTGCCTGCAATGAAAGCTCCCTATAAGCTTCACAAGTGCTTCTGAGTATGTCCAATAATTCCTACAGTCAGCTTCTGGGCCAAATTGATTTGCTGTCATTCTGCATGTGTGCAGAAACATCACTAAATTCTATGTCTCTTTCCCACTCCTATACTTTGGGCCAAAAATATTGCTCTGAAATACAGAATATGATCTACACATACATTAAAGTCTGTGAGACACTTATTTTTGCCTAATGGGAGCTATATAAGCAGATGGCATTTGTGAATGGGTATTAGCTACTTTTGTCGCAAGGAAATAATGCTGGGTGCCACGTTTTCTTTGACTCAAAGACTGAAAAATGGCATCTAGTTAACTATGCTGGACAAAGTGTTCCTTACTTCATGGGTTTGAACCACAAATATCTTTTGCAAAACACAGGAGAAAACACCTCATGGCCCACATTTTTAAATTTTACTGCAGTTGCCTACTACATTGTCTTTTCCCCAGAGTTGCTGAAAATTCCTACCATCATGGGAGTCATTAAGAAATCCAAATGCATACTAGTAAATAATTATATAAACTTTAAATGACATTCTCTCTCTCTCTTTTCACATACTTAGCTAGGTATTCTTTCTGTTACCATCACCAAATTATCAGAACATCTGTATAACAACTCCAAAAGATGCCCTTCTAGTTGCACAGCATTAGGCAAGAATAAATTCACAATGAAGGTTTCCTGAGTCTTGTTTTCGCCCTGCCTATGTTTCTGACAATGGGCTCTTGCTCTGCCACTATGTATTATAATTCTGTGAAAAATATTGGTATAGTGCCTGTGCAAAAATGCTGTACAAAATAATGTTGTATCCCTGGTATAGCTTAAATATGTAAGGCCTGATTCAGACCTGTTACAGTTGGATAAATATGGAGTAACTCCACTGAAGTTGGAGAAGAGAATCAAATGAAATCAGACCCTGCACCATGGGCAAAATCCTCTTCTCTGATACACACTGTGCATTTCTTATCCACAGTATAGGTTTGCAGTGCATAGTCTGTACTCATTCTGAATGTGTAATTTCAATCAGTGCCAGCAAGGCATCCATTTTCTGGATGTGAGTTGGATAATGGAAGTTCCACTGATGTCAGTGGGAGTTATAAGCTTGGAAGAAGTAAAGAATAGGCAATAGAGAGTGTCTTTGAAGAAGCAAATTTGGCCCTGACTTTAGCTGCAGAAGTTCTTTTTAGTAAGAAACAACTCTAAAATTTGCACAAACAGCTGCGTACAAATGCACGGTATGCATAGGGCAAACTCTCAACAGTTATAATCCACCCGTCCACAATAGCAAACAGTAGGCTAGGTCTTCAGCTAACTATATCTGTACCACTTAGCTCTGTGGGCTTTGTCATGGGAGTGTTCTATATCCATATTTATGTAAATAGCTAATAAAATACAGTAGATGGCACTAAAGAAAATCTCACAGAGTTCCTGGTTTTGTACAACTAGCATACCTAGTTTTACACTGCAAGTAGTTTCTTGGATGCTCCTCATTAATGCGGAGCTCTTGCAGGACTGGAGAACAAACTTCAAAAGACTAAATTGCAATTTTCAGTAATATTTACATTTAAATCATTCCTACCTCCATTACACAAACCTTTTGATGAACCAAGACAGATGTCCACTGTTAGGTTTAAACATTATTTTGGACATTTTTATGGACTATAAAATAAGCTGTCAACCAAATATGCAATTAGGTCAACTTTGACAGTCAATACTGTAGCATGTTTCTGTAATCATGTGCTAGAATTACAAATAAAACAAATTCACACTGAAAACTTAGAAAGGATAATCTTTTCTGATTCCAAGCAAATTGAATCCAATTTAAATCAGAAATAAACTAACTGGATTAAGTGATTCATACCAGAATACACTGAGTTTTTGTAATGCATGATGACAAAAAAAACCTGGTTCAAAATGTACCCTACCAAAAGGATAATTCTCTTTTCAGAAAAAAACAGTTATTTGAGTTATAAACTGAAGTGGAAAACATGTTTGAAGAGGTAACTATATTTTTAATTTATATTGATTTTTATTTGGGGGGGGG
>NW_005842454.1:82449-92074 GCF_000455745.1 Alligator sinensis | reverse complement strand
TGTAAAAGATAATTAATTTTTTTTTTTTTTTTTTTTTTTTTTTGGGGGGGGGGGGGGGTTCCCCTGGGAAGAAAAAATCAGAGCCAGTTATTCAATTTGACTGAGATGTTTTAGTCAGAAAAGAAATGAAATTATAAAGTTCCTTCAAACCTTATTTTTCTATGATTCCTAAAGCAATTCTCTTCTCTTGCCCCTTCTGTATCCATCCTTCATCAGTATTCCACTAAACAATTTGCCAACAGGAATTGTAATGGAAGCAGTGAATTGACAGCAAATACTAATTAAGATTACTTGTGGGAAGTTAATTTTGAACTAATGAATACAAGGATTGATACTGAAACTTTAGATTTAAAGTTCCTGCTCATGTGCAATGACTAGGGATGTCTGTAAATAGTGCCATAGTGTCCATCCCTCCCACCCTCCGCAGTGGCTTCCTTAATGTTTTTCATTTCAATGCATACCCCCTCTCCTCCTCTGCCCAATTGGCAGAGGTTTTTAATATGCCATGATTTCTACTTCCCTGCAATCAGCAGCAAACAGCTCACTGGCAGGCATCCTCTGCCAATCAGGGATAGGGGGTCAAGGAATGAAATGAAAACATTAAAGGAACCCCTGTGGAGGTGCAAGGGAGGGCACTTCCAACACAATTTATGGAGATCCCTAGCAATGGGAGAAGAAACAATCCAAAATGATAAAAAAGTCTAAATTTTGAATGCTTTAAAAAATATTTATATATTATACTAAATAGAATTCAAAAGGATTTCTAAGCAAATGTCTGAATAATGGGTGCATCTATCATAAGCTTTTGGTCCAAAATTTGTAAACAGAAAAAGGTAAATTTTATTAAATAAATTATTCATCAAGGTCTACCTATCATGCACATCACTAATATGCTAATAGGTAATTGTAATTAGGTAATCAGTTTGATTTCAACTCCTTCGCATTTTGTTAGGCTTCAGTTCTGGAATGAGCTGCATTTAGATTTAATAACAAACGTATTTTGTATTGCAATTGGCTTACCATGAGAAAACAGTGGTATTGCCTATATATGGCAATCATTTATTTTACATTAGAATACTAGTTTTTAATATTTTCAAATCAGAAACACCAAATCAGATTCTAATTTCAGTTGAATCCATATTAATTTAGGGTAAATTAACCCTAAATTAATCACAGGTTGAATTAAAAAAAAAAACACTATTTTTAATTAAATGAATATTTATATCAGATAATTAATTTTAATTGAATTTTTAAATTAAAATATCATAAAATTTTCCTTTTTAAAAATAAATTACTTTAAGGTGACATTTGAATTTAATATGGAATAGGGTGACGTATAAATTTAGTATAATCCATTAAACTAATTTAAATAAAACTTGTTGAATCAGCGAGTCTCTTCTAAAAACTCTGCAGTTAAAGACTGGTTTTCTTCTACATAAAAATGAGGGTAAAAACACCTAACTTTTGAGGGCAAGCTTTAAAACTATGGCACAATATTTCATGTATTAGGGGCTTGACCCTGCAGGGAATGCAGGGTCTATACTACTGGGATGAGGACCAGCAAATCATTACATGTGCTGGAACCTGACCTTTGATTCCAGAAGTCAGCATCATGTGTACTCCTTAATCAGGATTCTCCACTGAACCCATCTGAATTGTATGAAACTCTTGTTTTATTCTCATTATCTGAGCTCTGATTAGTTCAGCTTTCAAAATTATGAACATTTATGATTCTGCACCTATAGTGGAGGCTTATTTTCCAGATCGTGGAAAAACAATAACGTACTCAGTAACTACCAGCCCCCTATTTCTGAATGGTTCTGGGTACTTCTGTTAAATGGCCTCTCTCAGGCCCTTTGCATATGTGCTGAGATGTAAACATCAACTTCTCAAGTGCTCTATTCAGGTCTCTAAACTAAGGCTGCATACATGCATTCAAATTGTCCAGGACAATTCTTCCAGGTTTGTTTCCCTAAGAGAAAAGCTGACCTGGACAAAAGTTCAGAGAAACAAAGAGACTGAGGCAGACACTGTGCTGCCAGAGGTCCCTAGAGCACGTAGCACAGAGAACATTGCAGATTTTTTTTTTTTCCATATGAATGTAGGCCAGGGTTGGCTAGGTTAGGGATGGTCAGGGTGGGGGTGCACAGAGAGTCCCCAGCCTTCCCCTCCCTCCTGTGTTCCAACCCAGTGGTAGCTAGGTAAGGAGTATGCTGCAGTGTGATTCAGGTAGGGAACAAGCCCCTTAAGTGCTTCAGCATTGGGCTTGTCCAATCTGAAGGACTCAGGGGGTATGTTCTGTTTCCTGACTGGCTGAAAAGAACACATGATCTCCCTCCCACTCTCCAGGGGGAGGGAGAAGAAGCAAAGTACACTGGCAGAAGGGGTCTCCCAAGAGATATTTTCCAAGGAGCCACTTCACTGGGGTTGTTCCTAAGTTATTTTTTTCCAAGTGGCCACTTTTATTCTGGTATAGAAATCACAAACAGATTTATACTTTTGGTTTCTTCTGACAGAGCAGGGACTCTCCCTGGAGAAACTGAACTGTCCAAGCCGAGCAGAATACAAGGGCAGAAAGTTACAATAGCAGAAATCATGGATTGTTAGGGGGAGGGGAAGGATCTTGTTGTATTTTGGGGTGAGGGGGAGGCAGTGAAGTTTGCAGGTCACAAAAAAAGCCCTATTTGGAAATATTTTCAAGAACTTTCTATGCCACTAGGAAGAAGAGGAACTGTTTACATTTGTATGATTTAGATTTGTCATGAAGAGATTTCCTAGTGAAGCAGGAAAAGCAATAAAAACGGGGAGGAGGAGGAGATTTATGAATTCTAAAAACTGGAAAGAAAAAGGGTAACATTTTTCAGAAAAACCTCAATAAAAAAACAACTTTAATTTGAAAGAGAATTAGGTAAATAAGAACTGGAGTTTAAATGACTTTCACCTAGGGATTTAAGAATTGTGGTTTTTTTCCCCCGGGGTGACCTGAAACAATTAGTCTAATTCACTAACTACAGTTTATACATCTAATAGTTAATACTAGTGTTTAATAATTAGCTGTAGATGTGCACTCTGTTTTGATTTTAAAAGTTTCTGTATCCAAAACATGACAGTTTGATTAACTTGAAATGCTGGTTTTATATATTTAATTAAACTGAAGTTGTCATCTTAATGCAGCTTGATACAAATATAAGTGAAAAGTAAATCATTTAGTAAATAAGAAATATATTCCATCATTTATAGCATACTAAAATGTGGGGTTTTTAACAATCCAAATATGTCAAGTTGTATGCATGTGTGTGTGTAGGCAACATGTACAGGATCAACTCTATAAATTTTATTTGCTTGTAAATCAACATGTTTTAACTGTTATATAAATCAACTTGATTTAAATCAATCCATCCTGAATTATTAACTCCAAATTTATATCAGAAATGGGAATCTTGCTATAAATGATCAGAAGAATATATTCCCACTCTTGATAATTGTTAGTATTTCCACCAAATTTAAAAAGGGTTTTCCAAAACGCTTGCAAATTGTTTGGAAGAGGTTCAAATATCAGCATCACTTTTGAGCAACAGGGACCACAGTGAAAAGGAAAATGATTTGGTGTAGTACATATTCTGTGTGTAGCCTAAATTCTGCAATAATATAATGTCAATTTTATTCTATGCAGAACTCCTCATACCCCAGATGAGATGGCCAATATATAGAGATGAAATGCTTGTATGTTGTTCCTGCTCAAAAGAACCTGGAACAGTATCCTTCTGGTATTTTCTTGTTCATCTGGAGTCTTTTCTAAAATGAGTTTTATAATTAGATTTCTGTTGGTGTCCTCCTCTCTTTCCTTATTCTAAAATCATTAACCTTAGCCACTGAAACGGACTCTCATAAAAATAAGCTATTGGATAGTAAAAATCAGCTGTTTATTTATTACACCTTTCAGTGATCCAGAATGTGAATTTGAGAGTAGAACCAGACCTCAAATAAGGTCATCCAAACTCATGACAGTGGATTAACTAGAAAGGTAAAATCTATTTTATGGAGTTGTAGCAAGAAATTGAAGCTCTCCAAGAATATATTAACATCCATGAGTCATGTCAGGAACTAGGCTGCAAAAGTTTGAATTTTACTGATCAACTTTGTATCACTAAATTAAATAAAGCATTATATATGTTGGCAGATCATATATTATTACTCATTTCTTTTGTGATTAGGGAAGCAGCTATTTCATGCTTGTTCTTGAATTTGTGATCAACATTTTTCTTCATGTTTTACTTTTTCATTTCATATCAAAAAAACTGGGGTTTTGTGATATTTTTACCTTATTCAAGTAGGATATAAATCGTTCCTGAATCATCCAAAGGCTATCTTTATATCAAAGTCAGACCTACTCAGAAACAAAACTTCAAAGTCTCACTTTTCCAGTTTTTCAAATAATGCTAATGGTCTCTTGTTAGACTAAAATCATGTAATTTAACTGATTCTTCAAGTCTTTCGTGCTTCCTAACTTTCTTAGGACCAAAGTCTCCTTTTAAAAATATATTTCTTACAATGCAAGTACAATAGAATAAAGTAACTAAAATCCTTCCAGAACCTGTAACTCTCACCAAGTGCATGACACTTACAGCACATACCATTAGCACTCTACAAACAATAAACATTAATAAGAAAAGTATTAATAGCTGTACCCTTTTAGAAGAGATGTGTAGCCTATGCATCTCTCACACTGTAAAAATAAAGCTATAGAAAAGGTAAAGAAAGTTTGCTTTGGAAATTAATAGAGAATGTAAGGGTTAGATTAGACTACAGTGAGAAGCACTTTATTCTACACATTATTTAACTGAACTGAGCCAAAATACTCATGCTAAGAGGTATTATTTCATGAGAGCCAAAGAATTACAATCTGATCAAAAGAATGGAAATTCTAAAAACTGCCCAGATAGATACAGTGAATTAATCTCATTACCACTACTATGCACTTGGCATGACTTGTGGAGATAAAGTTCAGGGGCATAAGGAACACAAGTTGCCCCGTTATCCTCCACATTGCAGGCAGCTTTAGAGGATTAAAGAAGCAAGATTAGTACCTCTCTTCTAAAAATCAAAAAAGGAAGATCTGGTAAATTACTATTAGTCTGACTGAACTATACCTAGAAAGGTACAGAAAAAAATTATTAAATAATCAATTTGCTACACCAGGAATAGTCCCACGTGACATGACATTTGAACAAGGAAACAATGGAAATGTGACCTGGATTATATTAAAATAAGGTGGGTGCACAAATGGTTGAAAAACTGTACACAAAAGAGTACTTCTCAACAGTTTGCTGTCAGACCAGGAGAACATGACTTGAATAAAGAAACAGAGAGTATACTTGTAAAATGTGTAGAAGACATGAAGTTAGGAAGTGCTGCAACTCTGTGAAGGGTAGTATTACAATTCAAAATTATCTTGATAAATTAGAGAATGATCTGAAATCAGTAAGATGTAATGAACTGGGGCTAGGGTTAGAAGTTCCACATAACCCAGTTTCAGTGATCAGAAACTGGTTAAAACCTGTAACAGAACAGAAGCTCACTGCACATTAACCAGGTCAAAATGGCTGAAACTGGTTTAAGATAAACCTGGTTGAATGTAATATCAAACAACTAATTTGGGTTGAAATGGTTTATGAAACTTCCTGGCTCAAGTTAAATCACAGCATCCCAGGATGCTTTCCAGCCCTGGGCTGGGCAGGGCTGTCTGATCCTAGGAACAGAGCTGTCTCCACCCCTCCGCTCTCTAGTTGGAATAGATAAATGGGAGCGGGGTTGAAGCAAGCCCAGCTGGGGATGCAGCCCAGACTGCAGGGGGAACCACACCCCACCTCCAAGGTAAACCCTGGCTAGGGTCTGGGGCCAGGGAGATGGGTTAAACACCGCTTCCCCTATTCAAACTTACTGCTGGCTGCACCTGTGGACTACAAATCCTGGAAGAACCTGGAAGCAGAAAGAGGAAGTTATGAGCAACCCTGCAGAGTCCTGCTGCTGTTATTCTAGACTACAAATCCCAGAGACCTCAGGGGAAGTAGGAAGAGGAAGTGAACACACAGCCATAGAGCTGTACTCTAGTGCCCCCTGACTGCTGGCCTGAGGCACTGCAGGCATGTGGCTGCATTTTCTGAATCAAAGGTAAATGTCTGTTCATTTCTGTTTCAATTTAATCTCTGCAGCTTAGACTAACCTGCAAAGACTGAATCAATTCAGCCTCAGCCTTTTGGACTGTCTGCACCTACCCTGAAAGAATTCCAAAGTATTGGACTTAGGAAGGGGAAATCAAATGCATAATTGCAAAATAGGGAACAACTGACTAGGTCATAACTGATGTTTAAGTAACCCCTCTTAGGAGGCGTGTGGGTGTATGGCAACAGTGGTTCCATTTCCCCAACACTACATTATTTTAACAGGTGGTACAAAGCAGTGTTTTATTCACACCCGTAGACATCAGAACAGCAAACCATAATACAACTCACTAAACCCAGCATAGATACCAGATAACACAATTATCCCTGCTTACAGTGTTACCTTCAACCCCAACTCCAAACAGTCTCACAAGGATGCTTTGCATTGAGAATTTTCACCTGGTACACAGCCCAAGACGTCCCAGATGGCACAAGGACTCTTACAGCTCTATGACTGCACTGACCACGCTAACTTCTGCAGCCTTTTAAGTACAACTCACTCAGGTCATGCTCTGTAGCCACAGTAAGTTTTTCTATGTGTTTGAGTCTCCTTTATAGGAAACCTGACCCTTCTCCCAGCTGCACTGATACTAGGTTCCTCCATGATCTTCCTGGGGCAATGGTTCAAGGAGCACATCAGGGAGCAAGGCCTATCACCAGGTCCATCCACAGTGGCTCCAGGCAAAATAGGTCCTAAGGAAGGTTGGGAACCATAGTTCAATTCAGCTCCCTAATTCTGGTTTTCCTGGTCATGAAGTGGTCCTGCTTCTCTCTTCTTAACCCTTTACAACCCAGGACATGGGTTACAATATTAGACTATAAAAGGAATATAAATCAAGAGCATGATGCTGGTGCAGAAAAGGTAAATGCCATTCTAGGACATGTTATCAGGAGCATAATATGAAAGATGAAAGAGATAATCTATTCTGCCCAGGTAAGACCTCCTCTGGAGCACAATGTCAATTTTGGACACTACTCTTCAAGAAAGATACAAACAGGAAAGGGGAACTAAAATTATAAAATTTAGAAAACAAGATATTTGAGGAACAGTTGAAAAAATGTGGTTTATTAATCAGAAAATGGAAAATTGATGGGAGCAATAGTAATTTTCAATATACATATACTGTTATAAAGAACTCTGTGATCAGCTAACCTCCACATGTACCCACAGTAGGATTAATCAAGGGAAATTACAGATGAATCAAGTGAAATTAAGTATTATTGAGAGGTGGGAGGTGCTTTTTAACACCAAAAATAGTTAAACACAAGAGAAGGCTGCCCAAGGTTGATGAGGCATGTCCATTATTAAAGATTTTTAAGAACAGGTTAGAAAAATATCTGTCATGGAAAATCTGGATTTAGCTAACCAATTTCCCCAAATGAGATGCTCTAGATGATTTCTTTAGGTCCTAAGATTTCTATCATTCTATAAATTGCTAAAATAGAATTGAACTGATCTGCAACCTCAGTAATTAATCACGAGTTATTCAGCAAATCATTTCAAACAATGAAGAGATTTGAGAAAATAATACAAGAACTGTTGACAATTTATGTCAGGTTTTTCTGTGTTTAATGAAGTGATTTTTGAAATATTCTCATTCATTGGAATGTAAATTGTTCATAGACAAGAAAGGGTTTTGAGAGAAACTCTCTCACTTTCAAAAGATTTGGAAATAGTCTAAATAGAATGTTTTGACTATTTCAAAATATTCCAAATTCAATTCAGTTCAAAACGTTTTGAAACAAAATACTTGAATTGCTATGATAGAAGATGAGAGAGAGTCACTTTTTTTTTCATTTCCTACCCAGGCCTACTCATAGAGAAAGAGGGTTTGCCAAAAAAAAAAGAGCTAACATTTATTAAAGTATTTGCTATGAATAATTTTTATTAGCTGGAATAATTAACAACTACACTAAAAACCTGCAGCTATGTTTTGCCCTGGACTACTGCCAGCCTTGTGTGCCCCCCTGGGCAGAACACAGGCTGCCTCTGCCTGGCCTGTCCCCTCTGAAGAGCTGCTGCTTGGCCACAAGTGAGTTGCACAGGGCTGCAGCTTGCTGTACCCCTGCTCAACCCTGATAACCCTCCAGGGCTGTCTGTCTAGGCTCTAGCAGCAGGGCCAGCACCTGCTCCCTGCTGCTGCTCACTCCCATAAATGTCTCCTGTCCTTGCAGGTCCTATGGTGAAGTGCCTCTGCCACACGGCTCCCAGTTCATGGCTGTGTCCCTGCACTGGAAGTTCCTAGCAGCTGTCCAGGGGCAGCACCTGGCCTGTATGAAGCGGCTAGTATTCGCTTCAGATTTGGCCAGCTTGGGGGACAGTGATTCGATTCAATGATTCAAATCACTGTCCCATATCGATTCAGCCAAATCTGATTTGGAGATTTGACTGCTGCTTAATAATGTTCTGTGGTGCATAAACTTTGGAGCTCAACCACACCTTGCAGGGAGCAAGCACAGGGTGCATGGACAGAGTCTGCCACCTACAGCACATGGCCATTGGGTGTGGCATGCCCCCTGCACCCACTCCCCATGCAGCACCCGGTAGCCCACCACTGGAAGGGCCAGGCTAACTGGGGCTAAGGCTGTGCCTGGTGGAGGGAGGGCTGAGCTCAGGCTGGGCCAGGCTGTGGGGCCATGGGAGCCTGCCGGCTCTTCTGGGCTGGGGGTGGGCGGCTCCTGCCACTGGTTGCACCATGGGGGAACTGGGGGAGGGGGGCCCATGCTACCCCCTGGGCTCCCTGGTGCAATGCCCCTGCATGAGCCACCAGGCTCTGATGGCCCCATGACCCAGCCTGAGTGAGGCCCCAGTCACAGTGAATGCAACCCCAGCCAGGCTGGGCCGTGGCAACTTGGAGCTCAGCGGCTCCTCCAGAGGCAATGTCAGGGAGCCCAGGGGGCACATGGCCCCCTGGTGTGTGCACAGGGCAGGGGCAGCTGCAGTTACTGCCTCTGCTCCACCTCTGCTTCCCACCTCACTGCCCTGGCTTTGGCAGTGGTGCAACCATAAGGAGAGACAGGCTGGGCAGTGAGGCATGTGTATGTGGCATGGGACTGTAGCTGGGTGTAAGCAGTGTGCAACATCTGGCTGGGTGGGAGTGTGTGGCATATGCCGGGGGGGTGGCTGGGTGTGTGTGGTGTGTGTGTGTGTGTGGCTGTATGGGTTGGTGGAGGTGGAGGTGGTGTGGGGCTGTGTGTGGGGATGGCATCTGGCTGTAGCTGTGCATGTGGCTGGGTGTGTACAGTGTGCAGCATGTGGCTGGGTAGGTGGGGGGTGTGGCATGTTACAGGGTGAATGGGTGGATGTGGCTGGGTGCATGTGGCATGTGGCTGTGTGGGTGGGTGGCTGGTGCATGTGGCTGGGTGGGTGGGGCATGTGGCTGGGTGTGTGTGTATGGTGTGTG
>NW_005842454.1:58912-82418 GCF_000455745.1 Alligator sinensis | reverse complement strand
TGGACACAGAGCGGCAGCGGCATGGGGTGGTGGGTGGTGGCGCTCCATCCCCGCCGCCTGCCTGTCATTCTTGACGGGCACTTTGCTAGTGATCAAAATAACTATGTTTTGTAATAGATTTGGTTGAAATGCTAAAAGGTGTTTTTTCATACATCCAGTGAATATGGAGTTTCAGAAATACATTTCCATGCACTGAGATAAGCCCCTAGGGAAAATTATGCTATCAGGTACATAAATTCAACTCCTGTGAAATCCATAGAGTTGCTTCAGGATTATATTGATAAGAGCAGATTTTGGCTATGTATAGGCAAACACTCCGGTATAAGTGGGATCACAATCAATGTAGTATCCACATGCATACAAATACACATAAGGATACTAGCTTGATTGTGATCTCATTTACATTACAGTAACTCTAGACTAATTAGATTTATTTTTCTATCCATTTTTCAATTGCTGTTAGAGCTCTGCATTATATATGTTGTTTACGTAAGTAGTCCTTTAATTTAATAGAATTCTTAAGATAAAAGCTGACTTAGCATAACATGTAACATATCAGGCTCCTAGAGTGAAGGTTCACTTTCATTCATTTAAAATTCATTTTCTTCGACTATTCTTTATTTGTATTGAATTAAATATTATTCAAAGGGTTCATATAACAAAAATGCCTACTGACTTTTCATTCCATCCAGGAAGAGCACACACCAACTGCTGCAGCTTCCTTAGCCTGACAAAGGGTTTTTTAACCTGAAAGCTTGCTTAATAACTATTCTCCAACCATTTGGGTTGGTCTAATAAAAGATATCAAATTCACCCAAGGAACCTTGTCTGCCTACCGACAAATCAGGATCCTCTTTTTATTGACAGTATTTTGTAAGTAGGGTAATGTTATCCATGCATTTCCCTAAACAACAGTATTAAAATACATCTAGATGGATTTTGATATTGTAAAGTATCAGGCATCTGTTCTTTATAAATCACAGTTATATAGGGAAGAATGAATATCTGGCATTAGGGTGATGAAAGAGCATGCTAGAGGTAATCATATAGACCAATCTGTCCACTTGAGGATCACTTTAGCCATCCTTGATGGAAAGAAAGACACAGCAGCTCAAAAGATTTTGGGCAGGAATGTATTGGGAACAAGGGAGCACAACACAAGAAAGGATGGCCCTGTGATTACAGAAACTACAACCGCAAAGCAGCCCCAAAAACCTTATAACGAATTTAGGGGTTTTTAATAAACAAAGGAAAAGAATTTAGATCTATACCATGACATAGGAAGAGGGCACCAATGATTTGGGCCCCTGCAATAGGAGGAAATCATCATGCCCAGATGATCTTAAGAAATGGGTAATACCCCCACACTACTTCTATCTCTCAAGGAGAAAACAGGAAAAGTTCAGTTAAAAGCCAGGATGGCTAGTAATGAAATAGCCTGACAAAAGAACAAGCAGGAACAAGCAAGAAGAGTTTAAGTAATGGACTGGTCGCAATAACATTTGAACTACTACTAATGACTAAAGAGTTTGCCTTGTATGAAAGATGATAGAAACAAACAATTTTACACCTATTATTTGTATGAGATTACTCTGGCAAATTATTTAGCTGTCTACACTGATCTTTAAGTCATTCTTTATCTTCTATCTGTGTTATTGCAATAACACTGAAAGATCCAGTTTGGCTTCTTGGAATTGGAACTAAAGATAATTTACTACTTTTATTCTTTAATAAATCTATTTTTTATGTTTTGGATTAAATGTTATTCCTTTAATAGCTGTAAGGAGTCCAGATGTCAAAAGGAGGAGTAAGCATAACTAAATGAACATGTGAGGCATAATCTTCTTTTCTGCTCTTCAGTACTGCTCTTCAGTACTGTTTTGAAAAGCTTTGAGTCAGATGACTCAGCCTATCACACTAAATCTTGACTTGCCTTACACCAAGCTTAGTTACCACTTTAGGTTGAATGAACTGCCATGCAAGGACTTAAAATAAAACACACCTCACTTTTGGATTAGATCACTTAGCTATATTATTATTTGTTGACCAACCATGTTACCTCCATCTGGTTTCTAATTTCAACTTCTTCCTAGCAGCTGTGACCAATTTAAAAATGCAGTTACAGGGAGCACCTTGTTCCAAACAAACCATTGTTTAGTCTTGCAATGAAGGGGGAGCCAAGATAAAAGTGTTAAAATAACAAAAGCCTAAGGGTCCAATTCTGGACTTAGGTTCTCAAGTGAGATCCTATTTCACATACTTCAAATCCCTCAAAAAACAGTAAGGCATCTATAAAGATCCTTCACCTTAACCTTAAAACTAACTCAAAAGACAGCCTCCCTCGTCCACCAGAAAACAATCCTGTTCTACCTTGAAGGACCACGCGTTCTTTCAATTGGTAGCCTTAACAGCCTCCAGAAGATAATCCTACTCTATCTTAACTCTCCATGTGTTTAATTAGCAATTGTATTATAGCCTTTGCCAACTCAGGATCCGGTTCACTCCTGACAGCTAAGAGGAGAAACATCTTGCAGTGATTCAGCTGCTCAGAGAAGACACACCTCACAGATAGCATCATAGACATCAGCGTACCATAAAGTGGAGGAAGAACTGACTTTTAACTCAATGGTTAATGCATAGGGACAAACACAGGGAAAAAGAGGCTGCTGACAGATGTGGTGAAGAAAAATGCACTTTACTGGAAGAGGCATTGCATCAGTTTGACCCAATTCAGTGGAATTGCTGAATTATGCAATCACTGATTGAATCAGTTAATAAATAAAAGCACCAAAAAGCACTGCTGAAGCATGTGATCTATACAGGCATTGGGTAAGCTAGGCCAAACTGAAGTAAGGCTTCTTCAGGGCATGCACAGCGCTCAGCATGGGGATGAGCCACGCTGAAAGAGAAGCACTGTTTTGCGCGTGGGGTGTTCCTATGTCTGTAAGCAGCCATAGGTCCTAGGTTCCCCTTAAACTCAGGGGATTTAAAACCACATAATTCAGGGTGCCTATACAAGTGCTGTAATTCCAGTATGTTGGAGCAGACTCAATTAATCAAGTCTTGCTGAAGCATGGCAATTACTGCACTCCAACAGCCACTCTAATGTAAGTGCCCCCTTACCCCACCCCATGTGTATAAATGCCCTCACTTCTCAGGAAAGTTTCCTAACCAGCAAGCTGGCATTGAGGTGTCACTGACAGTATCTTCCTGTTGAATCTATGCCACTAAACAGCCAAGAGTGAAGGAGCCAAGGTGCCAGAAAGCAAAAAGTGGAACCCTACCTCTGTGAGCAGCAAAATGCGTAATGCCAAGTGAGAGAATCCTGGTTTCTGCCCCCTGTTTCTTAATGCACTGACTATATTGGTGCATTTGCAGTATTTTTCTTTAGTAATTTTTCATCTGAGAAATTGGAAAAAATGGAAGAGACTGACAAAAACTTAGGCTCATAAAATGCAAATTGAAATCTAAATGTAACGAGGCAGAATTTGGGTGCCTAAGCCCAAAATAATAATTCACAGGAACTTTGCCTAGCCACACTTCATGCCTAATTTTTTTTGCAAGGAAATATTTGAAGGCACCTAAAGTTCCGCTACTGTATCTACATAGATACACAACCATCTTGGACAAGTAATGGGGAGACAGGTTTATGGATAAGGAGGTTCAGGAGGGATGGCAGGTAGAGCAGTTCCAACAACAAGAAGTTCCAACCCAGTGGAAAGGTGAAAAGAACAACTGGAGACTGACATAGCTACACAAGGAACTACTTTCTAACCTCAGACTTAGGAGAGAAATGTACAATCAACGGAAAGAGGGAAGGATGACTCATTCAGGAAGTATACCAAGGAACAGCAAGAACACGTGGGGATAAAATCGATAGCAAAAAATGAGATACACCTGGTGAAGATATTGAAGACAATTAGAATACATATATCAAACAGAAAAGAAAAAACAAGGAAACAAAGAATTCACCGTCCAGTAAGTGAGAATGATCTATTAATGAAATAAAGAAGGCAGAGTTGCTTAATGACTTCTTTGCCTCGGTCTTCACACTTAAAAAAATTCTGAAACCAAATAGCTAAAAAAATATAACACAGACATTGAAGGGGAAGGAGTGCACATCATGATGCATAAGGAGGTTGTCAGACGGCTCTTAACAAAGTTGAATGAATTTAAACCAACAAGGCCTGACAAAATGCATCCCAGGGTGCTAAAGGAAGTGACTGAAGAAATCTTGGAACCACTAGCATCAATATTTATGAAGTCATGGATGACAGGTGAGGTCTCAGAGGACTAGAGATAGGCTAACATAGTGTCCTTTTTTTTTCAAGAGGGGGAGGAGGAGGACCCAGGGAATTATAAACTTGTCAGCCTGACTTCAATACCTGGGAAGTTACCACAGCAAATTGTAAAACAGCCAGTTTGAGAACACCTGGAAGAGGACAAGGTGATCAGTAGAAGGTAAAAAGGATTTGTTAAGAATAAATCATGTCAAACTAACTTTATTTCCTTCTTTGACAAGATAAGTAGTCTAGTACTCTGCTGTAATGGAGAAGATATATATACTTCAGCTTTTGTAAGGTTTTTGATACAGTCCCAAATGACAATCTCACTAAACTGGAAAAATATGGTCTAGATAGAATTACTGTTAGGTGACTATAAAGAGGATAAATAACCATATAACTGGATATATTTATCAATGTCATAATGACAGGATATTTCAAGTGGGGTACCAAAAGGTTCTTGGTCCAATGTTTTTAACATTTTTATTAATGACTTAGACACATTAATAGAGAGTACCTTGATCAAATTTTCAGACAAGAAACTTGGAAGACTTGTAGATACTTGAGAGTATGGACTTAGAATCCCTACAGTCTTGACCATTGGAGAACTGGGCATTGGGTAAAGAATGTAGTTCAACAAGGACCAATGTTAGGTATTGTACCCAGGGAAACACACATACTTGCAGAATGGAAGATAACTAGCTAGGCAGTGGCATTGCTGGGAAGGATTTGGATTTGGTGGATCCCAGATTTACCATGAGTTTGCAATGTGGTGCAATAACAAAACAAATACAATTTTAGGCTTCATTAACATGAACGTTGTAGGTAAGATACATGAGGTAACAGTACCACTGTACTCAGCCCTTATTGGACCTCAGGTAGAGTTTTGTGTACAGTTTAGCATTCTGCACACATTTGGGAAAAATCATTCTCTCACTATTGTAAAATGAGAATAATACTTAACACCTGGCAATAACAATTATATCAGAATCTGGTCCCTGTTCTGATCTACTCTGGCCTTCAAAATATTTTGACTTTTTTTTGCTTTTACTAAAATTTGTGCAGAAACTATAATCCAGTGACTATAATCCTCTTTGGTTTTTTGCCACATCTAACAATGGCTCAGCATATTTTTGGTAAGAGGGCGAGCACACTTAACAAAGAAGCTATCAGCTCTGTAGCAGATACAGTTCCAGAAATTTATACTCATATGTAGCTTTTTTCTATGACAACATGAACCATAATAGTATTGGTAACAGTAGTAATATATTAATAATAACAGTAACAACAACAACAACTTTTCTAAGGCAGTCATCACTACTTTGCTTCTAATGGAATTTTCCAGCTGTTTTCCAAACGTTTTATCCAATGCCTATTAAAGCTAAGCGGGTGTCACTCAGCTTCAAAAGGAGTGCTGGAGAAGGCATTAGGAATGTCTGATCTGTGGGCTACTGGGAAGTCAGAGATAGTCAGATTTAAATTCCTTTTGGGTGAGGCAGGTAGGAATCCAGGTCTCAAGCTTCCACGGCAAGCTCCGTAAGCAGTCAACATATGAGGGAAAGCTCTCAGCCTTTTCCTAGACTTATTCGTAAGTATGCATGTACATAACCATATATGTGTCTGGCCACTGTACAAGCTCAGTCCACACATGAACATACATGTGTCCTCACTTTAAAGGTACTAGAATTGCAACCTGTGAACAATTGCCAGAAATGCTGCTTACACAGCTAGAAGCCTGACATTTAGGTGAACAAAAGGAAATAGGATTTCACCTATTTATATTCAAATCAGAGTTGAGCTGATGAAACTGAATAATCAAACTGCAACTACACTTACTCTGTTTCTTACTCAAACAGACCCTGAGCTCATCAGTGTTTTACAAATGATTACCTCCTTTGAAATTTTATTTTTCTTGAGAAAACTGGACTCATGCTGAGCCAATTCTTGCTGGTATTCATTTTAAAAGCATCTCATCTGGCATCTCATTCTGGTATCTATAGCTGTTCTCATACTACTCATCTCTGTTCCACAGCTCATACTCATTCTTTTCCTCACCTCTGTTCCACAGTATAGCTTATTGAAAGCATTTTCCACAGCTAGTAGATAGACAGGTAGCTATTATATTTTCTCTTAGCTCTTATAGCCAGCTGGCTTCTCTGCTTCCATATTCTGTAAAATACTAAACATTACATTCTTGCAGAGAACCAGAAGAGAAAGACTGTGAAGCAAGCCTTGTTTGGAAGAGGGAGCTGATTGTGCCTGGTTGTGAGTAATTGTGGTTGACTGGGGCTGATTGCAATATGAACAAGGAAGTAGGCTTGTCTAAGCAGAAAGCCTGGGCTTGGCAGATGACAGTGATACAGGAGTCAGCAGCATGGGACAGGAAATAGGGCTGTTTGAGTGGGAGCTGAAGTGGAGAGATTGCTGGGCCACTTGTTTTCTCTGTAAGCTTGCTGAGTGGCAGCAAGTGAAGGAGAAAGAGGGATTTTTTTTCCAGGGCATAGCAGCAGAAGAGCTAGCATGAAAATCAACAGAATGGCTGGAAAACCTAACAATGCCAAAACTTCTGCCACTGCCATTCCTTCCTGTGACTTTACCTGTGCAGGTTCTATCCAGGCATGGCCCCTGACTGCTGAGGCTTCCACCCAGGTTCTGGCCTGGCTTCCTGGTGACTGGTGGCTACATGTCCTTGCCAGGGGGAGCCATGTAGGGGAGTGTTGCAAGTGTGAGAGGTGCCTCCTGGTAGATTCTACCAGGAGCAGGTAAGAGAGCTGCAAGACGAGGTGGATAGGCTCCAAGGCTAAGTACAGACAGTCAAAAAGCACAAGGCAGGATCAATTAAATATTTGCAGGTTTCTCTAAGCTACATAGATTGAACCAATAAGGAACTGAACTGACATCCAGTTTTCGGTTTGTAAAAACAGGACGATGCCTGTACTGACCCAAGCCAGAAGGTAGAGGGCACTGGAGCAGTCTGCAGGCCAAGCTTAGGTTAGGTGAGAACATGCCCCAACTCCCCTGCTTTCCCCCCCTTGCAGGGAGGGGATGTAGCCAGGGTGTGAATTAAGGGGGAGGTTGGGGAGGGGAGGGCTGAGCAGCCCCCCAGTAAGAGATGAGAGCCCCCTGTAGGATTTGAAAATCATAACTTAGGGGAGTCTCCAATTGAATTGCTCCTTCACTTAGGTAGACTTATTAGTTAATGAACTGGTTTAATTATTTTTGCGGACCCCCCTGGGAGTCAAGGCATAATTTGAACCCTGGAAGTAGCCAAAGCTGGTGTCCAATCTGGGGTCTGCCCCCCCCCCCAACACCTCAACACTCCAGATCCCACCTTGATTTCTGCCCTCCTCCCCATTACTTGTGGCTGCCCGAGGCTGTCTGTCCCAGGGAGCAGGCAGGGAAGAGTTAAACTGCTTACCCAGTTGGACTGAGCAAACCTTGGCAGTTTACCCCTTCCCTGACTGCTCCCTGGGACAGACAGCTCAGGCAGCCCCAGGTAATCAGGCGGAAAATGAGTGGGGATTGTGACTGGGGGGAGGATGGAGTACAGGGAGCAGGCAGGGAAGAGTTAAACTGCTTACCCAGTTGGACTGAGCAAACCTTGGCAGTTTACCCCTTCCCTGACTGCTCCCTGGGACAGACAGCTCAGGCAGCCCCAGGTAATCAGGCGGAAAATGAGTGGGGATTGTGACTGGGGGGAGGATGGAGTAGGCTGTGGGCCTGATCTGGGCCAGCAGGAGAGGGGGACAGACAGCGGCTCAGCATGTCAGAGATTGGTAGGAAGAGGTATTCAGCAGCCATCCCAATGCTGGTGCTACTACAACTGGCCAAACCTGTGGTGGGGGCAGGGGGGATGTGGGCTAAGTTGGGGGAGCCCTGCCATGGGTGTGGCTCCCCCCAAGTGGGCAGACCTAAGGCCATGGTGCTAGCCCCAGGATGGGGGAGTGTTGAGTATTTCCCTCCCTCTCCCCAGTACCTCGGTGATTCACACTGGCCCAGTCGCAGGAGGGGGAAACCCTTGCAAACCATTGTGGGGCCATGGCTGGAGGAGGTGCTTTATCCCTCTTCCCCCTCCCCCTGCCCCCAGTGGGCTGACAGTACAAACAGGATGCAGGCTACGGAGCACAGGCTTTGTTGCCTCTTCTCTGTGACACTCTAGGGCAGGGCCCACCCTCCTTAGCAGAAGCAGACAGCTTGGGCCAAGGCTAGCCCACCGACCCTGGGAGGGGGGGTGTTGTAAGGGATGTGCAAAGAATCTTACAATGCTGGGGGGCTGTGAGTTAACTTGAGCCGGGAGGGGATCTGGGACAGAAGTATGATAGATTGGTTTAACTTAAATCAGTTCAGTCTGATACTACATTCATCCAGGTTTATCATAAACCAGTTTTGGCCATTTTAAAACCAGTTTATGAGCACTGAACTTCTCTTCTGTTACAGGTTTAAACTGGTTTGCAACAACTTATACCAGTTTATGTGTATTTTCTTTCTTTAGCCCAAAATATCCACAAGTATGAGGCCTTCATCAATTCAATACCAAAAGACACCTCCAGCATCATGGAAGTAGGATAGGCAAACAAAGCACTGGAAAACACATATTCTCTGTAAGGTAGAAGATGGAAGCTTGTCACCTCTAGGAACATACAACATACCTCTTTGGGAGCTGCAGCTATCCAACCGGAGAACAGGTATGAAACAGTCACATTAGATGAGAAGTATGCCCAATCCAGTGGTAGGGAAGGCCAAGCCATGCACCTCTAAGGGAAGGAGAATTGAGACCACCACTACCAAGAAGAAGTGATGAGTGCTGGTGGTTGGCAATCCCCTCCTGCAGGGCACAGAGGCATCTATCTGCCAGCCTGACCTGTTGGCTCAGGAGCTCTGCTCCCTGCCAGGGACCTGCATCCTAGATGTCACAGAAAGGTCAGCCCAACTCATCTAGCCCTCCAACTATTATCCCAGGTTTCTTATTCACCCCCAAAACACCCCCACAACCCCTCCACCCACATACCCAGCCAAAAACCTCACACCCCCAAGCTTCCCCCACAAACCTCATCCCCACAAACCCCTTCTCCCCCAAACCCCACATCCCCCCACAAATCACACCCTGCGTGCCCAGCTGGCCACATGGGATGGGACAGGACCCACTTGCAGGAGCTGTGCCTGCAGGTGCAAAAGCCATATTGCAGCCCTGCCTTGTGCCTACATCCATGCTGGGACATGATTTTGACACTGCCTGCCATAATATTCTCATTCTCAAGATCAGGAAATGCAGATTATATTAAAGTACTGTATAGTTGATATATAACTGATTAGATCATCATACTCAGAGGGTGCATCTACACGTCCACTTTATTGTGGAGTTGACTAATGAGCTCCACAGTAAAGTGTTACAGCTTACATATGCACCAGTATTAAGGCACAGTAAACTAATTAGCTCTGCCATAGTATAGTACTGTCAGTGACAATACTATCCTACAGCAGAGTACTTTACTGCATTGAAACACATGTGTAGACACTGACTGGGGGCATAAATTGCACCTGGTCAGCCAAGCCAGCCAGGGGCCTGCTCTGCCCTGGCTTCAATTGCTGCTGTCTCAGGGGCACATGTAGACACTGAGCCTGAGAGCAGTTCACTCCAACTCAAAGTGCTCCATAGTTTATTGCATCGCATTCATTTCATATGTAGCTGCACACATTGAATAGTCCTCAGTGGCTTAATGTCAGGTTGGGTGTAGGTATCGAATGAGGTTACCCAGGTATCTGTTCTGGGTCAGGTATTGTTCCAGATCTTCATTAACCTTTTGGGATTATGGGACGGAATACAGATTTAACAATTTTTTGGATAACACTAAATTAGTCACAACTGTGGACACTGGAGAGTAGGGCTAGGATCCAGAATGACCTGGATAGACTGGAACAATGGTCCACAAACTATGAGATGAGATTCAACAAGGAGAAGTGCAAAGTCCTGCAGTTGGGATGGAATAACTACGTGCACAAATACAGACTGGGAACTGACTGGGTAGGCTGCAGTATTGCAGATAAGGACCTAGGGATTAGGGTGAACCATAAATTGAATAAGAGCCAACACTGTGCTCTTGTTTTAAAAAAAGTCAACATCAACTTGGGTTGTATTAACAGGAATTTCACTTGCAAATCAAAGTAAGTGATTCTTCTCTTCTTTCAACACTGGTGAGGCCTCACCTTGTGTGCTGAGTCCAGTTTTGGGCCCTACACTTCAGGAAGCATGCAGATGGTTTGGAAAGGGTCTAGCACAGAGTAACAAAAATGATCCAGTGCTTGGGAGACAAGACTTCTAAGGAAAAGATGAAAGAACTAGAGTTATTTAGCCTGAAGAAGAGATGGCTGAGGAGGAATTTGATAACAGTCATCAAATACCCAAAGGATAACTATAGAGAAGATGAGGATGGACTTTTCCCTGTAGCTATAGGGGATAGGGCTAGGAGCAAAGGACTCAGGCTGCAGCAGAGAAAATTTAGGTTGGAGATTAAGAAGAACTTTTGGACTAGGAAGGTGGTCAAGTATTGGAACAGGCCACTTGGAGAAGTTGTGGAATTTCCATCCCTGGAAAGTTTCAAAGGCAGGTTAGGGCCTTGTTACATGGTACTTTTAGGCAGCTCCTGGAGCTCTTCAGCCCTGAATTAGCCACACATAAAGACCTTTAAGTGGCTTAAAGTCTTCATTATGCATCTTAAAATTATGCTACTCCAGGACATTCTGATTTGCATGACCTTGCTCCTGTTCCATTAAGGTGTGGCCACTCCCCATAGCTGTGCCATTCAAGTTGAAGATTTCCAGTATCACAGGCTGTAGTGTTCCCTCCACAGCATGGTTTTTCTGTGTGCATTTGAACATGGCAACAATTTGAGGCAAGTCAAGGTTGGCAGGGAGTGAGACAGGGTAAGGCATGGAAAGCCAGAGCTGCTGCACAAGGATCAAGGATGCAGCTGTGGGGTAGGCACAGTATGGCCCAGCACAAAAGAAAGAGGAAAGCTGTGTTAGGTGGCACTGAGGATGTGGAGGGCACTGCATGAAGAAGGATCTGGCATTGGGTTTGCTGTCTAGACCAGCAAGGTTCTGATGGCTCCATAGGTGCCCGGTTTGAGAGTATTGCACCACACTTCCCCACTGATTTTCTCTCATAACACCATACTCTGGCTGGTGAGAGCAGTTAGTAGCCCTGGCAGTGGCAGGGGTGGATGGAAGAGAAGGAGGAGGAGGGGAAGACACTGCCTTACCACAGTGAGTCACCAGCATGCTGCCTGCACCTGTGCTAGGCTCCAGGTAAGGCAGGTGACCTTGCTGGGAGGATATCAACAAGGTGGCATGGTGCTATGCTCCTGGGCCAGGCAGTGATGGAGCCATCAGCACCTTGCTGGGCTGGACACCAGAGGCAGGACCATGGCATGGCTGGTAAAAGCATTTAGCAGCCCCAGCAGCAGTGGTGGTGGTGTTGGGGGGGAGGAGGGGAAGGCATTTCTGTATTGCAGTGAGCCATCATGCTGCCTGTACTTGTGCCAGGTTTCAGGGGAGGCAGGTGACATTGACATTTACGTGCCCCCCACCCCCACCAACCATCTCTCACACCCCTTCCTCTTGAGCAAGGATAGAAGTGTGCCTAGGGTCACCAACCATGCTTACCAGGCCTCTAGTTGCAGATCACAGCTGTCCAGGTGAGAGGCAATCAGAGAGCATTTTAGCATTAAGGTGTGACTGCTCCAAACTCTAAACTAGCACTAAACCAATCGACTTTTGTGCAGCTCACAGTATCAGGTGTAACAAGGCCCTCAGACACTTGGGTCAGATGATGTATTCAAGGATGATCCTGCCTTGAGCAGGGAGCTGGATTAGGTGACCTTATGAGGTTCCTTCCAGCCCTACTTTCCTATGATCCTATGGAGATTAGATACAAGCTTCAGCAGCGAGAATGAATGAGTTGAAACTTTAGGGTCAAAAAGACAGATGTCACTGTGACCCTGTAGTGACAATGAAAAAAAAATGTGGTAGGGTGTTTCAAAACCATCCCTTATGCAAGTTTGGTAAGAAAAGAGATTATGAGATTTTCACAAGTTTTAAAATGTTGTGGAAGATTTCATAGATGTCATAGACATTAGGGCTGGAAGGGACCTTGGAGATCATCAAGTCCAGCTCCCTGTCTCAGGGGCAGAAAGATAGCTAGGGTAAAAGGATCCCAGCAAGATAAGCATCCAAGTGTTTCTTGAATGAGTCCAGAATAGGTGCCTGCACCACTTCTGGAGGGAGTCTATTCCAGGTCTTGGGGGCTTGGACAGTAAAGCAATGTTTTTTTATGTCCAGCCTAAAACAGTCTTGGAGGAGTTTATGACCATTGGTCCTTGTTTTTCCTTGGGGCGCTCTGGTGAACAGATGTTCTCCAAGGTCCTAAAGCACACCCCTTTGTACTTATAAGCAGCCACCAGGTCTCCCCTGAGCCTGCACTTTTCCAGGCTGAAGAGTCCCATGGCTCTCAGCCTTTCTTCATAAGGCCTATTCTCTTACCCTTTGATCATGTGTATGGGTCTCCTCTGGACTCTTTCAAGCATCTCAACATCCTTCTTGAATTGTGGAGCCCAGAATTGGAGGCAGTACTCCAGCTGCAGCCTCACCAAGGCCGAGTACAGTGGGAGGATGACAGCCTGAGATTTACTTGAGAAGCATCTATGGATGCAAGCCAGAGTTTTGTTTGCTTTACCAGCTGTGACATTGCATTGGTGGCTCATGTTCATCTTGTGGTCAGTCATGACCCCCAAGTCTCTTTCCACCCAGATATCTCATGGAAATGTCAGTGTAACATTTATTTATGTACAGAATTCTCCTCCATTAAAGCACAGACTCAGCACAGCTTTCAGCCAAGATAATAAAATTCCCTGACATTGCTTGCTTGTTTTTGGTTTCATTTTGTTTGTTTGTTTGTTTTTTGGGGTGTGTATATATGCAGGGAGCAGGGGAGGGGGCAGAGATTGTGAGTGCTGTAAGATTTTTTGCTGTGATATAATAAAAATGAGACATTTGAAAACCAGCATTGCCCACAGGCTAAACAACTTATTTTTGGCCTTAAAAAGGGGAGAAAAAGAGACATTTTTGCTGTCCAGTACTGGGCAAACTCTTTCTTCTATTTGCACTACATTGATGCCATTGACAGTGTCAGAGCTGATTTGGATCAGTGCCTCGACACAGTGGAACTTTCTAGCACAAGGCACAGTAAGGCAGGGGAAGTCTCAGCATGGTGAAGAGTTCCGGCGTGGATAGAGTTCCCGCCGAGGAAATGCAGATTTGCATAATACAATTGGCTGATGTTAAATTATTCCCACGTGGCGGCTGGCAATTGGCTTGCTAGCTGTATAAAAGGTTCGGGGCGTTTCTGCCCTAGTTGGAGAACTCCGCGATTCCCCCTGGAGTGGAACTCCGGCAGCTTGATCACCTGCCAACGACTCCCCATGGGCAAAGCCTTGCGACATATCCTCCGTGTTGCATGCCTGAGTTAGACCCGAGCTACCCGGTCTACAAGAGCTCCTCGATTAATGATTAGAAAATAGAATTGTTGCAACTATGATTGCCTGCACTGTATACGACTCTACGGTGTAAGTAAAGCCATCTCTGTTTTTCCAATTGATACGTGTCTCGTCTGTGCTTAATTCCACTCCGGTGATAGAGAGTACCCATCTGCCCATCACGGGATCGCAGCCGCAACCCCAGCTAGTGTTCCCGAGGACTCCTGATCCTCGATTCCCCCGAGGCCCCCACATGGCATCACGAACAGGATCAGCGGGATCGGGATTAGGATAGACAGGATCGGAGTCATGATTTGGGGAATATCTAATGGAGCAGGAGCTAGTGAGAAGTTGCCCCGGTGTAGCGGGAGATGCCACGTGGCCAGCTCCGAGGAACTAGGCGCTCACATCGCGTATCACCAGGTGGGCGGAGTGGGTGAAAGGTTTATCGATGGTTACCTTTCACTGAAGGAAAAAGGAGAAGAGGTATTGGAAGTATGGGAGGCACATCTGCACCCTGAGGCGTTCGGGTGTGTGATGGGCAGTGAAAGAGTCCAGTTCAGGCCCCGGGAGAGAGGGAACACTGCACCTCTCGCCAAATGGGAATTGGGCGACGTGAACCCGGCTCTCAGCCAGGAGTTCGCTCGCTGCATGCAGCTCACACGGGAGGGTGAAGAGCCGACGACGGCTGACCGGTTTAGCCCCCCGCTGGCACTTGGGTTGAGAGGCCATACGGGTGTAGCCCCGAGGGATAAAAGAGAGAGAGTATTGGATGTGTTGCTTCGCGCTGTGACAACTTTGTTGCGGAGGAATGCAGACCTAGAAGCCCAACAACTCGCGGCCGTTACGGCGGCACGAGAAGCGGCAGAGGAGAGAAGCCCCGTGTCGACGCCACTCCAAGATGGCGCCGAGGAAGGAGCGAGCTGCCTGGAACCGGAAGAGAAGGGAGGAGATTCAGGAGAGTCGGCGAGTACCCGTCCGGAACCCCGCCCGCCGCCCCTGCCCCCCGACGCGACGTCGCTTCCGGCAGCCCCGCCTCCTTTCCACGGGGAGGGGGCAGTGAGCGGAGGACATCCGCCCCTCTCCACGGATGCAGCAGCAGCCTCGACAGCAGCTACGTGTTCTGCAGCAGCAAGCATCCGAGTGTGGGAGACAATCCATACCACCCATCACACTAGAACCTGGACTGAGCTACAGGAATTGTGTAAAGAGTTGAAGATTAGGCCCAATGAGACCTTGGCTGTATGGTTAGGATGTCTGGTTGTGGAGTTTGGATCCAACCTCCTTGATCTAGAAGTGGCTAGTTTCTTCACTCGACAAGCCTCGTGGAGTGGAGGACACGCCACCGATATAGAGTGGCTAACGTATAACATTCACTGGCCTGTTCCGCTCCCAGCACTCATCGTGGGTCAAGTGGATCACAAGCCCCACATCTGCTGCGAGGGTCATCCGGCGAGTATCAGTGCAGAGCAGATCCTACTGGCGGTGATAGGAAGCTCGTACGGTTCCTGGAACCCCAGGGAGCACGCACTGGGACTGACACCGACCCAGCAGCAAAGACTGTGGCCGCATCGCCACCTACAAAACCCTGGAACTGTTCCAGTAACTTTTGACAGCATAGAGGCTTGTGTTGAGGTGTAAGGAGGGAGGAACGATGCGTGTTGGTCCACCGTCCTTCGAGCCCTCCTCAACCCGTTAGCCGGCCAACCGGCCTGCAGCCTCCTGCGACAGCTTCCACGAATCCAAGCGCTCATGAAGTCAGACACAGGGACTTCAAATGACCCAGAGCGAGTGTGGCAACCACCGCAGAGGACGAGAGAGGAGAGGCTTATGTTTGGTTTCCTGTTGCACCACTCTAGACTCACGAAGCAACAGCTGTGGATCCTGGGAGACGAGGGTCAATGGCAGTTGGCCCATGAGTTGGGTTTCCAGTGTCCAAAGGATCTAGACGGTGACTCCGGAGTATCCTCATTGTGTTAGGACAAGATAAAGCAGTGTCCGTGTGTGGATCGTCATTCATGGCGGTGCATTTGGGGGTGTGCAAGAGCTATCTGGAGCTGAGTCGAGTTCAAGCACCTGTGTTACGTGCTTGAAGGAGAGTGGGGAACCAAGAGAAGAGATCTGATTACCTCTCCAAAGGGATAGTGTTATATAAGTTGATTAACAGTGTCTAAGGATTCTTTTTTCTACAGGTTTACCCGAGGTTCGAAATACGTGTCAAAAGCGGATCCAGAGAGAGAAAGAGAGACGCAGAGGTCGTCTGACGTGTGACTCCACCATGACACCTATTGAACTCCTCATGATTGAACTTTTTGTGACCAATATAGTGATGTGTGTGTGTATGTGTGTTGGTTACTATTTGGTTCGATCCGTAGAGGACGAACTACTGTCGTTGTATACTTTTGTACATAGTCAGTTGTCTTTAAAAAGGAGCAATAACTTGGACGGCATGCACGTGCTTCAAGTCCCAACTGTGTCTTCAGCAAGGGGGCATGTCAGAGCTGATTTGGATCAGTGCCTCGACACAGTGGAACTTTCTAGCACAAGGCACAGTAAGGCAGGGGAAGTCTCGGCATGGTGAAGAGTTCTGGCGTGGATAGAGTTCCCGCAGAGGAAATGCAGATTTGCATAATACAATTGGCTGTTGTTAAATTATTCCCACGAGGCGGCTGGCAATTGGCTCACTAGCCATATAAAAGGTTCGGGGCGTTTCCACCCTAGTTGGAGAACTCCGCGATTCCCCCTGGAGTGGAACTCCGGCAGCTTGATCACCTGCCAACGACTCCCCGTCGGCAAAGCCTTGCGACGTATCCTCCGTGTTGCATCCCCGAGTTAGACCCGAGCTACCCGGTCTACAAGAGCTCCTCGATTAACGGTTAGAAAATAGAATTGTTGCAACTACGATTGCCTGTGCTGTATACGACTCTACAGTGTAAGTAAAGCCATCTCTGTTTTTCCAATTGATACGTGTCTCGTTTGTGCCTAATTCCACTCCGGTGATAGAGAGTACCCATCTGCCCATCACGGGATTGCAGCCGCAACCCCAGCTAGCCTTCCCAAGGACTCCTGATCCTCGATTCCCCCTCGGCCCCCACAGACAGCTCTGCCCAATTTCATGGTTCACTATTTTTACTAAAAGACTAGTCCTGACTTCATTGTCCCATAGAAAAAGAACAACCCAGGCTTCCAAACACAAAAAAGCAGCCATTACCACTTGCTGTGAGCAGAGGCAGTAAAGATACTCAAAGGTACACTGTTACAGAGCAATTTCAGTTAGTTGTACTCATTCCCATATTTGGGAATTGTGTCTTACTAAGCATGTCCAGATGATAGTGAGCTCCATCTCTGTTTGGTTAATCTGGTGGAGAGATCCTTCCCTGTCATACTAACTAATCCTGTTTAATTATTTCCCTGTATTGTGCAGTCTGTCTGTCTATATCCATCTGTTGCTTGTTCCTTAAATTGTTAGCAGGTTAGGGCAGGAACCATCTTTTTTCTGTGCTGGAGAAGCACATAGCACAATAATTTCTGTGCCATGACTTAAGACCTTGGCATCATAACTATCATGAGACAAAAGAAGTTATATATTTCTGCATGGGTGGAAGCAGAGGATAATCTACTGCCACTCTGGCAACTTCTTGTGTGGTGACAATAAAACTGTTTCTTACTAGTAAACTATGCAATTTAGTATGTGATACTGCAGGCACAATTTCACATGCTTAGAGATAGAAATGTATGTACCTATAGATGAAGGAGACAGCAAGGTCTTCTTCAGCAAGCAGGGAAATGATGAGTACTGGACGTCTACATGAGACACTTAGCACACAGTAGCCTAATAACATTGCGCAGTAGCATGCTGGGCAAAAAATGTGTTAATACACTACTGAGCAGTAGTACTAGGCTACTGCGTAGTAAGCGACACTAAAAAACTGTGCTTTGGTGCTACTGCTCAGTAACTGTAATTACTGTCCATTTAGTTAGTACTTCATTAAGCAAATATTAAATTAAATGTGCAGTAACTACTGCACATTTATGATCATGTAGACACTCCCTTTCTCTTGGAAAGTGTGGTAGATTCACTCATACCAGATGAAATATAAAGTAGGAAATATTAATCAGTCATCACCAGCAGGTGAATAGCAGGCTAGAAAGGGAAGAGCAGGTAACTGAACTGTCAACAGTGTAGTAATGTATGGGCTGGATGGCAAGAAATTTTCCCTGAACACCTGTTTGAATTTACATATGCATTTATTTTTTGCAAATGCCCACAGAAACATCACAATTCAGCTGTGTGCGGTTGGACTAAACCCAATACTTGGTCCAGCACTGAATTTATGTCACCATTTACAAAGAGACGGCTGGAATCCTTGGTAAAAAATGATACATGCATTATTATCAAAGTTCAAAATTTCAATTCCACTTTTCAGTTAAAATTTGCCACACTGAAAAATTTTAATCAGCTTTGCATTAATAAAATTTCTAAAGTCAGGGCTCTATTATTGTCACATTAATGTTTCACTGAAAAAAAAAATCAGAAATGTAAAATTTGAGAGAAAAAATAACATTCCTGATCTGAACTTTGCTTGTATTCCTGTTGATTTGGGGCCAGAAGCTTCCCTGGCAGATGACCCAACTCACCCGAAAGCATAATTGAGACCTCAATCTACATGATCCTATTCTGTGCTCTGGTTCATATTTGTTCTGTCCACTACAAAATTGTACAGGTCCCTTACTAATGTAGACTAGTATATGAACTATAAATGATAATCTTTGGTTTTACTTGAAATTTATATATAATTGATTATATTACCTAACTGTGCCAGCATAGGAATAAACCACCTAATCATATATTTGGATTGTTTTTTAATCAATATAATGCTATCAATGTATCTGTCTGTTGGGGAGAAAATAAAAGCAGGCCATACAGTTATGTTTTGTTAAGTGAAATACTGAGAGCTGAGTGGCTCAGTTACTATATGATCTCCCCCATTCAGTCTGCCAGTACACTCAGTTTTTGTAAACCTATTCACAAATACTATTCAATTTGTGAATCCAAAATGAATGATGATTGACAGTTATGCTTAGTTGCATGTGCCAGAAGGTAGGTCTGTAATCAGATTAGAGCTACCATATTAAGTTCCATGATCATTATGAATTTTACTGTATTTCATCATTTCAGTGACATAAAACATGTTGTTCTTTCTGCAGTGTACTATAACACTAGCAGGCTAGTTCTCAAATGGGAGCTATTTGGTATAATTTTTAAGTATAGGTCATTAGTGTCATTCATGAAGTATCACAGTTTAGTGCTCTGTAGAAATGTTTCTAAAATGCCATTCTGTAAAGCATCTAAAGCCAACATTGACTCACAGCTCATTGAGCTCATTGGTGTTTGTCCATGGGTCATTGCTAATAAAACTATTTACCTCTTTTGTTGTTCTGTGAGTTTAGACACACTTTTGTCTTTAATATGAGTTTATTGTTACAATTAAAATACAAAATAGCATTAAAAGTATATTGAGTCTAAAAATGTTAGTGGTTAGGAAATTTAGTATAAAAGATAAAATTCTACCCCAAACACAGCTCCAATCTGTATATAACAGAAATCACTAAGTCCCTCAAGTGTGGATAGTTTTATATATTATGAATGACTCCCTTTGATTCAGATTTGGTTTGGCTCTTGACCAGAGTTTAAAATAAAAATTCCTTGAAGCCAGTTTTGTAGCCAGGGGATTCTGGGGCCTTTCTGAACCAGCCTGTTTTGATATAAATTACAGCAGCTTCACAGGTAAGACTAAACCTTACTATCTGATTTCCAATGACCTTAGAGGCCTTTCTACCAGAAGCATTACTGAGCATGATAATATTGATGTAAAATTATCTATCCCCTGGCTAAGTAAAGATAAAGTAGGAGTAAATAACGGACACCTTGTTTCATGGACACCAAATGAAGACCCTCCTTTTTCTATGTAATTCCCAATGAACCCATTATGTCCATTTTACCTCCTTTGCCCTAAATCTTCATCACAAATCAGACCTACAGAGAACTGTGGTCTAAGTCTATATATGCACAAATGCTCCTCTTCCAGGTACAAATAAGAAAGATTCTGAATATTAGCTTATGTCATTTATTTAAGATTAGATTTCAACACCCAAAGGGAATTTAACTGAATAACCTGGTTGGAATAATCAAGATGCTTATCTAGAGAATCACTGCGACTGGGAAATAGATAAGACTATTTTCCTGAGACTAAACCAGAGACAACAGAGATAGTACTCTTAGGAAGTGAGAAAAAGCCAGAAAAAAAGCCAAAGATTATATAGGGAACATGATTTTTCATTCTGTTTTTTTTTATTTTGTTAGTTCCTTCCTTTAAGAATCAATAATGCTTTAATCTACCAATGGCAAACAGGTAGATTACTTGATGCCAAATCTTAGCAATCAGAGCGACAGTACTATTAGTCTCAAAAGCTCTGTCTACACTAGGAAAGTTAATACAATAATTCTTCATTAAATAAAGTCCACTAGTGATAACAATGGAAGAAGAGGTAGCATAGATAGAACAAAATGTATCCAATGTGATGAGTCAGAAGTGAAAATGCCTAAGCTCTGTCTGCAGTACAGTTCCCACAATTTCTAAAATAGAGATAGATTTAATACAACAAAGCTTATTATTGCAAATATAGCCACATTGGTTTTCCTTGTTCCTACTGAACAGTATTTTGGTTTTAAGTAGCATATCTGCTAAACTGCCATCAGCAGTAATCACTTCACCTTGTGACACTTGTAGGGGTGCACATAATTCTGACCTCCTGTCTTCCCCTGAGTCTGTGTCAATGCCATATGCCATGCAAACGTGTGGGAAACTTTTTCTGTGTTAATTTATGTTTTGTGTCTTTCCTTGCCTCCTCTTCAGAAACCAAAATTACCAAGGAATGTTGCCATAGCAATTTCATGCAAAATTTAATGGTCCAATTTGTAAAATATGAAACCTTCAAGTCACAAGTGCTTCTGGAATACTTTAGGGTCACAGAATCATAGGAAAGTAGGACTTGAAGGGACCTCGTGAGGTCATTGAGTTTCAAGGTAGGATTATCCTTTACTAAACCATTCCAATTAAGTGTCTGTCTAATGTGATTGAATTCACTATAGGATGGGAAAAGTAACTAGCAGGGCAGAAGTTCTAGACTTCAGAAAGGCTAACTTCAATGTGCTCAGGAGATTAGTTAGTGAGGCATTGAAGATCAAGAGCATTAGAGAAATGGGAGTCCAGGAAGGGTAGTTGTTCCTCAAGGAAGCAATCCTTCAGTTGCAGAAGGAGACAATCCTATTGAATACAAAAGAGGGTAAAGGGGCCAAGAAACCATTTTGACTGAACAGGGAAATCAAGGAAAGCCTAGGGGCAAAGAAAGAGGTATATAGGCTGTGGAAGCAGGGGTAACTACCAAGGAGGAGTATACTTCCTTGGATCACATTAGCAGGGAGTAAGGAAAGCCAAAGAAGCAATGGAACTCAGAGTGGTGACAAAAATTGAAGATAACAAAAACTCCTTCAGGTATATAGGGAGAAAAACGAAGGTACAGTGTAACATAGAATCCCTACAAGACAGACAAGGGCAATTGATGACAGATAGGAGGGACAAGGCTGAACTCATCAAGGAGTTATTTGCCTCTGTATTCCTGAACACAGATCAAGACATATCTTCCAATTACATTATAGATGGGCACAGGAGGAACACGAGCCCACCAATGGTCAGCATCAACCTAGTAAAGGGACTCTTGGAGGGGTGGTCAGCATCAACCTAGTAAAGGGACACTTGGAGGGGCTGGGCATGTTTATGTCAACAGGCCCAGATTCATAAATTCATAGATTCATAGATGTTAGGGTAGGAAGGGACCTCAATAGATCATCGAGTCCGACCCCCTGCATATGCAGGAAAGTGAAGGAGTTCTTCCTAATGTCCAATCTAAATCTGCTCTCTGTTAGCTTGTGGCCATTATTTCTTGTAACGCCTGGGGGCACCTTGGTGAATAAATACTCACCAATTCCCTTCTGTGCCCCCGTGATGAATTTATAGGCAGCCAAAAGGTCGCCTCTCAACCTTCTCTTGCGGAAGCTGAAAAGGTCCAGTTTCTCTAGTCTCTCCTCGTAGGGCTTGGTCTGCAGGCCCTTAACCATATGCGTGGCCCGTCTCTGGACCCTCTCCAGGTTATCCGCATCCCTCTTGAATTGCAGCGCCCAGAATTGCACACAGTACTCCAACTGCGGTCTGACCAGTGCCTGATAGAGGGGAAGTATCACCTCCTTGGACCTATTCGTCATGCATCTGCTGATGCACGATAAAGTGCCATTGGCTTTTCTGATGGCTTCATCACACTGCCGAATCGTTCATCTTAGAGTCCACTAGGACTCCAAGATCCCTTTCCACTTCTGTGCCACCCAGCAGGTCATTCCCTAGGCAGTAGGTATGCTGGACATTTTTCCTCCCTAGGTGCAGCACTTTGCATTTCTCCTTGTTGATTTGCATTTCTCCTTGTTGAGATGAGGGACGATCTTCATCCAAGGAAGGAATTAGCCCGTGTCATAGCAGAACCACTGGCACAACCGTTTGAGCACTCATGGTGCTCAGGTCAGGTCCTAGAGGACTGGAAAAGGGCCAGTGTGGTCCCTGTTTTCAAGAAGGGGTGGAAGGAGGATCCAGGTAATTATAGACCGGTTAATCTCACCTCTTTCCTTGGGAAAACCTTTGAAAAAATTCTCAAGGATCATATTTGTGGGAGCCCAGCAGGAAAAAATAATGCTGAAGGGCAACCAGCACAGGTTCATAGCAGGTAGATTGCTGACAAACCTTGTTTCTTTTTATGACCAGGTAAAAAAATGCTTAGCTAGGTGTTGAATGCTTAACCACCCTCATAGTGAGACAGTTCTTCCTAATATAGAGCCTAAATCTCCTCTGCTGAAATTCCAGGCCATTGGGTGCCCTATATACATGCTGTGCAGGCTGGTCATCAGACCCAAATGGAAATCCACATAGGTGGCTGGAGAGTCACCTGACAGGAAGGTAGGGCATTGGAGGTAAATAAGGCCAGTGCCTCAGACCAGGCCTTCTAGTCTGGCCTTGAAGGCTGTAGGGAGAGGAGGTCCTATGTGAGACAGCTGAAGAAGACAGACTGACTGGCACTGTGGTCCCATAGAGCTATAAGGAATGAGCTAAGGCGGGTCTTATAGCTTGCAGGAAAGTAATAACCCAGTGTGGGGGGATTTTGTTGTACAGGCAGTGTGCTTATGTTTCCATTCTGATTAAGTTAACTAGAGGACCAGATCATGGCTACGGAGGAGGTATGGAGGTCATGGAGAAACCTGGTGGGGCACTCGATAGCAAGAAACTTAGATTGGGGTCAAGGACCCAGAGGGCTGAGGGTTGGGGCATTGAAAACAGCCTGGCTTGGGGTCAGAGACCCAGAGGGCTGAGGACTAGGGGTGAGCCAAAGCAGCCTGGCCTGGGATCAGGCCCCATAGAGGGCTGGGAGGAACAAGGATGAGGACAGGAGGACCAAGGCCATGCAGTGATGTGAAAGCCATGGCATGCTTAAGCCACAAGAGCTAATGCCTGGTTCAGGAAAAAAGAAATCCTTGCCAGGGCCAGGGGCATAGCAAGCTGATAGGATCTAGGGCCAAGAGTCCAGGGAAAG
>NW_005842454.1:42653-58881 GCF_000455745.1 Alligator sinensis | reverse complement strand
GTTCAGCGGGCTGACTGGAGTGATGGACAGGCCAGAGGGGCCAGTGGACAATTTAAAGTAACATCTGAAAGTAGCATCTGAGAGGCATAAACATGGCTACAGGGGTAGAAAGAGGCCACATATAACCCATAGGGCAACCAGTGCCCAGAGGCACTACTAGGAGTAGGAGAGCCATAGTGTAGTGTCCGAAGGGTAATGCAGAGCTAAACTAGGCTCACTTTGGGACCTTGAGGTAAGCCTCCTGAAACCTTATAAATAACATCAAGGCATGGCAGACAGAAAGGGAAGTGACCCTGGGGAGCTGTAGCGGGGGCAGGGGTTAAGTGACCACCAGAGAGCATCACAGCCAGCCATGTGCCCTGATCCTATCAGATATAGGAAACAAAATTCTTGATTTTAAATGCATACTATTATAAACTAATTATGAATTAATTATAATCTATAATTATAATCTATCATTATACATTTATTCTGAAAATTATAAATATTTCCTGTGACAAGAAACTCTATCATACTCTCTCCTACAAAGAATAGGGAAGTAGAGCACTTCCAAAGTCTTTCCACCAAAAGTTCATCAACACTCTTTGCCTCTCTTGATTTCTCCTGAGAGCTGTGGAGAACTGCATTCCCCTCACCACTTCTGCTCTCCCCGCAGGTCCTCACTTTCCCATCTTGTGAAACCATATAGCCTGTCCCATTTCCAAGCATCTTTGTTTATCCTCTTTACCTCTAAAAATCAAACCTCTTCAGTTAACTATTGGCCGTAACTCTTGAAAAACTGTCTCCTGAACTAGTACTATATATCATCTCTTTGCCAAATGCATAATTTATTTGATGCAATAAAGACGCAGCTTCTGCTCTATCTTCAATTCTCCTTCAATCCTCTCAGGGCTCCACCATAGTTACCTTTCCTGTTTCTGCACAATGACCTCACTAAGAATCTTGTCCAAGGTACAGACCTGTAAAAAAAAAGCTATCTCCTTTTTTCTTTTTCTCCTGAGATTCATAGGTAAAAGTGTATTAGCATTCCACCATGTAGTCTTGTTTTCAAAGTGTTATTCTTTCAGCAGAAAATTTCCCCTAGGCTAAGACTTGGCGCACAGGTTTTCAGACCAGATGGAAAATTATTTTTAAAAACTAAAATGTCATTGATTAGAAATGAGCCCAGGAAACATTTGTAGTTCTGAACCATTATGTGCTCAAAATCTATAGAAGAAAAACAGTTGATGTTTTTAACAGTACAGCCCCATGGTTCTACACCAGATTGATGCCCACTGGTGTTTTAAATTGATTTTAACAATGACAAGTTATAGTTTTCATGGTGGCTACTGTGCATGTGTAGCTCTCACCAGCTGTCCTGAATCCTGACTCCTATCTAGCTATGCAAATCATTAGCACTATTAATTATAATGTAGCACTACCCATGAGTTAGTAGCAAGTTCTTTCAGCATGCAGGGGTATGTTGACCATCTATACAGGTGGAGTAGTGAGGGGAATGAAAATCTTACCTATCTGGTCTTTCTTCACAGGGAAGGCAGCTGCTACTGTATAACTGAAATTAATATTTGACTCTAGGTGATAGCCCTGAAGTCATGAAAATACTTCAACAAGAATAGTCTGGTCTCTGAAGAGAGTGTTTATTAAGCACAGCAATTTGCAATTTCAAGCATAAGACAAATAAAAAAAAAACAAAAACGTTACCTAAGGTAACACACAGCAAAATAAGACACAGTGGCTGCATCTACATGAGATGCTGCCTGCACAGTTGTTACTATGCAGTCATTTAATACTTGCAAGTACTAAATGACTGTGCAGTAACCAGCATTACTGCATGGTAGCATCTCCGAATGGCTTTTTGGTGATGCTGACTAAGCAATAGCACATTACTACTGTGCAGTAGTGTTGCATCACACTTCATGCCATGCGATGCTACTGTGCCATAGTAATGAGCTACTGGGCAGTCAGTGTCTCTTTGTAGACATGGCCAATAACAACACACAACTTAGCCTAATTCAAGACACAACAGAAACTTTGCATAAGTCTTATGTAGTCCCAAAGACAGCCTCCCTGCAGTGTCTCTGCAGCCAAGGATTCAGAAGTTCTTCTTAGCTAATGAGGACAGATTGCATCTTTGCCTCCTTTTTTATGGGAAATCTGTACCCCACTTTTCCCCTGGTTTGCTTTGACAATGGCGCGTCTTTCACATCTATCACCCCTCTTATGTACCCCATGCATCCTGTATCTCTTGCCCCTTACAGGTTTTACTTTGAAATGTAAGTGTAGCTCCCTGATTCCTCTTCCATCAACTACAGGATTAGTTAAAGGGCCAAAAACTGTTAGTCTGTGCCATGTACTTGCCAACAACTGGTACTTGCCAACAACTGGTACAGCAGCAGTTGCACCTGCCTTCCTTATGCAGACAACCAGGGCAGCAGTGGAGGCTGGAAGCAGCCGTTCAAAGGTACAGGCTCCCTGGGAGTTGCCCCTCAAGCCCTGTTCACTCCCTCCCCCTGCCCCAGATCTGTTGCTGGGTGCAGGGATGTGCCTACTGTGAGAAAAAACTTGGGGAGGGGAGGGAGCACCAATGCACTGCTGGGTGCAGGGCTATGCTGCCTAGCTTCTGTGACTGGGCAGCACAGGTCTGCCCCGGCATGGTATAGACTCGGGGGGGAGGGAGGGGGCAGGCGGCATGGATTCTGGCATCCCCTTATAGTCAGTGCCCAGGACTGCTGCCCCGCTGACCTTCCCTTGTTGCTCTGCTGTCAAGAAGCACATTGTCTATACAGCTACTATTTTCAGCAATATACCTTTGTTTATACGTTTGAACACCATACCAGATTTTTAAACAAGAATTGACCTGGACTCGCAAGTATACTTCTTCCTTCACATAAATTACTTCAAGGATTTAAGTATAACATTTACAATTCCCAATTCCCTACCAGCATAAATGCCTTAGGGCTAGATTGTGCAACCTTTACTTATGTTCACATTTCCCTTTGACTTCACTGAGATTACCTATGTCCTTCACAGCTCACCAGCATGATGAAAGGTTGAACAGTCTACCTCTTGGTGAAGTCAACTGAGAATTCCTAACATTTTTGCTTTTTACACAGCGATTACCCAGCTCTATTTTGTTCAATTCATTCTATTGGGTTTCTTTCCCCCCACACTTCCTGTGAAGAGACCTACTGAAGCCTGAACTGCACTAAATATACAAAATGAAATCAAACAGAGGCCATATTTATGAGCAATAGCTATATAAAATACCTATTTAATTATTAAATAACTATTACAGTTCCACAAGCCTGTATATAAACTCTGCTTATTAAAAATCTTTATCGAAAGTGTTTATTTCTTAATCATAATATGACTTTCTCAGAAAAATATCAAAGCCATTATCTTTCCTCCTCCTCCAAATTGTATCAAAGGCATAGGCTTAGAATGCTGGTTATGTAAAGCATCTTGCAGAATTAGGATATAAGGGAATATTTTTGTTCCTTGTTTTTCCTCATCTTCAAATTTAAAAATGCTGCCATATGTTTTGAGGGTAGCCTATATGCACAATTGAACATTATGTAAAACAATATTCAAACTATATAATACCTATGACTGATTTTAGTGAATATGCAAACTTGTTTTTAGGAAAAGGTACACACACAAAACTTTAATAGGTTTTTATTTTGTTTTCTAATGGCTTTATAATTCCAATACATCCAATTCATATTGATCTTGACGTTAGCACAAATAAAATTAGAAAATGAGAATCATTATCTCTCTAGGTTATAAATTAGTGATTTGCTGCATAGAGCAAATTATTGCATGGCGATCAGTTTCTAACTATTTTAAATTATAAATTGGGTTGTTTTCTCATATTTCAAATTGCAAAATTCATAATCTGACACTAGATTGAATAGCTTGAACTCAAGACAGATTGGAATAAAGGAAGTATGGAATTAATCTGACCAGTAAATATAATCTGAAACACAAAACCTGCCTTTTCTCCAAATTATAGTAGCACTCAGTATTTAATGAGAAGGGCCATGAGTCTCATTAAAACTCTCCAGTACTATAGCTTGCCTATTACTAGTCATATGACCTTAAGTCTGGTGACTAATAAACTAATTTAGATTATTTTTAATGCTTATAATAATCTAAATTCTTTCAGTTCCAGAATTAAAACCAGGGGTATAGAAGAGGGGTAGGGGGATGTCATGATACCCACATTTGGGATCAAGTTTGAAAAAGATATTTTAAATTACCTATGGTAGCCTTTCATCCACACAACACTAAATTTTATGCATAACTTGCTAGGTGTTATCAGTCCCATTTTACAGTTGAAGAACTAAGAAGTGTAATATTTTTTTCCAACATCAAAGAACAGATGAATTAGAAGACTACAACAAAACCAAGGGTGATATATTCATTATCCAGATTACCTACTGAACTATGTGTGATATCTTTAAAAACAAATTTCAAACAGGCCCTTGGCAGACATTATACAATAAAGCAGTTATTTGTATCTTAAATGACACAATGTGTAACCTAATGACACATTCAGGCAACCAATGGAATGACAAAGTGTGAAACCTGCCACAAAACTATTACATAAAAATGTCTACTAGTTTTGGTTCTGATTTCCATCACTCTTTACAATGAATGTGTGGCTGGGTAGACTGCACTGGGCAGCACCATTGCAGCCCTGATGCAGCAAACACTCAGATGATCATTGGCAGATAACTGAGACTGAACTGGGGTTTGAACCACAGCTCTAATCTAATCCTGCCAATAATCAGCTAATTGTCTGATGGCAGGGACTATACTGTATGTGGGTCAAGCTCCAGTGCAATCCCAATCCAGCCAATGATCAGGTGGTTGTTGGCCTACTCCAGGAACCACACTTTAAATGAATGTTTTTTGTATGTTTAAATGTTAATATGTCATACAGACTGTGAAGGAGGGAGACAGAGCAAACAGAAGCCCAGGGGTATTTTATATGCTGGGCAAGGGAGGTCAGGAGAAGAAAAGCAGCTTGTAGCAACAGACGGAGAGAGTGAAAACAAATAACACTCAAAGCATGGAGGACCAGCAGGGCTGCAGCTACAGACCAGAAGGGAAGAGAAACACCCACCACACTTCCGGAGCAGCATCTCACTCAGGATTGGAGGAGGGAGGCTGCCCAGAGGTATTTGCAGCCCCAGAGAAGGGCAGAGGGGGGTCAGTTCCCTGCAGGCTGCAGGGAGCTGAATGCCCCCGCAGGCAAGGGTTGCGAAACTTGCCAGAGGAACGCTGGGGGAGTGACCCTGAGCAGGAGTCAGGCAGAGGCCTGCACACACCCCCCTGTTGATAATCTCCTGAGCGGAGGGTCAGCTGAGGATCCTGGGGTAGAGAATACACACGGCCTTTGATAATCACCGGAGTGGAGTGTCAGCTGAGAATCTGGAGGAGAGGCCTGAGAAAAACTGCTGTTCCAGGTTACAGCCTTGCTCCACATGGGAGAGATCCCATTGGGGCTGTGAATATTCACAAGGGAGCTGGACAGGCCTGTGCAGAACAGCGACTGGACTATTCGATGTGTTTGCTGTTGTGATGGGATTTTGAGAGCCTGACCCTGGGTGAAAGGGAACATAGGCTGAGCCTGGCAAGGAGACTGAGAGCAGTCAGGTGTTTTCTTGGTTTTTCCTTTTCTTTGATATTTTGAGCACAGGTCAAGAAGATGACCTGGAAGATGTGCACCTAATCAAAACCAAAGGTCACCCTGGTGGTTGAGGGCCGAACAATGGAATAACAGGCAGTACTGCGACTTGGCTGCAGAAGGACTTTGAGTACCATCTAGAGGGGCTAGGCTGGGGTAAAGGGGAGGTTTGAAGCCCCACAGAAGAAAACAGGGATCAAGACCAGGCAGGATCACTGTGGGCAGTGCATCCTGGGATTATAATTTCATGAAAGTCGTGGCAGGTGAGAAACACAAGACCAGCTTCCTGGCAGACCAGGTGACCCAAAACTGAGGTCCACCCTGTCACCGCCTGTAGGAAAATGAACTTGGACAGTGGTAACAAGCCCTACAACACCTACATCCATCACACAGACAATATTGGGCTTTACTAGACAGCTTAATAGTAAATCAAGAGTAGGACCACTGAAACCAACATAGAATTTCTTCATAAATATATTGGATAAAATATTAATGCCATTAAATTGAGTACAGGCAGTCCTCGGACTTATGACACAATTGGTTCCTGAAAACCGTGTCTTAAGTCAAAACGTTGTAACTCAGAACTGATTTTCCCACAAGAAACAATGTTATAAATAGGAGATAGATTCCTTAACCAAGGCCCAATACCCTATTTTCATCAAAACTAACCCCGAATTTTGTACTCAATCAATTATAGATGAGTAATATGGCTACATTAAAGTATTTATAGTGTAGATTGCAATAAAATTGCTAATTAAATAGCAAATTAAAATGTTGTAAGAAGATATAAGGGTTCAAGAGAAGGAATAACAAGTCTGCTTGAATATATTGTAATATGTAGTTCTGCTTTGGTGGAAGGGAGATATAATAATAGAATTATAGAAAAAGAGATATTCAAGGTTTTTAGAAAACAGTTTAGCAGGTATGCCCTGCTAAAGTGTTTTCTAAATCTATCACAGTCAGATGTTTGTCTAACTCACTTAAAAGTATCAATGAAGGAGATTTCATAACATCTCTAGGTAAACTTTTCCACAGACTGGGGAATGACTGGCTAGGATGATGTACTGTAGAGAAGAACATGGAAGTTATAGTGAACCATAAGCTGAATATGACTCAAAAGCATGCTCTTGTTACATAAAAAGCCAACAGCATACTGGGTTATATTAACAGAAGTATCAAGGTAATAGATTTTTCCATTCTATTTAACACTGGTGAGGTCTCACTTGGAATATTGTGTCTATTTTGGACCCCACACTTCAAAGAAGGGTGTCAATGGTTTGGAAAGAGTCCAGTACAGGGCAACAAAAAATAATCTATGGGCTTGAGAGACAAGACTTCTGAGGAAAGGCTGAAAGACCTAGAATTATTTAGGCTGGAAAAGATATGACCCTTCAAATAACTGAAGGGTGATTATAGAGAGAATGAAGGTGGGTTTTTCTCTGTGTGAACAGGGGATAAGACTAAGAGCAATGGCCTCAAGCTGAAGCAGGGGAAATTTAGGTTGGAGATTTGGAGGAACTTTCTGACCATGAGGGTGGTCAAGTATTGAAAAAAACTCCCAATAAAAGGTGTAAAATCTCCATCCCTGAACACTTGCAAAAGCAGATTAGACATACACTTGGCTAGGATGGTTTAGTCTGGGATGATCCTGCCTTGAGCAATGGATTTGACTAGATGAACTTGTGAGGTTCCTCTAGGTCTACTTTCCTATGATTCTATGTTCCTATTATAGTCAGAAAGCTCTTCCTAATATCCAACCTACATTTTCCTTTAGTTTAAGACTGTTACTTCTTGACCTATCCTTTGTAGACACAAAAAAGTTATCTAATCTATCATCATCCTCTTTAGGACATCCTTCACATATTTGACAACTGTTATCATATTCCCCCACAATCTTTCCCAGTCTAAATAATCCCTGTTCTTCCAGCCTTTCCTCATTTGTCATATTTTCTATGCTACTAATCTTTTTCGTCACTTACCTCTGGATTCTTACCAGTTTGTCCATGTCTATTTTGAATTGTGATGTACCAAAATAGACACAGTATTCTAAGTGAAGTGACATTAAGCCTCAATAAAGTGGAAGAATCACTTTAATTACATATACCCCAATATGTTCTTGGACTTTTTAGCAAGAATAGCACACTGTTGACTCATATTCTACTTGAGGTCATAATTTCCAGGTCCTTTTGTGCATTATTACCATCTAGTCAGACATTCCTGAATTTGTATTTTAGTCCTTACTGAATTTCAATCATTTCATTTCAGACCATTTCTCCAAATTGTCACAGTTATTTTGAATCCAAATCCTATCCTCTAAAGTGTCTGCTACTCAAATGTCTATCTCCAATTTCATACTGTATCACATAAGTATATGCATCTTTAATATAGAAGGTATTGTTGTCTTATTCCCCCCACTTTTTCCCTTTCTGAACAAGTTATATCATATTCTAATCATATGGCCTATCCTACCAAGTGTCAAGTTATACCAATTATATCATAATTTTGTGCGCTACTGGGATTTACAGTTCTTCCTGTTCATTCTCTACACATCTTGTATTCAGTATATAAACATCTGAAATGACTAACTGTACTGTACTAAGATATATTCTTTGCAAGCTTCCTTACTACAAGGGCTTTGCATCTGATGTAAGATGGCACTGTATTTGGACCTACAGGTCTTTTCCATCTCTAATTATCTTGTCCATGTTCCAGCTAATACTGGATTATTCTCCACAGTGTATTCCAGGAATACATTGCACAGTCTAGTTTTAAATAACTCAAATAATAGGCCTTGCACCATCTCCCCTGAGTTTATTTTGCAGTCTAATAGATCTCTCACCATTCAGAAATATTTCCTTGTAGTCATTCTAAACTTTCCTTTGTTCAGATTTATCCCATTATTGCTGGTTTTAACCCCTGGACAACTCTAAACAATTCCTTTATCTCTTTCCCACTTTAGTACCTATACCCTTCAATTACATGCCAACCCTAACTCATTGTATTATATTGTGGTTTTTCAGCTCATGGAATATATACATAATAAAAATGTCCACTGTTCTGATAGTCCCCTGTTAATAATAGGTATCTCCAAGGCACAGTACAAATATTAACAATTTTTCCCAGTGTTCCGTGAGGTAGGTAAATATTACCATTCTCACTTTACATATAGGAAAACTTACAAAAGGTAAGATACTGTTTCTAGGTTTTTTTTTAAAAGGGATGTTTCTATATGTGCATTAATGCACTTTAGTTAATTCGTATTAAATTTTGTACCTCTGAGCATTTTTACATATGCTCTGGGATATGTGGTGGGGAGTGCGCTAATTAAAGACACCCAATTGTTACATATATCAGCATCCCTGTACTGAAAAAATGGTGGCAGAGCATGCTCTGTGTGCTTCCTGTGAAGCCTGCTTTCAGCATACTTTTACTATATTACCTGTCCTTGTCCAGTACATTTTGGATCATGGAATGTATATCAAAGACAATCTAAAATACCATTTGCTGTCTTGAAATGACTTGCAAATGAAGCCAAGGTAACTGATGAGTCCTATCCCAAAGGAGTCAAGGGGGTTGGTTGCATCAATAATTTGTATACTGAAATGTCCCTGTGTAGACTATGGCATGATAGAACATTCTCATGCTAAAGATCAATACATTAAAGACTCCCCAAATGGTCTTTGTCAGTGCAGAAAGAGACTATTCATTTGTCTACAAATTAAGAAATCTCCTTGCTGCAGCTTGGCACAATGACACTTTGTAAATCTATGGCATAATTCCTGAAAATAGAAGCTCTGTACAGACAGCAAAGCATTTAGACAAGGCATTTAGGAGAATATCCAAACTAACAGTAAGGGAAGTAGTAGATGAAATAAAAGGTGAAATAAAAGTAATCCTGATACGCAGAGTACTACATATTATTGTTCCTACTACAGCAGTACTTTGAGATCTAATTGTGCTAATGTGTACACTGCATCTACATAGATATAAAGAAGAAATAGATCTGTTTATAGCACTGATACTTTAATTTATGGCTTGAATGAAGTTTCCTGCTTGAAAATAAAAGAAGTAATAACATTAGGAATAATAAGGCAAATCCTGTCATCTTCACTAGGCAAAACTGAATGAAGTCATTGTGAGAAGCAATTAAGTCCCATTGCAAGATTTAACTCATAAATAAATTATATTTAGAGATGTGTGACCCAAATGAAGTTCAAGTTGCTACAAGCATTAAAACTATCCTCCCCCTATCTAACAGGTTTTCAAGGGAGAACTAATTAAAATTATGTTGCCTTTCCCAGTGCAATCCTATCTATAAGAAAAAATGAAGTAAACATTGAAAGATAATTTTTCATTCTGCTCTTCTTCTATAAAGGCACAAACGTGCAGAAACAGATGAAACTACAAGCAGGGTAGCTACATGACTGCAGAAGAAATTAATGTCTCTCACAAAAGGTACTGGAAATGCAAAGGACAAAAACAACTACCTGTGAACCTTTCAAAATGTCTTTTGATATTTTAAGAATATGTAAGTCTGTACACATGCAGCAAGAAAATACATGTTAATTTATTCCACCTCTACATGACTTAATTATTGAGTTCCAGTTGCCTGTCGAATCGGTACATAAAGTGACAGTGACAACCAATATATTCCCCCCTTCCAAAAAAAAATAAAAAAGACACAAATGGTAGTACTCGTGTAAGGTTAATCTGAGACCTTCTCCGCTTTGGTTGTGCTTGCAGAGTTCTTACGCAAAAGACAGGAGACACGTGAAGACATCACAATAGAAAAAGTTTCCCAGTTTCTTTAAGGTGAAGTGGAGGATCTCTGACTGAAGAATTGTCTCCCTTGCTTTCAAATCCATTACAGGATCATAAGAAAGTAGAAGTGGTAGGAACCTCACAAGGTCACTTAGGCCCCCCTGCTCAAATCAACATTGTAACCATCCCAGCCAAATGTCTGTCCAACCTGCTCTTGAAAGTTCCTCCTAGTCTCCAAACTAAATTTCCCCTGCTGAAGCTTGAGTCCATTGTTCCTAGTCCTGTCCCCTACTACTACAGAGAAAAGCCAGTCTTCAGCTTTTCTATAATCACTCTTCAAGTATTTGAAGACTGTTATCAAATCCCCCTCAGTATCCTCTTTTCCAGACTAAATGATCCTAATTCTTTCAGCCTGTCCTCATAAACCTTACATCCCAAGTCCTAATCACTTTGTCATTCTGTACTTGACTCTGCATCAGTCCACATCCTTCTTGAAGTGTGGGACCCAAAATTAAATACAGTATTCCAGATGAAGCCTTACCAGTGCTAAACAGTGTGGAAGAATGACTTCCCTTGATTGGCAAGGGACACTCCTGTTAATATAAGCCGGAATACTGTTGGCCTTTTTTTAAACAAGAGCACACTGTTGGCTCTGCTCTAATTCCTAGGTCCTTCTCTGTAGTACTGCAGCATAGGCAGTCATTCTCCAGTCTATTTCTGCATGAAATTATTCCATCCCAAGAGCAGGAATACGTACTTAGCCCTTTGAATATCATCTGGTTGCCTGCAGACCATTTTTCCATTCTGTTCAGATAATTTTGGATCCTACCCCTGCCCTCCAGACTGTTTGCAACTCCACTCAACTGAATCCCACCATCCAATTCCCTGGAGGTGGCAGCAATGGATCAGATGGAATGGGGGGAGGTGGGGCCAGCAGTGCTGCCCCCCCACTCCCTGCAGCTGGCAACAATGGAGCAGAGGGGGGCCACTGGAGCTGGCCTTGCCCCCCACCTTTGCTCCTTCGAGGTAGCAGTGGCAGTGGTGGTGCGGGAGGGGAGCGGGGGCAGGATGCCATGGGGGGGGGGGGGGTGAGGCCACCGGTGCTGGCCTCGGCCCACCCCTCCCACCTTCCATCTTCACCACCTGCAGAGCAGACAGCTGAAGTGGTAGCAGTGGGAAAAGGAGTACACCTGACATGGGTGCGGGGAGGAGCAGGCGCACCACAGAAGTGGTGAAGGGAACAGTGGGCCCGACTCGGCCTGATGCAGGAGCAGGGGGAGGGAGGGAGGATCGGGCCTCCTCCCCCCCTTGGGCCCACACCCACTCCTCCCCCTCTCCCCTGCATTGGCCCCGAGCCGACTCCTCCTGTCCCCCCACAACTGCAGAGCTGGCCTGGGCCCGCTGCTCTCCATCATGGTGTGCTGGCTTCTCTCCACCCTTTTGCCCGGTCCTCACCTGCATCAGGCCCAGGCCTACTCCTCCCCTCTCCCCGCTGCTGTTTTGGGTGGGGGGAGAGGGCCTAGACCCCAAGCAGCAGGATGAGAGGCAGGAGTGGGCCTGGATGGCAGGGGGGCACAGGGCTACTTCCCTGCCCACTCCCCCCAGTCATTCATGATGGGCAATTGGCTACTTATTAATAAAAATGGACCCATTGTGGTCCTTGGGAACCCCACTTGATACTTCTTCCCAAGTAGACATTGAGGCATTGAGGACTACTGCCTGAGTATGATGATCCAACCAGTTATATATCCATCATACCATACTTTCATTTAGTCCATATTACATGAGCTTGCTAAACATAATGCCATGGCAGACAGTGTCAAAAGCTTTGCTAAACTCAAGGTATATCACATCCTCTGCTATCCCCTCATCTGCCAAACCTGCCATCTTATCATAGGAGGAAATCAGGTTGGTCAGGCATGACTTGCTTTTGGTGAATCCATGCTGGCATTTCCTGATCGCTTTGTTCTCCTCTAGGTGATTCACAATAGATTCTTTCAGCACCTGCTCATGATCTTGGATCACTGTCAACTTCATGAAATATAGAATACTTTATTAACTCACCACAAAGAAATCAGTGGCTCCTTCATACAGTACTATAAAATGGCAAGCCTGAATGTTGAGTATTTCCCCTACCTAGGTAGTCATATTTCCCCCAAAAAATAAACACAGAGTTTGATATTCAACACTAGTTATTCAACACTGCCCTTGGACAACTTTGAAATTGTGTTCTCAATGATCATGACATTAGGTCCCAAACAAAAATCCCCACCTACCTTGCTGTTGTCATCCCTGCCCCGTTTTATGGGTGTGAAACTTGCCCAACATATTGGAAACACTTGAAAGCTTAAAAAAATTACCATTAATGATGTTTTCAGAAAATCCTCTATATTATTTGGATAGGCAGAAGAATGAATGACAGCATTCCTTCTCAAGCAAACATCCCCAACGTTGAAGCCAATAGCACTAGCTCCATTGGATAGGAGGTGTCATTCCAATGCATGACAACTAGCTCCCAAAGCAGGTCTTATACTCCCAAATCACTGATGATCATCGCTCTCAAGATGTTCAAAAGAAGAGATTCAAGGGCACTTTGAAGGCAGTATTAATATCAGTACCTGGGAGACCCAAGCACTGAATCATCCCCAATGACACTCTGAAGTACAAGGCATTCATCATTTTGAACAAGATCACCTCACTGTGGAGGAGGATAGAGACAAAGGGAAAAGGCTGTGACCCAACATCATCAGGATCTACCCCTTCCTCCTGGAAGTATTTTCTACATGTGAAATAGAACATGATCAGCCTCCTCAGTCATCTACTGACTCACCAATGACTTCCCTATCTGCTGGAAGACTGTTATCCTTTATCAAGGAACTGCCACTACCAATGAAGTATTTTTCATATCTAGAACATGTTAACTGAACATAATATTGTATGGTAAGCATCTGTTTTTCAAAAAGGATTCTAACATTCATTTTGTGTATAAAATTTCTAACTGTTTATAATATTTGTGAAATTATTCCCAGGGTTCCATCAACAGAGTTTTTCTATTACCTAGTGTAAAAGTGAAGTACATCATAGTGGGCCAAAATTCTCCCTAAACTTGTACTAACACAATGACAAGTTAATCTTCACTCTATATGGAACAAAGAAAGAATAGATACCAGACCTTGACATACTGTGTAACGTATGTTAACTATCCTCTGATTCATTAGACAGAGACACAGTGTCACCAGGAAGTGTAAGCCTATGTGTATAATTAAATTTTGGCAGGTTCAATTAAAAAAATGCCAGAAAGTGTATCTTCTGATAAAAATTTGGCTCCATGGTCTGTTTTAACATTTGTTGTTACTCTAAATATCCATTTGGAACATGTACTTGATAGTGGGTGGTCTAGTAAGTAAAAATGTAACCTTTATATTATTATTATTATTATTATTATTATTGCTACTGCTGCTACTGCTGTTACTACTACTAACTGTTGTTGCTGCTGCTGCTGCTGTTGTTACAGCTATTACTATTATTATTATTCCCAGCCAAGACAGAGGCTCCAAAATGCTAGATATTACATAAGCATAAAATAAAGGACAGTCTCTGCTCCAAAAAGCTTAGAGTACAAACTCAGACAGATAACTGAGGGGAACTGAGACATACACAGACACACTGATTTGCCCAAGATCAACAGAAGTGTTGATACCTCAAGCTTTCTTCATTGTTCCTTCTAACTTTTTGTCATTTTAAAACCAGTCAAACCTGTTTACATATCCATTGTAGGCTGGTCCTCATATACTTATCTTCCTGAACAGCATAAGGAAAGAAGCATGTCATTTTTCAGAATTCTTATGAATAGAAAAGAGCAGATATTCCTTTTCTGTTGGTCTGCTATGATCTAAGATGGGAAAAGGATCCAGCGCCAAATACCACTGAATTTGATAATGTGCTAAGGAGAACATATTTTTCAATGGGAGCACTCCCTTTTGCCCATATAATTTTTGGTGACTCTTTTTTAAATGGACATGTTAAGTTTGCAAAGACAATAGACTAATATATAGGAAATCTTATTTATGCTTTTCTAATATGCAGTATTCAGCAATTCTTTTGAATAGAAGATACACATATTTAAGCATATAATATCAATTATTCCAGTTCAATCTTGCAACGCTGATAAAGTTTGTGGTCTTTAAGAATAGCATATTGGGGTCCAAACTTACTCCTAAATGAGAAATTTTAGAATATAGTATTTGACAAAAAGTATTTTATATGGGAGAATTTACTTTAATGACTTTTTAAAGCCCACCTCTGATCACCCTTAGCATGCATTGCTATCCAAAATAACAATATTTTGAGTGTAATAAAATCCTCAGTACAGAGGCCGATCTACAATTTTGAGAAGGAGGTTACAAATAGTGAGATTTATCAGCATATATACACATATATTTTCCTCCAGTTAAAAATAAACTGGAACCTTTTCTAATATCCTAGGGGCCTAGGGCTGCATTATACACTTTAAGATTGAAGCAGAAACAAATACAACTTCATTGGAATGAATTAAAAACAATCTGCACAGCTGTGAAAGACGAGTTTCATTACCAGGAACAGCTGAGAGACAGCAGAATTGCAGAACAAAGGATAGCTTGATTGTTGTAACATCAAAACTATTAAAAAGGATGAAGTGTCATTAACACCAGTGGAATGAAGAGTTTAGAAGGGATGACGTAGATTATAATGAGCATTTAGTCAATTAACTCCCTCAGGACTGCTGGACTAGACATGCTGCTGCCAACACCAGGCAGTTGGCCCCCCTGGATCTGCCCCGACTCAGTATATCAGTTCTATTATATATTCTGGGTAAATGTAACTTCTAACAGAAATCACTGTATTTTTATTTTATTTGTCGTTTAATGTCAGTATTTGCCTATATATTTCAAAGACAATAATGTGTATGTTGCAAAATGTCTAATTTATGTTATCATTTTTATTTATAAATTATTGTCAAGGATCCTTGGCACTTTTTCTGTTTTTCTTGCCCATATTCATATAAACTGGTGTTGGACTCAAATCCTTAATGTCTCAGAGACTGTAGGTGCCATAATTTAGTGAAAGTTGTCCTGTTTTAACTGAAGGGAAGGGAAAAACTACAAGCAGACCTGGATAGGTTGGACAAATGGGCAGAAAACAACAGAATGCAATTCAATAAGGAGAAATGCCAAGTGCTGCACCTAGGGGGGAAAAATGTCCAGCATACCTACTGCCTAGGAAATGACCTGCTTGGTGGCACGGAAGCTGAAAGGGATCTTGGAGTCCTAGTGGACTCCAAGATGAACATGAGTCATCAGTGTGACGAAGTCATCAGGAAAGCTAATGGCACTTTATCGTGCATCAGCAGATGCATGACAAACAGAACCAAGGAGGTGATAATTCCCCTCTATCAGGCTCTGGTCAGACCGCAGTTGGAATACTGCGTGCAATTTTGGGCACCGCACTTCAAGAGAGATGTGGATAACCTGGAGAGGGTCCAGAGAAGGGCGACTCGTATGGTTAAGGGCTTGCAGGCCAAGCCCTATGAGGAGAGACTAGGGCACCTGGGCCTCTTCAGCCTCCGCAAGAGAAGGTTGAGAGGTGACCTTGTGGCTGCCTATAAGTTCATCATGGGGGCACAGAAGGGAATTGGTGAGGATTTACTCACCAAGGTGCCCCTGGGGGTTATAAGAAATAATGGCCACAAGCTAGCAGAGAGCAGATTTAGACTAGACATAAGGAAGAACTTCTTCA
>NW_005842454.1:32467-42622 GCF_000455745.1 Alligator sinensis | reverse complement strand
TTCCTGCCTATGCAGGGGGTTGGACTCGATGATCTATTGAGGTCCCTTCCGACCCTAAAATCTATGAATCTATGAATATAGGGATTTGATTAAATAAAAATAAGAAATAAGAATAATGGAAATCTCCCTCTTTCTTGCACACATGCACAATCTAGTGGAAAACCCTCATATATTTCAGTAGGACAGGAAAAGGCTGGTAATACTTCGCCTTTTGTTACATGTTTACCTATTATCTCTTAGAACATCTAATTTTTCACTTGTCTTCCAGAAAAATGATGTAAGAAGCTGTGGCTATCAGGCATGATGGTGTATTATTTGCTGGACGTGTGTGTATATAGACCATTATTCTTTATTTTTGTGATGTTTCAACAACATTATTAACTTTCTCAGAGGACTGCAAGTTTCCTTCTATGAAGTATTCTTAAAGGAGACAGAATTTGAGTTTCTGATCTCTTCAGAAGCTGGTTATATAATGATGATGTGAGACCTAATTAAGATGAATGATTGTGTACCCAACTAAATGAAAGTTATCTTTGTAAATTTGACATTTTTCCTATATTGTTCATGAGTGTAATATGAACAAATCAAATGCACATCTTCTTTGCAGCAGAGACAAGATAAAGCACACAGAATTGTTAAATATTTGTTAAAATAGTGAAAATCCGCAAACATCTTTCAAATATAATCTTCTTGCCTTTTCTACTTTTCCATATAAATTATAAATGGCCAAATTCACATCTTTTATAAGAGAACTGTATTAAAAAAATCATCAGATCCCTGTATTCAGTTAGAACAGGACAGCTTTTACTCAATTATGACACTGACACTGAGACATTAAGGATTTGAGACCAACACCAATATATTTGATATTTGACCTCCCTTTGATGAGATATGTTTTATTCATCCACAATTGCACTTTTGAATTTCTTTATAACAAATTTACTTCAGTCATGCTTACATCCCTTTTATGATTGATTGTTTCTGTGAATAAGTGATAAAGTCCATTGTGACAAAATGCCATTGGAAAATTAATTTCAGAGTTCATACCAAAACTGGCCCTGCACTCATGAAGTCAGGAAACTGAAACAAAATGTTATAATTTATCTTCCTACTTTTACTATCAACAAAATGTGAACACTGAATATTCATAATTACCTCATAACCTCAGGACCTCACATATTAAACAACAAATGCAAAAAAAAATGTTCAGCCAGACTTTAGGTAGGGTAAATTGGTTTTTTTTTCAATGGCTTTGGTAGAGCCATGCTGATTCCAATGAATTGTGGATCTGTTCCATGTTACATATTTGGGCAATGAATACCAAAAGCTTATCTTCAACACAAGGTTCATCAAATTCAGCTGTTTTTCAAAGACATTCATTTAGGGCTGCAGAAAGGCATTAACTTTTCCTTATTGATGTGGATATAGGAATGCTGAGACATTAACACAAAAGGAAAATTAAAGGCACAATCCAGAAACTTATTAAAATTGAACTTAGCAATGTATGACATTGAAGTTTTGCATCTAGAACCATAACCACCCCAAACAACTAGTAGGGTAGTTTCAATGCAGTTCTCAATGGCTGTCAGTGTTCCTGGTAGGCCATGCCCTTTATGTGCCTCAGGCTTTCCGAAAGATCCTGGTTGGAAAATAAAGTTGTAACTCACTTCCCTCCTCCACATTGGCAACATTTTTCAGTGTCACCTAGTGCCATTCCCATGAAAGCATTTGGGAGCTTGGTTGTTTAATTTTATTATGGGTTTTATTTTTGTTTGTTTGTTTTCTTGAGGGAAGGGGATTGTTTGGCGGTTTTTAATTTTTTTTAAGGAGTTGTATTTTGCAGCTTATTTTAATAGTCCTAGCATTATCTTTTAACTGCCAATCAACTGTGTTGCAAAACACAAGCATGAGTGCATGCATTATATGTACTTTCTGAAAGGAAGGAAATTTTAAAGAGCACCATGGCTTCAATTAATTGGGGGAAAAAAAGTAAGAGTTGGAACAACATTGCTTTAAAGGTGTATTCTCCTTTGCACTCTGTTTACTAGCAAAGCTTTTAAATAATTCTAATCTGAAACAAGTGTTTTCTGAGATGAAAACAATGGAGTGCAGGTGCAATAAGAGGTTGCACCACCAGTCTCTGAGTGACATATTTCAAACCTATTATAACTTACAAAAACTAGGAATTTGTTGCAAGGATTTTGTTCCAAGTTCCAATATGTTTTAATGCTTCAAAGCAAATAGGACACAGTGAAATACTAGTGGCAACAGAGAGCGAGGACAAGTAAGTGTCAATGTATGAATGTTATTATCATACTTAACATGCAACAATATGTAGATGCTGTAATGTCTCATGTTTGACATATACAAAAACGTATCAATTTATATCCAGATATATATCAATTATTTAACATTCATTTCAGTAGCATAATGGGGTAGTGGAAGCATGTTGGGGAAAAGACAAAGTATATATATATATACACACACACATCCATTGTGTGGATGAAGTGTGTATGTATATATCCCCACTATGCCACTGAAATGAATGTTAAATAATTGCTACATATATATATTCATTGTGTGGATGAAGTATACAACAAAGGCTTTCATAATCTACCTAATAGTAACCTTTTGGGTCTTTTAAACAATTTTAACCACTACTTGTATTTACATGTTTATTACACGCATGTAGGATGGCTTCAATCTTCAACTTTATCTGGTCTGTTATCCACTCCTTTCCTCCACGTCCCTCGGTTTTCACGTAGGTTAAACTTGTTTGTTAATAACTTTAAAACATGTTTGTTTGTTCTCTCATGAAGCCTTGCAACATTGTTTGTCATTCTCATGCCAGAGCAGAACTGGAACTGGGCAGTCTTTCTCTTTATAGCAGACTGATCTGTATTTTAGTATACAAATGGCCTTCACACAGAATTCCAGGCCGAATTCTCTGCTGCTATAAATGAGCATGACTCCATTGCATCCAAACCAAATAAAAATTCAATCCTCAGTAGCTTCAGATGAATTTTATGATATAATATTTTACCTTTGGACACTGAGGGTATGCCAAAATCAAATCTGGTTGGTCTCTGCATAACACCTAGGGTTATTTGTCTATGATTCTTGTATTAAAACAATATGGTTTCTTTATCTCTCTCTAGGAATTAGAATGCATACGGATGTGTATATGAGTCTACTATTTCTTTCATATTGACACAGTTGGTAGGTGGCAGCATGTTGGACTTTTAAAGTCAGATGTTCTAGTTTCTGTTTTTCAAGTGATCCAATCAGCAACAACGTTATAGTTGCATGATAAAACCATTTTAGAATGAGCAGACTCTAGCTAAAATTCACTAGTGTAAGGGAGTGGCCAGAGCAGCAATTAGACAAAATACTTATAACAATGTGTTGTGCATTCTGAAGTGGAATAACTAAATTCAAGCAATTACCAGAGGTGTTTGTATCTTAATCCTATGGAGTGATTTCATGCTTCAGCCTTTTAACAGTGAATTTGAAATGGTGTACAACTCAAATACATAAGCATTTAAAGAATATTCAAATCTTAAAAAATACAAAGATTAATATAGCATATATAAAATGCACATTTACAATTGTTTTTAGAATGGCAGGAAAAAGTAAGGCAAAATGGTGCTAGTTACACTTTCCTTATACGCCTAAGCACTCTTTATCCCCCTGCATGAGTTTGGGTCACAGTTTGTAGAGGAAAGCAAATTATGAGCTAATATGGAAAGGAAAGTAATCAGCAGCAGGTTGCTTGTTCCCTAGAGTTCAGGGAAACTAGAAAATTAATTTGACTGTGACTCTGAGTTGCAATTCATTCCCATGGCCTGGTTCAGGGGCAATACAATTATCTGAAAGGAGAATATTAAGTTACAATTATGCCCCTACCAAACATGTAAAGAGAAGGTAGACATATTATAATCATCCAGTTGAAAGGGACCTTGAGAGTTATCTGATCTGACCCCCCAAAATTGGAACCAACAGAGGATAGTTTTGATCCCCAACATGCTTCCACTGCCCCACTATGCTACTGAAATCAGTGTTAAATAATTGTTACATATATTCTTTAATAAATATGAGAGTAGCTATGAGTACTTCTGAATCAGATTTATGGAGATGGATGATGAGGAATTAATATATGTAGAGCTTGTGTCAGACATGGTTACTACAAGGTGAAATGCTTTTTAAAATTGATAGGGCCAGGACCAAACACTCTGTTTCCAAGAAGGGTTAAGAAAGTGAGCCTAGAAATGGAAGTAGCTTTGGCAGACATTTTTATATACTTGTGCTCTTCAAAATAGATCAAGAGAAATCTGTGAGGACTGGAGAGTAGCCAACATAATGCCATTATTTTAAAAAGGCCTAAGGAGAGACAAGGGAACGAAAGACTCACTAACTCATTGGAATTCTCAGAGGATATGGCTGTCATCCTAGACAAAGAGGATATGCACATCACACAGTTACATTTTCAGAAAATGTTCAACAAAATTCTACATCGTGAGTTAGTGTCTAAGTTGCAGAGTCAGGAAATAAATTGAAAGCAGATATATTAAACAGAATGAAGTAAAGGGGCTATCATGAATGTAGGCTGAAAATAGAAAATAAAACTAATGAGGATGTTTCTGACGAGGAAGCCTCTTTGGAAGATTGATAAATGAAAAGAGACACTGCTCGCCTTCTAACCATACTTCCCTTTTAAAGCTCTTCCTTTAAAGAGTCTTCCTGAAGGCAGCTACTTGTTTGAGTTTGACTTGTTAATATATTTCTTTTTTGAGTGTGCATTTTTTATAACTCTCTTGCTCTATTTCTTTCTGTCATGCATTAGCTCTTCTCCCTTAAAACAGGCAAGTTTCTGTGCTTCAGAAGAGCCAGAAAACAGAGCGCCAGAAAACTGAATTCCTTTTTTGTTTACTTTATGGCAAGCTGTAGCACAAGGTTCTTGCATTGTCCTTCAAATTCGCCTCAAGCCTGACACTAAGGCTTTTTTACTGGGTGAAAGAGTAATTCAATTTCCAAGTCCAGTCAGTTCTTGGCCACTTTGTTGATACTGCCAACAAGGGTGATGGAGGAGGTTTGTGTAATGGACTGAGACCACTCATAAGTATATGCCATTGAATTGCCATCAAGCAATAATACTTGGACACCAGTCAGACTAAATTTATTTAGTAAGCAAGCAACAAAAGGCTCTGTATCTAGTTACCAGTTCCCTAAGCCAGCCAGTCTTACAGTTGTTATTTATTTTCTAGAAAAGGTTTTTTTTTAAATTGGGAAGGAGATATGCAATAAACTACAAAAGGTACATATATAAAATCTTGCTACCCAGAACCACTTTCATCAACACAACTGACTAAATACATTGCTGATGAAGAACGGAATTTGGTTTTCACAGAGACTACCTCCTGCAACTTTTATTATGGCTTCTTCAATGTTGAGATAAATCAGTATTGAGATTTTGATGTGAATGAATTATGTTTGTAACATTTGCTAATCGCTGTACAGTTGCTAAAAATACTTTAAAACTACTTCACCACTTTTTTACAAGTTTCTGTTGTTTTAGTCATTCAAGTCTCATGTAGGACATTTCATCATTACTATCATATTCTATCTAATTGATGCTTGACTTTTAACATTTCATTTAAGTTTATAGGATATATTTTCTGATGCTATTAACAATGTTATATTTTAATTGCTTCTGCAGTTCTCTTGAGTGTTTTGGCAAGAGGTAAATGGTCACTCTTTAAGAATCTATTTTCCTCTTCCTTTTCTTCCCCCAGTGGAATGTATTTGTGTTGCGCCATTTTATGATCTGCTCATAATCCTTGCTGAACTTTAACATTTTTCTTGTGACAGAGACTGTGTAAGGTCAGGCAACAGTGCAACATAAATCAGTCAGCCTGATAATGATAATTTATATGTGCTTGTTCTGCTGCCAAATAAACTGCATTAATAGATCAGCTCACCATTTCAGTGGTTTTGGGAATATAAAATTCCAGAAGGAGGCCTATGCTGTTTTCAGCAAAGCAGTGCAAACAATTGAACTTTTAGTTTACTGGCAGAAATTAAAGGAATTAAAAAGGGAGGGGGGTTTCTACCCTGAAAAATTAATTTCAGGGTGATAGAAAATGTTTTCTTGTCTTAAGACAAAAACTTTATTTTCAGTATTAAACTTCTAAGATCTTTTAAGTCAATTTGAATAAATTTTCTCCAGGAACAAAATTGAAACAAAAAAACCTCAAAACAATTTGTTTGATATTAATCCTTTTCTCAAATCAATCATTTGCCTGAAGAAACTCTCATACTTGTAATTTCCAGGTCTTCCTATAGTTAGTTTAAAAATTCCACCCCAAACACCAGCTAAGGACAAATGTGAGGTGAACGTCATCTGATTGTAAATTATTTTTTTCCAACCAATGTGTTCTTTTCCCTGGGAAGGTAAAACTGAATCCTTGCATAGATATGCGTATTTATTTATTAGTTCAGGTCAAATAGGGTCAGTTTAGTTAGACTACATTTAAGAAACTTCCCATGAGTTGATGGCATTCCTACTGTCAAAGCATGACTACCCTCTATATACTGAAAGGGACTGATATTTCAAAGAGCTCATCAAGTCAAGCAATTCTGTAAATTTAGCCACAAGTGTCACAATGGGAGCTGAAGGGTGCTGGAGCCTTTGACAAATGCCTTCCTCATTTGTTATCTAAGTACAATCTAATTCAGTAGATTTATAAAATGAAGCCTGAAGGCTCATCTACAAAAGATCTTTTGTAAGTTCTCCTTAAGAATTAAAACTCAGAGATCAGAGAGGGAGTGATTGGCTTGTGAGAAGTATGCACCCACAGGTAGTTGGCTATAGTTGTCTTCGGTAGATTTTCAGTGAGTGTTCATTCTGGTGCACAGTTTCTGTTTGCTTTCTCATACATATTTTCCATCAAGGCATTTGGTGCACTGGAGGAGATATATAATATTTCTGGAGGTGCAGGTTTAAGATCCAGGAATGGTGATGGTTCTGTTGTGGGGTGTAATTATTGTGGGGGTGGCAAAGATGTGTTGACAGGTTTTGCATTTCTTGTCCTGGCATGGTCTGGATCCATTAGGTGTGGTTTGGGTCAGAGGGTGTTTGCTTCTGGTGATGAGGATCGTTGCTTGTTTAAAGGCTAGGATGGGTAGTTCTGGAAAGATCTCTTTAAGAATTGGATCTTCTTCTGGTATGTTTTCCATGTAAGTTCCAGGGAAGGGTGATATGTCATAAGTAATGGTGTGCGATTTGTGGGAATTTTCTTTTTGTACTGCTTTTTTTCTTTGTGTTCTTTTGGTAAATCTACTGTATACTAAAAATAATGAACTCAATATAGACATTGGATTTATGGCACATTACAACCTGCCTGACATCTGATTCACAAGGTACTTGCCGGACCTGACCTCTTATATTTTTCTTCCCCCCTCTTTTTTTCTCCCTGCCCCTACTTTTCTGCCCTTTCTCTTCCTAATTTCCAGCTATTTCCTTTTTTCACAGACGGCCTCTTTTCTACCTTGAATCTCTACCTCTGTAGCATCTCCCCTACTCACCTTTGGCCTTTTTCCCCCTGCTTTACTCCCCCTCCCTTCCCTGCTTTTCCTTTTGTCTTTCTAATTTCTACCATAGAACATCTTTCCTCTATGAAAAATTGAATGAACACTTGTACATTCCTGGTTTCTGCTAGAAGAGTCCCAGGGTAGTACCCCAGCCGCTCATCCCTTTAAGGGAAACAATAGGAAGTCTCTTTCTCTCACCCATTCTGGACATGTATGTAGTTTACCATGTGTAAAGAGTTGTGTAAGTATCAAAATGGCTTGTTGACAACCAAAAAGCAAATGGAGATGACTAAATCTGGATACTTGGACAACAAGAAAGGGAAAAAATGCCACTCTAAATCTTACTGGGCACAGGTATTTCAGGAATTTCAAAACACTGCCTGCCCTTCAATACTTAAGTATAAAAAGATGAAACGCAATGCCATTTTCTACTTTTATTCTTTTAAATCTAAATTCAGATCATGAGTATTCAGCACTTCCTAAGCCATAGTTTGCATACCTCAGTTTTGCTTTCTTACCATCCCATAGAGATAGCATGATGTTCCTATATCCAGTCACTAGATGTTTCCAGATTAACCATCCCCTGAAGACAGAATACACAGCCAAGAGACTTCATGGCAGGAAATACCAAATAAGTAGTTCCTTGAAAAGATAAAACATTAGAAGGGAAAAGGGTAAAAAAATTATTTAAGTTGGGACAAGGCTTGTCAAAGAACTTCAAAGGGAAGTTCATAATAATGGTGCCTGTGGGCAACTAGGTGCTTGTATATTCCTAAAGCATTGAGTCTGAGGTGTAAGTACAAAAGAGTAACTTTGGTCATCTATTTTTAACATAAAGAACTAGGAACATAGAATGTTTAACTTTTTCCCTGTTTCTTTGACTTGTACATAATTCTATTCTCCACTCATATGTATATATAACTGTAATACAAATGGTGAATACAAAAACTACAAAAAAAAACACATTTTTTCTTTTTGTAATGCATAGCATTGGATTGTGAAGCATTTTTAAAATTTCACCTTGACTTTAAAAACTAAATAATATTATAACCACTTAAAAAAATATTTTCCTTCTGGGTCTGACATATATTCTAGTTTACATAAGTATATAATGATGATATCAACTTTATGACCATGGAAACAATATAGAGTGCAAAGAAAATTAGAGCCCAGAAAAACATCTCCTGGGGAATCTTTCATATTTTTTTTCAAAACCAAAAGACAAAAAATACATTAAATGTGTTAATAACATTTAGATTATTATTTAATATTAATATTAAGTTACTGTAATCAATACAATATTTTATTTAATATTTTACATGTGATTATTATTTCATATTAATATTAAATTACTGGGATCAATACAATATTTTATTTAATATTTTACATGTGAATACATAGCAAAGCGGCATGCAATATTGATACGTTTATAATAGTATAATTAATAATAAATATATTGCAATGGTATGGTTTAGCCATATACCTATAGTGTAAGAATAATAGTAGTAGTAGTAGCAGTATTGTGGTGGTTGTTGTTGTTGTTGTTGTTTTTGTTATATTGGGTCTTTAAGTACATTTATAATGTTAAACAAGAAAAGAAGCCCTGCCCAAGAATTCATAATTTAATAATAATAATTGTTGCAAGACACTAAGGTGCCTGCTCCTAGAAGAGCAGAAACTGCCTGGAGAGAGCCCAAAGAGACAGACAGAAGCCCAGGTGCAGGTTACCAGGGCAACAGGTTAGCGAGCAAATTAACCTGCACCTGTGCTTGGTCAGCTGACCAGAAGAGGCAGGGCCCTGGGCCCATTTAAACCCCAGGCTGGAATTAGGGAGGGCAGTTCTCTGCCAGTGATCAAGGGGGAAGAAGCCCTGCTAGAGGAAGTGAAGGGAAAAGGCCTGACTGTAAGTTCTGCTCCTGGTAATGTTAAGGGGCAGAGCACAGCTTGAGTTATGGTGTAGCCTAGGGTCTTGCATTTTTTACTTTTGTTTATAAGACCTGTGGTTTGGGTGAGGCTACTGGGGAAGGAGGAGGCCTCATTGGGGGCCCACTACAGTGTGGGGACCCCAGCACCAGAGAGGGTGTGGTATTCGTGCACAGGCCCTGGCACCAGAGAAGGTGTGGTATTTGGGGGTGTACAGGCCCCAGCACCAGTGTGGGCACAGAGACTGAGACAGGGCCGTGAAGAGCCCCGTGATGACCTGAGGACAGAGTGAAACCATGGCCTCAGAGGAATGCTGTATCAATACCATCTGTTAGGCTTGGGGTGTGGTAAAGGGGTGGTTTTGAGCCACGCATATAGCCCATAAGGCTGGGGTTGTCCTGAGACATCCATTGTGAAACAGGACCCACAAGGGGTCTGGGAACCCACAGGGTTCAGTGGGTCTACCAGAACCATGTCCAAGTAGACTTGAAGGTAGCCTCCCTATTTTTTATAATTACAACAAGATGTGGCGGGCGAGAATAGAGGGTGCCTATCAGACCAAATTGGCACAGTTCAGGGGTCCTAGGGGTAACACGGCCATCCTTGGAGACCCTATCCCGTGACAAGAATGATGATTTAATA
>NW_005842454.1:21017-32274 GCF_000455745.1 Alligator sinensis | reverse complement strand
AAGAGTGTGCAGTATGGTTGGTCTGCAGTTTATGATTGGATTAACTAAGATGGGTGCTGTTCCTAGGGTATACTAATCAATCTAGAGCAGTGGTGTGCACAGTATGTCCTATGAGCCAGATCCAGCTGGTACAGCTGAGTCATCCAGCCCAAGGATGACTGGTCTGGGAATTTTGCGTGAAGCAGTGGCAGTATTAATTGCTACAGCTCTAGGATTCAAGGCAATTAGTGCTGCTACCTATCCTCTGCTGCTAAATTTTCAAAACCATGTGAAGACCCACAGGCTGGATGACATGGCCCCACATGTCATATGAGTCCACAAGACTGGTCCATGACCAAACCAAGTGTGTGGAGTTGGACCTGGAGCACAGCCAAGACTGGGGGGGGGGGGGGGGGGGGGGCCAAGGGGGGGGGGGGGGGGAGGGGCTGAGCCCCTTCCCATAAGAAATGAAAGCCCCCCACTTCCATAAGAGATGAAAGCCTCTGGGCCACCCCACACCTTTCTAACCAGCTCAGCCAGGAGCAGCCGCAGTGGCTCCTTCTGGCTTTTGGCTGACACCTTTGCAGACCCCCTTTCCCCTCCCCCTCCCCAATAGCCAGCATGTAATTTAAACCCTGCCTATGACCCAACCCCAGACATTAGATCTGACCCACAGATTAGCTGGGCCCCACTTATGTAGCCCACATGGCTGAAAGGTTAAGCACCATTGATCACTTGAAGGCAACAGTCAGCATGTTATCTAGATGCCATGTCTCTCTGACCTGATTGGGAGAAAGCAGAATTTCAGAACTGTAACCTGGAATAATCTTTCTTATTTAACTTTTCTGTGATTTACAAACTGAAGAAATTTTAAATTTCCATTCATTTTCTTGGGAAGGAAAAGCTTCAGATCACCTGAGCAAAATACACCTGAGAACAGGCTGCTCATTGAGTGGATAGGCCACACCTGGGACTGGTCAACAGCAGGTGACCAGACAGGGTGGGGCCTAGAGAGATCCACCCAGTTACAGAGCCGGAGGGGGCAGCCTGACCCAGACTGTGCTAGAGGGAAGAGCTTTTCACACCAAACAATGAATCCTTAGAGAGCATAAACATATTGAAGTGGCAGTATGATGTTTTAATGGATACCTTGTCTCTATTTGGTTAAAAAAAACCCACGGACTTTGCATGTTCTGTTAAAAAAAAAAAAAATATATATATATATATATATATATATAGCAATTTGGCACTTGGAATTATGTCATGGGCAGTCCAAAGTGAGTATAATGTGGCCTGCCACTTTCCAGCAGTGCTCAGGGATAGAAGTAAAGACATTTTCCAGCAAATTAATGGCCCTTGAGGTAGAAAACATCTCCTTAACTAACAGCCCCATTTCGGAGCTTATTCCTGGAGACTCGACAATCCCCAGTAAGAAAAATGGTTTAAAGAATAGGGAATCCTTCACATGTAGTCTGAACTGGTAACAACGATTTACTTAGTTATTTTTAAAATAATGGCAATAATACATGGACAATGACCTGTTCTTTGCTACTAGATACTTACTGCTGCTCTGATACCAATCCTAAAGAGAGATGGTTAAAAATTCATATACCTTGCTTTGGGTTTTCTAGCCTTTGCACAAATTCACTGCTCCTGCCTCTGGAACACAAGTCTCCTCTTCCTCTGTTCTCTAAATATTTAATCAGTCTACATTTGGGCTCATAGCAAGGAAAGGATAGATTGTACTTAAAGGCTAGGAGCTTCCATTGAAATAACATGCTACAATGAATTTATCCAAAAAGCCATCATTCTAGTGTTTCCATTTGTTCAAAATATATAAGGTCACTGGTTGCACTTTAGTATGCTAAGAGTGTGTTAAATTTCAATATATTTAGAAACAAACTATGTGTGAGATATTAAAAACACAAAAGGTTTGAGAATCAGCATTACATGCTGATGTATACTGATGTAAAAAATCTTCATTACATATTTCTAAAATGCATCACCATAAATGCCATATTTAAGCTTCATAAGTGGATGTACATGCCCAGTGGTCTCTTTTATAATCTCTGTTTTTTCCTTACCTTAGAATTTGCATAGCTTGCTTTAAATGATCATTGTTTCAATGATTCACAATCTTAATTATCACAGAACTTTTGTTAAAACTTGAATCATTTTATAAGAAAATGAAAACAGGTTAAACATTGACTAATTTTTTATGCTAGGCTACTGTGCCATGTCAGGTGTTCGATCCCTGGCTCATTTTGTGTCATACTGAACTTGCCACCAAGGACCAGTTCAGTTATTACACATACAAGCTAAACTTAATCTGGCACAGAACTTGAACATTATAAAGAGGCCTAATTATTAACCAGACTCATTTGTAAACAGGAACAAGCAAAAAATAGTAGAGAGTCTATGAACATTTGATTTGTCCATGCTGATTCCATTTTTTTTACCATATATCACAAACAGTTATGCAGGTGATCTTTTTTGGGCAAAACTTTTAGTAGTAAATACACAAGTATCTTCATACAAATATGCTTTTACATGTGTGAGCACATATGTTCCCATGGGACTACTCCATTGATGAAATATGATTATGTATTTCATAATATAGTTAATGAACTATTTTCATGTGTGAGATAACAGTTTCTCAAAAATCTGGCACCAATATGAAAGACAGCAGTCCATACAGTGCAGAATGCCTCTGGAGAGAGAAGACATGCTGAGTATATGCGATGGTCATTTATCTATCTTGTAAAGATTAGCTAGTTCACAGCACTGGGCACATCCTGTGCACAATGTCAGTATTAAGGCTTAAGGGTTTAAATGGTACACACGGCTTAAATGAGATGTAATAAACTTTTGTTTGGCTGATTGTTTTCTTTTCCAAAGGGTGAATGCCAACCAGATTGTCCACTTTAAATGAACTGTCATTGAAACAAACTTTAAATAACGTGCCTTCAGGAAACACAGCTAGCTACCTTTCTCTTTCAGGCTACGAATGCACCTTTCATCTCAATTCATTTTGCATTGATATTGTATGATTTAGATCTGTTCCTGTAAATTAACTGAAGTAATATCAAACCTCTATCTTGCAATGTTTCCATCTTGTAATGTCAAGTCTCCGTTTTGTGTCCCCTGCCTGGACATACCCTATTGTAATTGTGTTGCAACTATGACTCATACCTACCACTCCTATGCAAATTGGTTCCTGGGTGAATGAGCAGCTGGAGACCTGAGGCCAGGCAACCCACAATGCAATGTCTAATTTGAGCAGAAGGACACTGCTAGAGCAGAAGCTCAAAGTCACCATAGCAACCAGTCATTAGGCCCTGAAGAGGAACCTCTGCAGGTAGTTAAGGAGTCAGCTGACCAGAAGGGGCTAGACTTGAGGCATATAAACCCAGAGCCTGAGCTGGGTAGGCAGTCTATACCTGTGGGCTTCTAGACAAAAAGCTCCATGTCAGAGAGACTGTTGGGGAATGCCAGGCTGACAGAGTTGCTCTTAGAACTGCCACCTGAATACTGGTGCCATAAAAAAGAAAGACAACCTCAGTTGAGAGGAAGTCTGGCTCAAAACAGCTAGGTATTGCTGTCATTGGCAAAATCTAGAGCAGGTTAAGTTTTGTTACAATTTATAACTGGTGGCTTGTAAAAGGGACTGAGAGGTGGTCTTAGAGGTCCAATTAATGCCCAAAAGGAACGTGATCACTTTGACCCCTGCTAGGGGCAGGCTCAAGGTGTAGTCAGGGGGCCCAGCATCTAGGGTAAGTGAGAGTCAGGGGCCTGGGGGCCCAGTGTCCAAGAGGGGTGAAGACAGGGGCCAAGGGCCCTAAGCCCTAGAGGGGTTAATCCAGAGCCTGATAAGGCAAGACTAGACTTGGAGCCCAGAAGTCAGGTCCAACACAGTGGATCCTGAGTAAGCAGCCCACCAAGAAAGGAGAGGAAGTCATGTGGGCCAATTCCCATACAAGGGAGTAGCTGGACTGATCAATATCATCTGTGAGTCATGGGCATGGTGTAAAGAATTAGCCCTTAAGGCAATGACCATGGGCATCTGTGATCATAAAAGTAATCTCAGGCTTGGGAAGTCCTGAGGCAGCCTCCCTTTCCCTAAAAGACCATAATCTCAGAATGTGGCATTCAAGTGAAGGGGAGCATGCCCAAGAAAGGCAGACTAGGCAAGGGCTGAGCATCCATCAGCGGCTATAATCGCCACCTCCTGGAAGTTGTGCTTTCTATTTTCCGATCCTCCTTCTTCCTTTTCTTAAACATTGGCACTATATTTGCCCTTTTCCAATCATCCAGAAAAGGGTACATATAGTGCCCACTTTTAAGAAAGGGGAAAAAGGAGGACCCAGAGAACTATAGACCAGTCAGCTTCACCTCAGTCAATGGAAAGATCTAGTGTGGTAAGTGAACTAAATGCACAATTATGTTATGAGAAGATGATCTGTTGTAGAAGTTGTTTTCCCTGAGAAGTTTATCATGGTAGAATTATTTTTGTTGTTGAAATTATTCAAAATATTAAGCAATGGATTATTTACCATTCTGCTTGGTGCTAAACAAAAGCATTTTTATAGCTGAAATAATATTACCCACAAAGCACCATTCTATAAACTGCAACCAACTTTGTAAATGGTTACATAACTTGCGGAACACAAATCCATGATTCAGTGAACAAGTTATTTTTCTTTTTATGTGATTCCTGAAATAAGTGCAAGAGAAAATATAGTTAGAAATAAACTGATCCACAATAGCTTGATCTGATGGGATTGTCCAGACACAAAGTAATGTGAAGGGAGGACTAACATGAGACCCAACACTAAGCATAATCTGTCAAAAGTTATGGAAAATGAGGGATTTTTATATATAATATTTTTATAAATATCACATCCACTCCAGGTAACCTATGTGAAATGCTCTTGCCTGAATGTGTAGAGTGAATTCAAAGGACTATAAAAGGAAATAAGTGGGGAAGGCAAAAAAATGACATGAATAAAGACTCCTTGAGGAGATGGGGAAAGCTATTAACTGCAGAATGCTTATTTGGCTTAGGGCAGTTTGCTCTCCCAAAGGGTCAGCCTAGAATCAAAAATCCTGCATCTTTAGGGTGTTGAATTTGACAAGTTATTTAGGCAAGGTTTTGGCCAGGGACAGTTGACCTGCACATGAGGAGTCGGGTAAGCAGGACAGTCTACTTCTGCCGGGCAGAGATTAGTAAGGGGATAGCTGAGCTGAGGGGAATTTGCAAATACCTTAAAAAAAGGTTAAGGGGAAATAGGCAACTAAGGCCATGTGTAGATAAAATGACGGTCATGTGTGCATGACACTTTAAAGTTGGCTAAATGGTTTTGCACTGCTTTAATGGTGTCAGAGTTTGCACACATTGGTAGCGTACTGCACATTAATTCCAGCCACTGTAGGAAAATCAGTGGCGTAATGTGCCTTAAATGACTTGGGTGCAGCAAACTAAAACTCTGTGCAGCAAAGGTCCGCAGCTCTGCCATAAGCCATGCAGGCAGCTTGGCAGCAGCCCAGAAAGACAGGCTCCACCCAAGAAAAGTGGTGAGCCTGGTCTCTTTTATTTCCCACCCCCTGAAGCCTGCCTGAGCTGTGTGGGGGCCCGGTGCTTACCTCCATGGCTGTGGTGCCCCCCGGGACTGCCCAACCTGGATGCCTGTGGGTGAATGCCGGTGGGGGGTGCTGCTGCTGTGGAGGGAAGCACCAGCCCCCCCACAGCCCAGAGACTGCTTTGCCTGCTGAAAGCTTGCCCTCCTCTCCCTGCCACTGGAGAGGCAGGTAAGTCGGTGTGTGCACGACAGGGGTTTAAAAGGCTCTAAATTGAAGCAGTGTTTTAAAAAAAAACACTGCTTCAATTTAGGGCCCTTGTTTCATCTACACATGCTCTAAGATCCTCTGTCTATAAATATTTTGGATTCAATAATAATGCTTTTGGTAAAATAGTTTCAGGGGGAATAATCCTTGTGATGTCAGGTAACAGTTGTTTCCCTTTGTCTCTCTCATGCATCCTCCACCATAGTGAAGAGAGTTTGCTCTAAATGTTTGATTCCTTGTCATACATTTATGGTGCCACTGGTTATGATTCAGTGCTATAGTCTCCCAGATACTGGTGTTAATACTGCATTTCTTCAGACTTGCGTTCAAGGTATCTTTGAATCTCTTCTTTTGCCCACCTCAAGAGTGGTGATCACTGGTGAGTAAAGGACCCATTTTGAGAGCCAGTTGTTAGGCATCTTTATGACATGACCTGTCCAATGGAGCTGGTGCCATATAAACATGGCTTCAATGCTGGTAGTGTTTGTGTGAGCCAGAAAGTTGGTGTTCATTCATTTGTCCTTCCAACTGATATGGAAAGTTTTATGAAGGCACTGCTGATAGTAACATTTCAGGGTTTTTTTTCAATATGCCATGCAAGTTTCACACCTATACAGCAGGCCAAGAATATTCATAACTTATGTAACCCACTGTTCAGTATCCTACCTATTTCTGGTGTCCAGAACACATAGCATGCAATCATTTTATACTGCCAGTTCTATAGACACTAATCCTCTATCTGGAACTGTATATGTGCCTGCATTTATCTCTTGAGTTCCATCGTTAAGTTCCTGGTGTAGACCAATATAACAGGTGTTTTAATTAGTCCCCTCATTATAATAAGGAAGACTCGTTTTTACAAACCTTTCCTAGGGAGGGCAGCATATAAATCTAACAAAATAAATATGCATTTATCTTGTTTACATTATATCCATCAATATTGTGATATAATCACAATGCAGTTATTATATCAATGTGCTTATAACATTCCACTTATAATTCATGACCTGTTACTTATTACATGTTTGTCCATCCATATTATTTTTCATACCTTTATATGAAGCTAAGATTTGCCTGGTCATTGAATCTGGACCCCTGTCTTTCTGGGTAAACATACCCAAAGATTCCTACAAGCTGTCCATAACAAACCCTTGCATACCAAAAATACAAGGCATAAAACCAGAATGGCCAACACCCTAAAACATAAGCATATAAAATAGGAAAAAAGCAATGGGGGGGAAAAGAGTACTGTAGAACTAATTGTCATCAGATGTTGTGGAAGCTGACACTAGCACAACTCAAAAAGGGACTGTATGTATTCTTAGAGGAAAAGGGCATCAGTAGCAATTGAGCCTTGGAGTTAGGGATATAACCTCTAAATCAGAACTTCCCACACCTTAAATGCTCGGGGCTGCAAGTGAGAAAGGAACTATGGAGGGAGCGAAAATACCCTGGTCATGGCCAGTTCACTCTCCCTTTCTGCAGCCAATCCCTGCCACTGTCATACAGAATACTGAAAAGATGGACCTGTTGTCTGACCCAGTAAATGACAATTCTTATGTTTTTATGTCCTTATGTGCTTAATGCCTGCCACTGTAATATCTGGGAAGGAATTAATATACATATTCATAGGATCCTAGTTGGGAAGAAGAACATACCTTATAAATTACATTATACAGAAGGAGAAAACTCCCACAGTCCTTTCCAAACCAAACTATGAAAGGCTTACAACCAATTCTTTCTGATTCTGTTCTTTTAATTTGATAAACACTGACTAATTCTTCAAATAATAACACTTGAAATAAATCATGAGGGTTTTTTTTCTATTTAGTTTTTTTATTCACCTGAACTACTGCTGATGTTATTACCCTGTGCCTTATTCATGTAATTATACAGGGCCAGAGAAGAAAAGACAAGGACAAAACACTATTGCAGTAGAGCCCTATTCAGCATTCTTTATTTAGGTTTCTGTTGTCTATTGTAGCTATAACAATCTGCCCTGAAAAATATAAATGCACTGCTTGAGGACCAGACTTCAAAACAAGGAGTGACAAACTGAATATTCCTGTTCAGCTCTCCCTTTTCTAGAAGTAGAATAAGTTACCATAACCTTTTTTAAGGAACAGTTTATTCCTCATATTCTTTCTTTTACTACTTATACTTGACCAGAAGGAGGTCTTCCTGATTCCCTCACTCCTGTAACCAGTTTCACTAGTTCCCTACCCATGTGTACACAGGAATGAATTTAAAGTAACCTCTTATACCTTCCACCTTCAAGCAGTCACAATATGAGCAAGACACAGAAAGAGGCAAATTGCACCTTCCTGATACAGCCAAGTAATCCTGCATATATAATCTATACACATAGTAGTCGATGTGTACCTTTCTTAAACAATTCATAGGAACAAAGTAGAAGATTTTCTAAAGTATCTTTCAAAGTCTAGCAGGCTAGAGTGAGAGTCACTGAAAAAAATATTATTTGAATCCATGCTTTAGAAAATTCCTAACTAGTACTATGGCAATAAAATGTGAATGATTTATTATCTGAAACTACAAATGGAATAATAACAAGTAGAAACTCTTCTGCAGTTTAGTGTATGAATTCGGGGCATCCTGCAGCTCACTAAAACGCGCCCAATTTTAGTAAAAAATACATAATAGCTGGAACAATGCTGATAATGAAGATCAAGTGTGCATTTCCATGCTTCTGAATATATTGTTCTCATTTACCCACAAGAAGAGTCACTTGGCTCTTTCCAGTGCAACAACATTACAAATGTTGTGGTTCTTAATCAGCCATGTAATTTTTAGGCCTTCCTCACCCAATTCAATTTAGACCATTAAAACTGCCACAAGCCAACTTTTCCTCCTCCAGCATTAACTGACTGTTCTCAAAGTGGTGCCTTCTTAACAGTGTAAGTCAGCAGTCACCTGCTGAGAGTGGTATGGTTTTTTAAGCTGGTTCAGCACAAGAAGAAGAAGAGAAACTGACACTAACCATAATTGTCAGAAACTCAAGCACTATGCTTTTAAATTCAGATGGAGAAAAACAGGAAAAAAGAACAGAGGAGAAATCAAGTGAGTGGGGAAATAGAAAAAGATGTTTGAGAAAGATGGCAGAAGAGAAAAAGCCGCAAATTGGAACTCTTTGATAATAAGTGCTAAAAAAAGGAACAGTACAGTGAAAAGTTCAGTTAATGCATCAGCAGGAGTTCTAAAGTTTGGGATACATAATGCTTCTAAAATCAGAATGTAGTAAAAAGTGCAATATCTGGGATTAATCCAAGCCCATTGAAGTTTACAAGAACCTTTCTGTTCACGTTACTCCTCATTTGACACAGCCCTTTTTCAACATTAGAACCAAAGCAAAAAATGTCTACTAATATTTCTTTGAATTGGAAAAATGTATTTGCATTGGCAAGACGTGCATCCCATTCATGCTTCAGGTCTATGAAAAAGCTAAGGTTCTCAGTTTACTTTCCCATATTTTCAACACATGAATTTCTAACACACATGTATAGGTATCAAAGCAGCGATATCAAGAAAGCATCCATGCCCAGCCTACGTAGTAGACTGGTCTATCTGGTCAAGGCAGGTCACTGTGGCTATAATCATGTACCGGCACCTTTGCCTCCCCAGCCCAAACAATTTGGTGCTTGCCTACAGGTGAGTCAAATGGGCACAGCTTTCAGAAAAGTTCAGAGAAAAACCTGAGCTTATGCCTGTGCATCCATAGGAAGAAACCTTAACTACTCAATCAGCCTACACCAAATATCATGTACTGCTTAGTAAAAAAAACCAAACAAAATGTATTTTTCTGTGTGTGTGGATATGTGCGTGTTAGAATAGGACTTTGGCTAGTGAATTCTTAACAGAATTTTGTAATAATGGGCAACAGCACAGGATAATAATTATTTGACAACAAATGGTATGACTGATAATGAACATGGAATCCAAAACTGAACCACTCAATTAGTCTCAAAGGCTAAATACAGAAATTCAAAAAGCCCAACACAGAATTGATCTAAGTTGCGTGGATTTCTGTAAGCAGTGTAGTTTAGATTGGTAGCTAACAGAACACACATTCACCCTTTTTGGGGGAAGCAAATCTTAGACTAGATTCTGCCATTTTTAAACCAGTCTATGTATACTGAACTTCTGTTCTGTTACAGGTATAGACCGGTTGTGTGTGCATAATTTCTATTCTGTTACGGGTACAGACTGGTTTCCAATCACTTAAACTGGTAAAATGTGTAACGTCTGTGCTTGGCCAAATACAAACAGTGCCTAAGGAATTAATATGTATTCAGAAAGGGGCAAATGGATGTGTCAAACTACAGCAAGTTGTTTTTTAGTCAACATAGTGAATGAGTGAATAATTGTCATAGCATTCATTAAGTTAATACCTGCATAATAAGGGCCTGGAAATGTCTTACAAATTATATCAGTGGAAATATTTTTTTAAGTTATGACACAAGTATAATCCAGGTGGTACTCAGACAAGGTGTACCCCCTCTCCAATTGAAGGGATTTAGGAGGTGTAGCCACTTATGCGGAGCAGCTCTCCTCCTATTCCCTGTAGAGTAGAGATGAGACACCAGTTGGAACTTAACTATATACAATTTAATAAGGGAAGAACTGGGTTGGGGTATGACATATGTGCAGGACAATATGGGAGATCCTGGATAATAAAGGTACAATCCTTTGGGGGCAGGGGGGGAGAGAACCAGGGGAGCAAGAGGGGATTTTGTAAAGATTAGGTATACTTATACATCTAGCAGAGGCAAATCAACAACAAAGCTTGAGGTGAAGGGTTTCACAGAATATAAGATGGAGGGTTTCCCAAAATATGAGGCATAGATCCCAAAAAACTTGAGGTGCAGGGGGAGAAAAGAGGTGAGGAAAACCCTTTTCCCAAGTGGGGACTCCCACTTCTCAGTAACTCAACCTGCTGGTGCCTTGGCTGAGGATCTAGCCTGGATCTCCCACAGGGTAGTCAAGAACTCTACCACTGAGTCATTAATGCCCCAGCTCCTCCTATAGGTCCAGGACTCTAGCCCCTCCAGGATCCCCCATGTGCCACTTGTATGCCAAGCCAGCCACCCAGCTTCACCCTGGGGATTGAAAGAAAGAGGAAAAAAGGGCCCAAGCTGCCGACTACAGCTTGGGTCCCTCCTGGACCTGCTGTGCACTGCCCTGCATGCCTAGCCAAGTTGCCACCCTGGTTCTGAGGGCTTCAGTCCCACCCAGACCCCTCCACACACTGCCCTGTGCACAACTGCACCCAAGCCGAGCTGCCTCCTGCAGCTCCAGGCTCAGGATCCACCATCAGAGATTCACCATGCACTGCCCCGTCCACTGAGCAGCCAAGCTGAGTTGCCTTCTGCAATTCCCAGGGCTCTCCTGGGGCAATTGCTGTGCCCTGCTGGCCAGC
>NW_005842454.1:16226-20986 GCF_000455745.1 Alligator sinensis | reverse complement strand
CGCTCTTCAAGACTCCTCTCCTTTGTCCCTTGTCATCTCTCCTTGGAGCCAGGAGCACTGCCCCTTTTATTCCCTGCCCCACCAGGTGGTTGGTGGGACCAATTGGGAGACATGGGAGGAGAGTTGTTGCTCAGGTCCAGTTTCTTTGCCTGGCCCCTGTGTAAGTGGGGGGCCCAGCTTTCCTTTTTCCAGGGTCCAGATTGGTGGGGAAAAGGGAACCCCCCCCCCTATCATTTTTTAACTTTTCAAAATCCGTGGGCCAAGCTGCCACCAGTTAGCCCATCACACAAGTAAAACTAGTGGTTTTTAGACAATTTTTCTACAGTTAGCAATGGAACCAACTTTCAGGAGCTAAAAATTATAATACTTACATCAGTTGTTCTCAAACTTTTCTGACTTAAGGCACTCCCTGTTAGACCCAAGGAACCCCTAGTAAAATACGAGTTCTTAGCTTTCAATATAGAAATATGAAACAACAGTAGCAAAATGTGATTCAGTGGGCATGTCTACACAAGATGCACAGTTTAATGTGCAGTTGCCTAATTTACTGAACAGTAAGCTTGCACATCTACACATGCATGCAGTTACTGCAAAATAAAAATCCTTAATCACAATTAAATTTGCCACCTATTTGCAGGTAGCAAATTTAATCATGATTAGTAACTGTGCAGTAACACATGTGTAGATGCAACCTGGACGGGTCTACCCAGTCACTAGGGGGCCAAACTAAGGCCAGCCCCAGGGCTCCTGGCTGGGAGCATCTCCTGCTTCAGGACTAGGCTGAATCACTGGTAGCCCCTGCCCACGGCCTATAAAAGCCTACAGCCATTTTGTGTCATGAGACACACATCACGGGCAGCTTGAGGGCACAGCAGGCCCTGTGTTGTCCTCCCCGCCACCCCTGGGCAGGCTGCCACTGAGCTGTGCCTGCCTCTTTGGAGCCTTTTGTTCCTGCATGGCCCTGCACAGCCTTGTGGCTACCAGGGCCCTGCTGTCAGACAGGTGGGTGCACAAGAGTTGCTGCAGGCTCCTGCAGCCCCTGGCCAACCCTTTCAGCACTCCAGGGTAGCCTGTAGGCTGCTTCTGGCAGCAGGTCCAGGGCTGCCTACCTACTGCACTCCCCCAGATGCCTCCCCTGCACCTGCAGCTGCTACGAGGCATAGCCTCTGCCACATGGCTGCCAGTCCCTTGCCGTGACCCTGCATTGGGTGTTGCTGGAAGCTTTCTAGGACTAGCAACAGAAGGCAGCCATGTAGGGACCCAGACCCCCAGCATGGGAGCCTCAATGGCCTCATCCTCTGCATCCAGACCAACTTCCACCTGTATATTTAAGCCTGTACCCTCCACCCAGCGCCCCACCTGGAGCCAGGAGGAGGCTGGCAACCACACGGTATTCTGGGACAATGCAGAGGTGCTGCATCAATTTGAGTGGGGCGGGCACTCAAACATCCATATTTATGAGGGCCTGTCTGGTGGAATGCAGGAGCGTGGGCACTCCCAGTCAGCATGGCAGTACCACATAAAGGTCAAGGCCCTGCAGGCACAGTGGGCGGCTGTGACTGACCACAATCATCAGTTCAGCTGTGCCCATAAGACCATTCCCTTTGTGAATGAGCTGACCCACATTCTGATGCCCTGGGACCCATGCCACTGCCTGCAGCCAGTACCCAGTGGCCCACCAGCCCAGGGGAGCACACAGGGGTTAGGGGCTCAGCCAGCAGCCTCCTGAGCCTGGGTCTGCCTGGCCAACTTACCATGGCCAACTTACCATGGTCCCTGGGCACTCATGCAGGGCCAACCCCCTATCTCAGCCCGGGCAGCATACGGCCCCTGGTGGATAGCACCTTATCTCTGGAATGTGGCAAACAAAGGGCTGCTGTCTCCTGGCTCTGCAGGCCCAGCATCTGGATGCAAGGGACAGTCCAGAGTGGCTAGCAGGGATGAGAGCTCAGGGATGCCACCACCCACCACCAGGGCCCTCCAGATGCACCCGCTAAGCCAGACGAGCACACAAGACAGGACCCTCCTCCTCCAGTGGCTGATGGCTGTGGCTGAGGTGTGGGCAGACAACACAGCAGGAGGACTTGTTCTTGAAGGACAGGTGGCAGCCAGAGAAAATTGCCTGGGAGGAAGTGTTCTGGCCCAGGCACCTGGCCCTGGAGTAGGAGCAGCTCCAGCTCCTATGGGAACAAAATAAGATCCCAGGCCAGCCTGTGGAGGCCACAGACAATGAATGTCAGACCCTGAAAACTGTTCTGGGTCTAGTTGTCTCATGGATGCGTGCTGCTTCCTGGCCCCTGTCCCGAGCCCTGCAGACCTGCTGGCAGCCACCCACTGTCCCACAGCAGGCCCTTACCTGGGCCTGGGAGAAGGCTCTTGACCACCTCCCACCCACAGGAAACCTTGGCTCAGCCCCTGCCCTGGGTCCACTGCCATCCGCCCAGGCCCAGGCCTGCCTCTCCCCTGGCGGTATGTGGGCATGGAGCCAGACCTGCCTGGAGTGGCATCAGGATTGCACATTGACCCTGCGGGTCCTAGATTCCAGCAACTGGAGGAGGATCCCCTAGGTGCACTGGGTACAGCCCAGGGTCCCCAGTGAGCAAAGGCAGGATGGCCACAGTGCCCAGCTGCAGGTCTGGCAGCCCCAGTGTGAAGTGCCCACTCTTCACACATCCTGCCGGGCTGGAGTTCTTGAAGACACAGGCATCCTGTGGACTGTCCACCCAGCCAGCACTCATGTGTATAAACATGCTCCAGTGGTCCACAACTGCCTGCAGGACCATGGATTAGAAACCCCTGTGGCTATAATAGAGGCAGTCTCCACAGGGTGGGCAGGTGACCAGTATGTGGGTCCTATCCAGGGCCCCAATACACTGGGGGAACCCCAGTGCATAGAACCTTGCCACCATTGCCTGGAGGTCATGGACATGGAGGACAGTGTCTGCCAGAACATCTTGGAGGGTGTCACACACTTCCAAGATGGCCTCTCCAGTGGTGGCTTTGCCCACGCTGAACTGATGGCCCACATACAAGAGGCTGGAGGGCGTGGCCAGCTTCAGCATGCTAGGGCTAGGCAGGTGCTGGCAGGGAGGGCTCATAGTGTCCTAGTGCTCCAGGTTGGACCCAAGCTGCTGAAGCAGGTCCCTAAAAGGTGACTCAGGTGAGTCAGAAGGTGTTCACCCATTGCTTATTATTACAATTCTGCTGGACAAGGTGGTGCCACCAGTGCTGACTGGTGGGGTTGGAGGTCCGGTGGCCTCAGAGTGCCTCTGGCAGCTGCACAGTGGCAGCAGCCCTGCCAGGGAGTGCTGCAGGTGGGCAAGAGGTGACTGGTCCTGGGGGAGATGACTGGGTATGGTTGTGGGCCAGCCGTCATTCAATGTGGCAGGTCAGCAGGGTGATTGCAGTTGCCAGCAGGATTGTGGGATGCTGCTCATTGCTGCCAGAGCCAAGGACTGGGGGAGCCATAGTCAGGGAGTCGGGGTGGGCCTCTGTGCTTCCAGCACTGCTCCTGAGCACAGAAACAGGCTGCCCAGAGAGCACAGATTGGGGCTGCCTTTTAAAGAGGACTGCCAGGCTGGTGGAAGCTGGACCCAGAGCCTGGAGGTTCCCTGTAGTGGCCACATGGATACATTGCAGAACTTTCTGTAGAGCTATGTATTTAAATAAGGAGCAGCAGAACAGTTGAAGAAATGTGGCCATGAATCAGAAAGTGTTCTCCCTATCCAAATTTAAAGAAGGTACTTCACTGGTTTGGAACAAGAGTTGTGGAAAGTCCCTTTACTGTACAGTAGTTGAAAAGAAAGCGGAAACTGCATAGACCATTGAGGAAATGTTTCAGAAAGGAATAATGTGTCATGAGCCTCAATTACAGTTCTGGTTAACAAGAAAGAAAGCAGCACTAGGTTTTGTGCTGACTATAGCAAAACTAAATGGAATCACTTTCAAGTGTTATCATTATCAAAAAATAGATGATACCCTAGGTACTACAGTATCTATGATACACTTTCCAAATTGGACTTTAAAACACTATTAAAAAGTGTAAATATATTAAAAAATGATAGTGAAATACTTTAACCATAGAACAAAGTCTGTTTCCATATGAAGTTGCTTTCGTAAGCTGCCAGATTTGTTTCAGAATCTTATGGAAAGGTTATTGTATGGCTCCTCTCTCTCCTCCTGTTCTCAGATAGTTGTCTAGTAAGATATTTGTATGTTTATAAATAGTTCAGGATAAGTTTACAACTACCCATTTGAAATTTAATTTTTTTTAAAAATGCAGGACAAAAAACATATAATTTCCATTGACACACAAGAAATGAAGATTGAATTTCACTGGCAAAGAGAAAATTGAGGTTGTGCTGAACTGTCCAACTCCCCAGATAGTCACAAACATGCAGAATTTTGTATAGCTCTACTCCTATTTTAGAAGGTGTATTTGCTGATTTGCCAATATTGCAAAACCACCACATAGACTTAGAAGGTTTATTTGATGATTTGCCAATATTACAAAACCACTGCAAAGATTGAGTGGGAAGGGAAAAGCATTTCAGAACTCAAAATGTGATTTAGTCTATGTTCTGATTCATGACTACTCCAGTCTTAGCCAACCTAGTTGTATCATCTTTTTATGTAGATCACAAATGTTAGTACTTACAGTTTGGAGGCAGTATTGACATAGGAACATAAAAGACTTGAAAAGGGAATGCCATATCAGAAGACTAAATTCAGAGATAAATATTTCACTAATTGACAGGAAT
>NW_005842454.1:2693-16207 GCF_000455745.1 Alligator sinensis | reverse complement strand
AGGAATGCCTGGCAGAACTTACATCTGCACAGTGTTTTCCCCACAAATTTTTTGAGAGAAAGTCTTTGATCACAACAGACGGTGTATCCCTGTAATAGCTATTTGATATCAATAATTCTAATAAGCAACTTGTCAAGTAGTTAGAAAACCTTCAGGGTTATGATTTTGCAATCACACATGGACCTAAACACAAACATAGGCTATGTAGAGACATTTATTTCTTTCCTGGGAGAGTCTTTGTTTTCCCAGGGGAAACTGTGAGTGTACAGATGTTTGGGATTTTTCTCCTAGAGCAAAAAAGGCTGCTTCAGGAGAAAAATAAGGGTTAAATCACTCCCAGGAGAAACTCTGTGAGAGAAAAATATCCATTCATGTTCTCTTCAGAGAGGAGCCACAGGACAGTCCTCCAGAATCCCAGAGTGCTTTGTTTCCATGCCCCACTCCTACAGTGTGTCATTCCCTGAACTCTACTTTTCCAGCCAAGCAAGAGCAGAAAGCACACCCTTCATGATCTCCACATTGTGCTGCAGGGAGACGCAGGCTGTCCATGAGCAGTCTGCGTCAGCCAAGCAGGCCTACCCAGTGCTCTCCTGCCATCTATCTCCAGGCAGACTGAAGAAGTCTACAGAGCAGGATGAGACTTGTGTATCAGCCAACCCTGGATGTATAGAATTAGTGCAAAAAAACACTAGGGCTCAGAATTCAAATGTCTGTTCAGGTGTCTCCGAGTAAGTTTTTTGTTTGTTTTTTTAAACCAGGAAAACAAGCTTAAGAGAATTCTCCCAGATCATTTGAACATGTGTGCACAGCCATGATGTCTCTTTCAGATAGCCTTGTTGGATTATTTACAAACTGTCCCCTGAGCTGAGGAGAATGGAAATAGCCACTCATGGGAATGAGTTTGCTCACTGACAACTGCCTTCTCTCTTTTCATAATTCTCAGAAGTACAAATTTCTTGTTCATCCACTGGAGAAATGTATATGATCTTGCAAAAATAGACTACAAATCTTCCCAAGGACAGGATGCTGATAGTATATGACTGGAAAAAAAATCAACAGGCAAACAAAACTACCTTAATTGGTAGTATCCCCTCAGAACAACACAGTAAAAGGCTCTAGAACTCTGGAGTCTAAAGATGAAAAATTGTGTAGGAGGTATGAAAAAAAAAGTATATGAGTATTGATATAATCTAGTTACGCCTAATGCATTTAAAGAGGGTTCTGAATTTATGCCATAATTGTAAAACTGTCAGAGTTTTAGGGATTGCTAGAATTTAGCCAAGCTAACAGAAAAAGTTTGGAGGTAATGGTTAAAAATGGTGCAGAATTTGTTGTAACTGCATTGCAAAGAAAGGTTCCCTATATCAGAGAGTTCCTCGATCAGCAGTGTCTGGTGAAGGTCCCAGTGGAGAGCACTGCAGTTGAGAAAGAGGTTCTAGTGAATCAATTCACCAACTATGGGGTCCAAAATGAGATGGTCAATGCTCAGAAGAATATTTTTTTAATCCAAAGTATTTCCAGAGTTCATAGGTTTCATCCACATTTGGGCTGGAAGGGACCCTGGAGGATCACTGAGTTCAGCCCCCTACCCCAGGGGCAGGAAGTCAGCAGGGATCATAGGATCCTAGCAAGATAAGCATCCAAATGTGTCTTGAAGGCATTCAAAGTGGGCGTTTGAACCACCTCTGGTAGCAGTCTATTCCAAACCTTGGGGACTCGGACAGTAAAGAAGTTCTTCCTCATGTCCAGCCTGAATCAGTCGCGGCGGAGTTTGTGACCATTCAATCTTGTCATCCCTTGTGGCACTCTGGTGAACAGACATTCCCCCAGATCCTGATGAGCACCCCTGATAAACTTATAGGTGGCCACCAGATCACCCCTGAGCCTGTGCTTTTCCAGGCTGAAGAGCCCAATGGCTCTCAGCCTCTCATCATAAGGTCTGTTTTCCTGCCCTCTGATCATGCATGGGGCTCTCCTCTGGACTCTCTCAAGTTTCTCCACATCCTTTTTGAATTGTGGAGCCCAAAACAGGATGCAGTACTCCAGCTTGGTATGGCCTCACCAAGGCTGAGTACAGAATGACGTCCCGGGATTTGCTTGAGAAGCATCTATGGACACAAGCCAGCGTTTTGCTCGCTTTACTAGCTGCAGCATCTGTAGCGCTAACCAGCGTAGCGCTACCGAGCCTATAAGCATGCTGCAGGTTTTTCCTCCCAAGGTGGAGAACCTTGCATTTTTCAGTGTTGAACACCATCATGTTCTCGTCTGCCCATTTCATGAATTCTGTGAGCTCAACTGGCTACAGTTATAGAAGAGCACCAAAAGACCTTGTATATACACTATCACTTCAGATGCCATTAGCACAGTACAAAGAATGTATAGCACATGACAGGTATTCCTCACATTTGGGACATGACCTAAGAACTCCAAAAAAACCTCTTGTATCATGTTTCTGCATAGGAAGAATGAAATGAGGACCCTTTGGCCTGTGTAGAAACATAACTCAGACCAAAATTATAGAAAATGTGAAAACAGTCTTCTTATTTTATCAGAGAAATGTGATACAAATATCACTTGAGGACTTTGAACAAGAAGGAACCTGACCTGAAACTCAGCCATGCAGGTTGAGGAGTTTACGTAAAAATAACTTCAAATGAGTGGGTGAAGATATTGATTCATTAGGCCTGTCTGTAAATCAAAGGCAGAAGGCAAGGAAAAAACCAGAAGACAGAAAGAGAAGCAGTCATGAGTGAGACCCTGAGAGAAGGAGCAAACCCAGAGTTCTTTGAGGCATAATATTGTTTGTGGAGATAGGTTTGGAAACTGTCGGCAAAGAAACTGTATCTTGTTGCTTGTTCCTTTTGTGTTCAGCCAAGCAGGGCTTTATTATACCTTCTTTATTTATAAACAAGGTTTCATAAAAGAAACACCTGACTCATAATCCTACCAAAAGAAAACTGATTGTGCCTTCAATATTGCCTAACTACTCAGGCTGAAAGGAGAACCAGGATATTTTTGTAATTATCTTTTGGGAAAAAATAGAACAAGAATTTTGTGTCCCCACTTTGACATGTTCAGTAGTTATCTCCAAATGCAATTTATTTGCACATAATTAAGCAAAGCATGAATTTTTCATTAATTCACGATAAAGCTCATCAATTGCAAAGTTCTGTAAAGCAGGATAGATACATTAATGTGTACAGTTGAACAAATAAATCACAACAAATCTCATTTGATACATGTAGCCACTTCCTGCTATTGGAAGAGATTTTAAAACAAACAAAAAAGACAGCCTTATTTATTATTCAAGTTTAGTCTACAAATAGGTTTTTTTAATTGTTTACTGTATGAACGGATCATGAATCATCAAATGCCTACACATATTTGAATCACAGCCCCCACACCAGAGAGGTGATTATATCCAAGTAGGTTAACAGGGTGCCTTCATCAATGAATCAGCCATAGGCATTTCATGCTTGCCAGTCATCAATACTTATATACAAAGTAACACATTATAGGAAAATATGATCTTTTGCAATTCTGATAGTAAAAAATATTTCCCCAACAACTGTGGGGAGCAGAAAACGAACTAGCAAACTATTAACCCCTGGCTGCCTACTAGTGATGAAGTGAAATATTTTTAATGCAAATGATCCTATTGAAAATAGTACCATTCAAAGTGATGTGGCCAAGGGGCAGGACACACAGTAAGTTAGCGAAGTTAAATGTAATATCTTGTAAATTTACTTACATTTTCAAAACTTTCAGTCTGCGCTTTATCTATAATTGGTCACTCTCCCCTCTTACCCAGATTTACTATTTATCATGTTTTTTCTGTGCTTACCGTCAAAAAAATTATCCTGATAAGTCAAGCACTCAGCAGCTTAATATTGGATCATTTCGTCTTATATTTTCTGTTTGATATGAATGCCCTGTGCACTTCTCTGGGCAGAGGTTACCACTTTACCACCATGGAGAGAACAAACACCAAAATACAAGGACGTGGTTAGAAATGGTAGTAAATACAGGGGCAAATTCTGACATGGTATAAACTGCTTTGGATTATGCACTGATAACATAGTCCTATAGTTAAATCAAATTCTAAAGATTTTTAGGCATTTAATAATTTAATTGGGGAGTTCTGCATCAAATAAATGCAAGAGAGATAAATTTAGGCTTGTGACTACAAAACAGAAGCGTATAAAACTTGGAATACCATATAGTGATATGGTGTAAGAAAAAGGGGCAATTAGACAGGAAGCATCCTTCCTCTACTTTTCCCCTTCCTCCTGTGACCCAGGCAATGGCTGTTTAAAGATAAAGAGTCAGCATATTTAAAGATAAACATTATCCCAAAGAAGGAAAGGAAGCCTAGGGATCAAATGACTGCTCACCATCATGAGAAATCCTTGAATTTAATTGTTCTAGTTTTACAGGAAACAGTGGCCATTTGTAGACATGCTCACTGCTTTCTAATTGATGTTAACTGATTTGCATCACAGTTTGAATGAAATTTCAATTTGAATTAAGGGTTAATAGACAATCAAAGGGGTTTTCCCCCTTCTTTACAAACCAGTAGCCCATGTGCCTGGGCACTTAGTCAGGATACACATACTTAGTCACAGCCAGGTGTTGGCACATTTTGACTTCATAAAGGTGTTACTTTATGCCTGATAGCCTCTGTTGTGTTGCAAAAACCCAACTGAGTTTCCCTTAAGGGGATTTATATTTGCAATACTTATCTGCATTGCTAAGGAATGCTTATCTGAGTTCCTAAGGACTGTTTTTCCTAAAAGCAAAGCTGTATATACCTGTTAATTAATACCATTTAAATTGCCTAATTTAGACTGCCCTTGTGTGCATTAACTTTAATGCTCATTCAGTGAGGATTAGTTTATTCGGACTGGAGCCAAATTTTAAATTTGGACTACAGACATCCATGTGTATATAGTGACAGCTATAGTCTGGATTAAACCTAGAAAAACATAATACCTATATATTTCTTTAAATAAGCACCTTCTTGCTTATACGAAGCAATCACACATTTTAGTTACTGAGTTCTAGCAGCTCTTCCAACGCAGATTTATTGCTGTTTAAATATTGAAGAGCAGGTATAGACCATGTTGAACAATTATGTGTATTTTTGTTTTAGTCTAATAATACTAATATGTGCTCATGGACATTACCCTTCCTAGATATTAGTGCAAGTATATACCAAATCTCAGGCTACATTAAAATTTTAAGTGTGTGTCTATTTCGTTACTAAGAGAGAAAGCCGTTTATGAACAGACTGCACAGCACAAATTAAAGGAGTTATAGATAAAAAGACAAACAAACATTTCTCTTTTGTTAAAAAAAATCATCCTCATAAAATTGTGGCTCTATTTACAGTGAAAAAACTGGAAGATTATTAAGAAGAAATAAAGCCAACATTTCTGTTCACAGACACTGTGGAATATTAAACATTAACCACAACACAAGGAAATTTTTGTACAGATGTTCTTCTTGGTGTATTTAAATCAGAAAAAAGAGCTTAAGACAATCTTTTCTAAATGAAAACACATACTCTGTTATGGAAAGAGATATTAAACCATTAAAATACACTATAATCACAAGCAAATCAAACACAACACTTAAAATGCTCCTAGAGCAATGTTTGCTGGGACAACCCATGCATATTAAGAACTAAAGTCCTGTTTTACATTTATGCACTTACGCTGGGCTTCTGTAGCTATGTAAGTGCAACTTTGGCATTTTTAGAGAGCTTGGATTCTAGTTTCAGTTGTACATCTATGTTCAACCTACACTTCCTGTCTGAGCATGCTCAGAAGGCTCAATAATAGCCATGTAGGCTCCAAAGCAAGAAGAATCTCCTGGATACACAGGTAACACCATATAAATGCCAAAATATTAATCATAGAAAAACTACCATTAGCATCATAGAAAAACTACCATATGACAAAAAGCATATGAACTAGAAGCTCAAAGAGCTTGATGCTGCCATGGAAAGGTTAAGGCCCTTGGGTTCTGGTGCAGTCCCTGTCCACAGAGGGAGTGAAGCTGTCCAACTCTTGTTTGTCCATTTTATTCAAAACCTATTAAAGACAAGGTGCATAAAAGTCATTGAGACCATAGGCTAGAATCCAGGCCTTCCGTTGTTTCAGAAGATAATCTGCCTCATTGAGCCATCTTCCCTGTACTTTGCTCTCTTCAAGGCCCAGAGGGCCAGCTTCAAGAAAAGGACTAGCAAGTACCAAGCACTTCTGGAATTACTGAAAAAGGAAGTGTTGTTTGCTCCTCTGCATGAACGCCTCATGCTTCCTGAGGCTAGGGGGGCACAGTGACCACCCACAGGTGGTGGTGGCGGTGGCGAGTGGCCACCCCCCACACGCAGCCACAATGATATCAGCGGCAAGGGTGGGCGGAGCAGGTACCACCCACAGGCAGTCGCAGCAGTTTCAATGTCAGGGGGAGGGGTGGCGAGTGGCGACCACCCGCAGATGCCACCAGCAGTGGTGGTGGCGGGGGCACGTGGTGACTGCCCACAGACACAGCCAGCAGCAGTGGCCAATCTCAGGGGGGGCACGTGCACCCCCCACACATCACCAATGCTCCTTTGTACTCATAAATACTTGATATATGCTTCATATGGATGCTAAGAACTGATGTATGTAAGCAAAGTAAGTAGGAGCCTGACAACACTGTGCTCTCAGTATTGTAGTTAGAGCACTTCACTGGGAAGTGGGAGAGGTAAGTTCGAGCCTCCTATAGGTAATGCAATATCAGTCCTGTATTTTTGACCAGGGGACCTTAGAGTTCCCTTCCAACCCAATGACTGTATGAGGGGAACCTAGAATCTTGGTGTGTATACTGAGGTTTCATTTTTCATGCAATCAGGCCCCCAAAATTGGTCTACACCACAATGTAGCAAATGATCATGGCTGCAGAGCATTTGTAAATGGCTGATCACATGAAATATTAACTTTAGTCTGATGAGGTATCAGATGAAGTCACTCTAAGGCAAAGTGCCTTAGAAAACTTGTGTACAGATTCACAGCAAAGGTTACTTTTGGGTGATTATTCCTGCATCACAATCACCTTTGTACAGGGCTGTGCTCTAGCCTCAGGCAGGTAAAGCTTGTCTACTCTATGTTTCCAAGCATTGGGCCAGCTCTACCCCTGGGTAATCAGTGACAGCCTCTCATTCCAGTCCTGCCTCCTCCAACCAGCTAGCTGAGCGCCACAGCCTGGCCAGGGGGAGAGAAGGGGGAATGGTGTCTTCCTTGCAGTACCCCTGGGACCAGGGGAGCCAGCAGCCTGGCCAGGCACACTGCAGAGGGCAAGAGTCTCCCCCCCACCCCTCTTGCCCCATTGGGTCTACGAGAGGCATCAGCCCTGTAGGGCATGCTGCAGGGAGGAGGGGGTCTCTTTTCCCACAGTGCACCTGACTGGGCTGCTTGCATCCCAAATCCCAGAGGAGCAAGCGGGGGAGAGAGACCTCCCTCCCTCCTTTGTGCAGCATGCCTGGTTAGGCTGATCACTCTCCTGGTCTTGGGGGAGCAAGCAGGGGGAGGGGGTTCCTGGAGGAACTACAGGGAAAGATACTGTCCCCCTTCCCTCACTCCATCAGGGCTGTGACTTTCAGCTGGCTGGAGAGAGATTACTTGAAGCTGATGGGGCCAGAGGTGTCTTCCCTCTGCAGTGACCATGGTAATCAAATTGTCAGATAGCAGAGTTTGGGGAGAGACACTGCTGAGCACCCCGATCCACCTGCCATGGCCTGAATCTTCAGAGTCCGGAGGCAGCCCCTACTTCCCACCCAGCCCCCACTCTCCTTCAGCTGCTGCCTTCCCAAGGGCCTGCCCAGGCCAGCCTGCCTACAAGGCCTCCCCTTGCACCTGCTTTTCCCCAACCCATCTAGACCCTGCCCCAAGAACCCAGTTCTGGTGCTCAGCTCCCCAGTGCTGCCTCTGCCCAGGTGGGATGGGGAGTGTATCTGCCTGAATTCTGGCAGGCCCTCCCTCCCAGGCCTGGGCCCAGGCTACCCCCCACTCCAGGACTTTCAGGAAGGCCTGAGGGTGGAGAATGAAGGAGAAAGGGGAAAGGGGAAGATATGAGAGCAGACCCTAAACTACCCAGTCTCCCTAGTAGTGGGCTATGGGCCCCACACATGTTATCTGGCAGGAGCACTTCTCCTTCTGAGGCTCTCTTATACTAAGTCCTTTTGGAATTGCTGAAAAAGGAAGTGCTGTCTGCTCCTTTGTTCTCATAAATACTTGATACAGGCAACCCCCGCTTAGCTCTCTCAGCTGATTCCAGAAAAAATGAGCATTAAGCAGAACTGTGCTAAGTGAAATCCATTTACCCATAGGAATGAATGTAAATATAGGTAATTGGTTACTGCAGCTTCTTGCTGCTGCCACCTTTCCCCACTAGCCTGCTGGCCGCTCCAGTCCCACGTGCCAACCCAAGCCTGTACTCCTGGGCACTCCTGCTGCCGCATTCTGGATGTAGGCCCCCGCTGGTCTGAGCCCTGGGCACCAGTGCAGGCCTCGCACTCCTTGTCATCTCCACCACTCAGACTGGTGGGATGGTAGAGCACCCCACAGGAGTGGGGTGGATGTTTGCAGCCGGCCAGAAGCAGAGGGGTTTGCAGTCTCCCCGCTACATGCCCAGCTGGCTGCCCACCCTGCTCCTGGCCGGCTGCAAAATCCACCCCTCCACCCCATGCTCTACCACCCTACCAGTCTGAGTTCACCAGCCATGCCTGACTTCTCCCCACCCCCCCAATCACACCGACCCTCCACTCACTGCCACTCACCACACTTGCTGCTGCCAGCACCGCTGCTTCTCCCCACCTTCCCACCAAAACTTGCTGATTCCACTAAGCACTATAGCAAAACTGACTGAGCACTCAGTGAAATCAGGTATCAATGTTAAATGACTGCTATAGCAAAATAGTACTAACTGAAACCATGTTAAGCGGGGGTTGCTTATATATGCTTTATATGGGCCTATGAATTAGCCTATGCAAGCAAAGCAAATAGGAGCCTGAAAAGACTTTTAAAAAAGAGGATATCTTCATTTCTTAAACTTAAAGTGTGGTTTTGCTTAGTTGTTTTTCTGGCTGAGCCATACAAGACATGACTTTGGAACCAAGACCACATCCACAACTCCTTAGTCACTTGAGGTTCTATACCTAGAGTATTTACAGGAGCAGATTCTTGTAGGTGACTGAAGATATCTGTATGAGTGAATCAAACAACCTGCAAATATAATCATGTCATTGTTTACAATTGCTTATTGAGAAATTTGGTACCTATAAAAAATACCAAACTACACATGGTTTATCAAGATTTATGCTCAATACATGTATTCTATTATTTTTTGTCTGCAAGAAGTCCAGCTATTTTTGGATAATATTTAGTTTTGAAAAAAAACCTACAATTTTGTTTTATATAGTAGCTTTCACCTTCAAAGACCTCTACTAACATTAAATAATTAATCTGCAAAACAACCTACTATGGCAGGTCTGAACACATACTTAGAGAAAAGGTTAGTGCTTAATCAAAAGCAATTTATGAAAAAAATAGGAAATTGTATGATAATGTGATAGTACAAATACACTTTTACAGTATAGTATTTTTTACCAGTAAAAATTTCAGGGGCTTCTTTTGGTATCTAATAAGTCCAAATATTTCAGATATTTTTGAGCCATCTCTTTTGGGTGCCAGCACAAAAATAGTTTTAGTAAGAGATACATGCAAAAAGGAGCTGTTTTTTATCCTTGACATCTCTAGCAACCAGAGAGTTAAAAATCCCATACCATTCCCACATGGGGAAAGCCTAGATGCATCAGGAAACCAAACATTCTTCACTCCATACTATAACCTGGGGATCAAAAACATAACTCCATACATCACACCCTAACTGGAAAGCTAAAACTTCCTTCCCCTCCATAAACTTTCCCCAGCTCTTTAATCTCCTTGTGTCTTGTTGGTCCCCCAAGCCATTTGTGGAACTCTGTTTCATTCTGCTGCTGAGCATGGTCCCTTCCAATTTCCACTTTTTAGGTTTTCTGTGCTTCCAGCTGTTGTTCGTCACAGCACACTCCAGTCACTGCTATCAGCTCTGACCAATACTTATCCAACTTCTTCTCAAAAGCCTTCAATGAAAGTGATTCCACACTTCCTTAGGCAGACTATTTTGCTGCTTCACTGTTGTAACAATGAAAACGTTTTTCCTGATATCCAATCTAAGCCCACTTTAGGACTATCAGGAAATAGGGGGAAACCCCATGGAGTGCAGGGACCTCCCAGCTGAGAAGACCCCAGCTTCAGGGACTGAGAGGAAATGGGGGCTTTGTTTCTGCCTCACCCCTGTGGGTCGGAGGCAGAAATTTGCAGGGGGCAAGGTTGTGCAGCTGTCCTGACTGGGTGGGGATGGGGATACCTCCCCGGTGGCAAGGGCCCCCTCTGCCTTCAGCTAGGCAGACCCCAGCTTCGTGGGGGCCAGAACAAGAGTGGGGGGTCTGTTTCCCCCCCTTCAGGGAGGGGACAGCAGGAGATTGGATGTGTGTGCTGGGCAGCCAGTGAGGGATGGCCCCCACTCAGCTGTGTTCAGGTGTCCTCAGTAATGTCTGACATGTTGGGAGGTGAGCGAGAGTATCCCCTGCCTTCTGACGTCAACCAGTGCAGGCATATGTTTGTCTTCCCCAACTGAAGAATAGAAGTTAGTTCTGTTCACTAATGATCCAATCTATGCAGCTTAGAAAAACCTGCAAAGATTGTATCAATTTTCCCTCAGGGAAATGTTTATCTGTTTTGGGCCTATCCCCCAGTGTATTTCCAATCCTCAGAGTTTTCTGTTGTCTGAAAATTTGCTCAGGAAGCTTTCTATTCAAGCATCCAAATCATTACTAAGCATGTTGAACAGCACCAGACCCAGGGCAGACTGCTGTCATGCTCTACACAAAAACTCCTCACATTCCAACATGAATCCATTTATAATTACCCTTTATTTACAACTATTAAGCCAGGTAGTTATTTTTCCACCTTACAGTAGTTTTGTCTAGTCTACATTTATCCAGTTTGTTTATGAGGAGGTTGTGTAGGACTTTGCTAAATGCCTCACAGAAGTCCAAATATGTTACATCTGCTGCATTCTCTTCATGATTAAAACTTCTTGGAAACTGCCAATATTTGGTTTTGTGGAAGCACCTGGGGAATCTAAGGGTCTTGTCATATAGGACACTTAGCACATGTTTTTACATATTGAAAGTTAGACTGTGTTGTGAGCAGTCACACAGCAATGCTTATTACAATCACCCAGACCACATACTTCATAGGGAGCCCTGGTGATCCAGATCTCTGCTACTGGTGGTAAGCATAGGAAGGCACAGGAAACTGAGACTGGGAGAGGGTCCACCTTTGCTAACATTGAAGACACGCTATTATCACCAGTAATGTTATAGTTCAAACCAGAAAATCCAAATGACCATAATAGCCACTGATTTTGCATGACAACTCCATTGTAAACTGGTGAGGAGGAATCAGGCCTTGGATTTCTACATTTTTTTTTTTTGGAGTTCTGAAAATGCTCACTTTACTGTGAAAAGTGAATTCTGTTTTGCTTCATGATAAATATGCAAAGAATTGACTTGATTCAATTCAATGTGTGCCACAATTCAATTCAATTCAATTCAAATGCTGCCACTGAATGTGTGTGTGTATGCAAAGAATTGCATACACACACACATTCAGTGGCAGCATTTGACCCAACAAGTACTAATGAGTTTCAACTGGACACAGTACAATACCTTGAAATACGTGTAAAAACTGTCATCAGTCTCTAATTCCATGAGAAATCTACTTTTTAAAGATTCACTTAGAGGACAGACAAAAACATTTTAATACTCTTTATTTTTGCACAGCATTGATGTAAAAAGGAGCTAGGAAAACTTATTTATAAAATACAAACCCCACAAAAATTGTGCAAGAAAACAGAATCCAAAAAAGAAGTCTATACTCCTGTGATGAAGCTATACTGGAGCTGTACTATATCTATAGAGCTATACTGTGATGTAATTATTTCTTGGGTACCATAACTAATAACTGTCAGCTATTTTATAAGCATTTTCCTTCTTTTTTATATAAAAACAAACCACCTACTGCTTGTTTTCAAAATAAATAATGTATGCATTCTCCTTTTAAATATAATGTTGTATTTGTGACACAATAGTTCAGGTTGTATTGGAACTTCCATTACATAATCCACTACAGACATTGCCATTTGCAAGCTTTTCCCAAATAATATATATTGTGAGAAATTGGTAGGAAAAAAGTAGGAGTATGTGACTGATAAAAAAGTATATATAAAAAAGAAACAATAGGTTAGGCCTTTATCTGAGACATATACAAGAATGTCAGTCCTTGGGATGACCAAACACGTTACTTGTATTTCAGTGGTAGTACTAATGGAATCCAAAGGAGAAACTCTTCCCTTCTTGGTCAAATGAAGGTCACCATGATCTGAGGCTTCCACAGAAGAAGCAAAAAAGGAATGCCTATATATTATCATCCCTACCAAACATAATTAAGTATTGGTGAATGAGCAACACCATGACAGCTTATGAATCACATTTAAAAAAAACAAACACCTAATATGTCCAACTAAGTGAGGTAAAATAAAATGCCCTTCCAGGTACACATGGCAACATCTGACAATCAATCCTGGGCTCCCCTTACATTCTCAATAAGGCTTGATCAGACCTAATGTGTAATCCCACAGTTGTGCCTCCTGCCATGCATATATGGTATGGCAGGAGGTGCAACTGTGTGGATCACACATTCAATCCAATAGTGCCTTTACCTGCACGTGTAGAGTGGGCCTTAGCCTTGGGTATTTTGACAGACCAAATAAATTCTCTGAACTAAAATATATGAGATGCATTGTGTTTTACAAATCTTTTCCTCTATATCAGCACAGAACTTCCAATAATAATTGCAGTTATGTGTGCACGTCAAGAAAACAACTCAATTCTGGGAACAAAGGGTTTTATTCTTCTCTCAATAGTAATATGTAATTTCCACTTACATCAGTCTGTAGAAGTCTAAGGCAATTCTGAGATAGAACATGAATGGTGAGCAAACTGAATATGCAGTTACAGTAGACTAGAACATATCAGGCACATTTGCCTGCATTTTTTAACTCCCCTGCCCTCCCCTTCCCCAATGCATGGAAACAGCAAGTCCTAAATTAAAGGAAAATTAATGTTATAAAAGCAATTTAGATGAATAATTCCCATTTTCGAGGAGGGGAACTGTGACACAAGTGAAACAACGTATTCATGCCACAAATGAAAGGCAGTGGCAGGCTGACAATTAAGAAGCAGAATTTTCTGGCACCACACTCTGCACACATTCTACCAGACCACATTACTTTCTTATAGTTGGAGGAAAAAAACAATAAAATAGCATAATGTATATTCTTCTTTACTTCAACCAGTATCTAAG